>NC_090930.1:360051081-360365424 GCF_040938575.1 Ambystoma mexicanum | reverse complement strand
TTGCTTATGTTCATGCACAGATTACGTATTACATTTTGGTTTTAAGAATATTAAGTAAGCATGTACAAGATTTGCTGGCAATCTCTGCTTTAGAGTAATGGTACTATCATTACATTCGAATCAACCACAATTCTTTTTTATATATGCAGTGTAGTGAACTGCATTGGTTGTGGCTCCTGCATGGTAGATTATACCTATTGTTGTGAAGGTTTTCTTACCAAGTGATACTTGACCATCTGCATTGTAACGTAAAAGCATAACTGTTACGTATTTACTATGTGTCTATATTTGTAAGGTGGAGCGATTATCTGAATTGCAGGTAGTCCATAATCTGCCATGGTTTGCATTTTGTACAAGTTGCTGAAATGGAATGGATTCACAGTTAGGTATGGATAAATACACAAAGTGTTAATTAGGGACTTCTTCCTGTGCCACATGGTTGCACAGAGTGCATGTATGTTTCCACATGTATGAAATCTGAAACATTTTATTTATAGGTATTTTTTTTGTTTTCCAGTACTTGTAGTAAGTACATTAGACATTCTTGTGGATCTTCTTGTGAGTTTATAGTGAATTTGACAATTCCAGCACAGCAGTCCAATTCTTGACTTATTCCATTAACACTGTAAGGGCCTCATTACGACCCATGCAGAATGGGTTAACGGGTTCTGCTAATGGATGCGGACCCATTAACACCATTCTGCATGATTACGAGATCCCCTCGCTGGACTCGGTAAGGAGGCCTGATAAAACCAGGCATCATTACCGGGTCCTGTGAGGGGACCAGCGAGCTAACAATGGGTGGTCGTAATCGGCCATTTGTTAGCTCCCTCTCCTATTCTCATTGAGCCTTGTGGGGGCTCAAATGGGAATGGGGAAGGTGCGGGTCTGGGTTCCCAGAAGGAGGAATTACTGGGCCCTCTGAACTTGGAATGGCCCGGGAATTCCCCATTCAGGGAACCCGGACCCTGTTTTGGTGGCAGCCATGCCGCCAATAGCGGCATGGCTACCGCCAAACACATAATGAAGCCCTAAGTGGTGTCAGGATTGTTGGCTGCATTTTTATGAAAGACTAACATTTGCAAACACAATTGGTCTGTACTGTGTAAGTAAATGTTCTCAATAATTTGTGGCAATTGGAATAGAATATTCATTGCTACATTTACATAGCAATTTACAGTTCTGTGTGGAAGTCATTTGTTTGGAGTAGGTGTTGCTTCTTTGAAGAAGTAGTTCAGTTACTTTGACCACTAGATTCTTGTTTGACTGTGGTACTTGATGAAGTATTAATTTCTTTTTTTTCTTTGCAGAAATTATAGTGATATCCTGTATTGTTTCATTTTGAAGTAGTTTTCTTTTACAACGTTTTGCTTGGTGTGGAACTGGATAGGTTTTCAGATGGGGGTGTGGAGTGAAAGCAGCCTATTGTATTCTAGAATGCAAGGAATATCAGCATTTACTTTACTTGCATCAAAGTTGATTAGAAATAGCATGTCAAGTGCACGTAAGCGTGATAGTGCTACATAGCACATTCCTTCTTTAAAGACTGTGCTATCAATATCTATTAATTCTTTATCTAGGGTAAGACCTTGTGATTTGTGAATGGTCACTGCATATGCTAGAGTTAGTGAAAATGGTTCTCTGCACATACATGTCTTTGAAAAAAAGGAAGCGGGCTGTTGAGCATCCTATCCTTTTAACTTCTGATAGTTTGTCAAAGAGAATATTGACAAATTGAATGTTGTTGTCACGTGGGTATGTCTGAAAGCCAACAACTGTACCAAGTGCTCCATTAACTAGTCCTTGCTCCACGTCAAAGTTACGTGTAAGCATTACATTACAGTTTAAAGATAATTTTAATATTTTCTCCAAACCAGCTGTGTTGGAGATTGAGTTTTCTAGGGTATTTAGTCTTGTTGTGGCTTGTTGACACATGGGTAGTGTCATATACCATGTACGTCCAGTTTATCTGTGGAGAAAATTTCAATTATTGGTTGAATTTCTTTTTACCACATTGTTTCATTGAATTTGGAACAACTTGCAAGAGTTGGCATCAAGGACATACAATTGACATTTTTGTGTGCTAATTGTTGCATGACACCAGTAGCACATGAGTTATGGCCATAAAGTGTATGGCTATGCCTGGTTTTTAATATTGACTGTGCTTCTAATACTTTTTAAAATGTTGGCGTATGTGAGGTCTGCAGACTGGCGCATGTTTTCAGTTAATTCTCTGTATTGGAAATGTTGCCAAAAGTTGACATTTCCTATGCTGCCAAGAGTTTTACGGCACAGTTTGTGCCCTATGGTTTTAAAAATAGGTTCATGCTCACCTCCTCTATTAGCAGCATTTTCATTTGTTTGAAAACTCTGCGTAGTTCCATTGAAGATTCTGTGGAAAGTTTGCAAAAGTTTAATTTGTTTTGGTGTTCTACTAGAAGGAGTAGTAATCGGTGTAAAGTGACACCGCCTATGTTGTAGGCAGCTAAACCTGTGAGGACAGTTACAACAGCTAACAGTTTGTTCTTTGTCAATTGTTAAGGAACTTGCTGATGATTTTGATTAAGAATGTTTTGCCTCAACCAGTTTCACCACTCACATAGAGCAATATAGGTTTGTAGTCTTGGCAGGTACAATGTTCAATTTGTTTTGTTATTTATTGGAAAATGCTACGCTGCTCATTGTTCAGTTGTGATTTCAGTACAGTAAAGTCTTCTGTAGCTTGTTCATACTGACACATGGGGGGTCATTACGACCCTGTAGGTAGCCATGCGGCTATTTGCGGCATGGCTACCCCCATTCCGGGTACCGGGTCCGGGTTCCTGGAATGGAGAAATACCGAGCCATTCCGACCTTAGAGGGCCCAGTATTTCCCCATTCCAGGAACCCAGACCCTGTACATCCCCATTCCCATTGAGCCCCCATAGGGACCCATAGCTAAGGACGCCTGGTTTTACCCGTGAACAAACCTCGTAATGTGACGGTAGGGGGTTAATGGGGCTGGCAGCTCTACCGGCCCCATTAACCCCCTACCAACAGGGTCGTAATGACCCCCATGGTGTTTTCTACTTCTTTTGTGGCTAATTCTGCCTCATTTGCTATTAGTGGCTGTCCAAGGGGTTCTTGACTTCCTGTTACAGAGGTTGACTACTGTCGGGAGTGTCCACTTGTAGTTGAGCCTGCAGTTCTTCTTTGTGTTGCTGGTCTTTGTGCAACATTGTTTGGTACTGTGTAAAATTTACATCTGTTATAGTGCTTTCATTTGCTTTGAAAGCATCTTCATAAGAGTCTTATGTATCCAGTAATTGTTCTTCTTTACTCCATGGTTTAAAAAGTTGTAGAATGGACATGTAATACAGTTCTTTATGTTGAGGAATTTTTAATGACAATTTGATATGAGATATGATTAATTAAGCTGCGTTTGGTAAGTTTCCAAAGTAGTACTCCTGTATGGGTAGTACGTGTCCAGTGCTTCATAGCAACCACATTATCTACGAGAGAGCATTTGTATGCCTTAAATGTACAATTTCTGTGATATTGTTTTGTCAGATGATATGTCATCCCAGAGGTCCTGAAGCTCTGTTTTCTCTGCTTTGGTTAAGTAGCCTGTGACATATTGTGCAACTGCAGTGGAATTGTCTGCAATGTACTGCACATCTATGTTTGCATTCCATAGGAGGGCAATCATTGCATTGTAATCATTGATGTATTTTGATTCTTCAGTTCTTTTTATGCAATATGTTTTCTTAGGTGATTTACCTTTGACACTATGTCTGACTGAAGACATGAAGTTATTTACTTGACCTGTTGCTGAAACTGGTCTAGGGAAACCAAAGCGGCATTTGGTGTAGTATTTCCCTTTTTTTTATATTTGCGACAGCAATATTTCCCACATTTGTGTCTTTGAAATTGTAAATTTTGTGCATGAAGGTCACTACGTGTTGTTTGTGAAGGGATTTCACAAGTGACATATTTTTGGATGAACTGCAAAACGGTGGTCAGTCAAAATATTGAAAACAAAATGTCGAAAGACAATAATGTCGAAAACAAAACGTCAACAAATATTTATTTATGTTTATTGTTTGGCTCTAGTATATAAAAAAAAAGGTAAAAAAACATATTAAAAAAAATTTGACTTTTTATTTTTCGACGTTTTTTTTCGAAATTATGACTTTCGACTTTTTTGTTTTCGATGTTATCACCATGAACCCTGAAAAACAGTGTCATCACTGTCCTGACCAAATTTAGGAGTATCTTTAATCCATAATAGCATGTGGATGTGTGGTGCTCCTCTGGCTTGGAATTCTTTTCTCAAAAAGAAGGGTTGAACTTCTCCAATTGGAGGAAAAGTCTTACTACAAATAATGTGTAGTATAGCAATGAAGCGATGATGGAAATATCTTGATACATTTTCAGGATCTAGAGAGCAGAGTTCTCCTAGTGTTTTTATATCTATGTTTGTTTTATTTTTGTTTGCTATGCGTAGGAAATCGTGTAAATCTTCCCACGCATATTCTGCACAACTTAATGTTACAAACCAAGTGGGTGGGCCAATGTTTCTTATTATACAGCGTACATCTCTGTGATGTCGGAACCAGTATTCTTTTGTACCACGCATGTTTGCTAAAAGATGTGTAATACTTGACTGTAAAGCCTCATCTTTTTCAAGCACTTTTTGTAATAATTGCGTAGCTGACATGTTTTGAAAATGGGTATCTGATTTTAATGTGTGTATAACTCTGTAGCATAGAGTTGCTAGTTCACTTTCAAAGAGAAGGTGAAATATGGTTTCCACGTTTTGTCTGAATCTGGGATCGTCAGAATACATTCATAGAGAGCGATATTCTAATGCTGTTATCTGTGTGGGTCTATCATCGTACCAGTAGAAAAGAGTAGCGGAAAGGCCCGTGCTTCTATACTTTTTTCCCATATGCTGATTGGATATCCTTTGGCTTGTTGCATTTAGTACGTTTCAAGTGCATCATCTATAGCGTCTTTAAAGTGTAAAGGATGAATTGTATAAATGTCTAAAATATTGGATTCTGTAGTAGGATTTAAAAGTTCAAATTGGCCGGTTTCTGGTGACTCTTGAATTATTTCAATGGTTTCTCTCAGGTTTTCTTCAATATTAATTTATTTGTATTATTCATTGTTGTTTTTTAGATATTGCAGGGCTTGTCTAACTTTATGTAAGTCCACTAGTTTTTGCCCAATATTTTTGTCTTTTGTAGGTACGCCATTTACTAAGACAATTAAAGATTGATCTATTTGTTGTTGCACTCCTAGAGTGTGTACATTTTCTGTGAGATCTAATGGTAAATAAACTACTTTGTCACAAATGCCTTTGACTAATTCAGAGGGAGGTAACTTTGTTGTTTTTGGTTGGAGGCGTATTATTGCTTAAAATGGGTGCACTATGTAATATAAATTTAGGGTGTAATTCATAGAATCCAGCGCACAACAGTCTGGGCGTGCAACAGTCTGCGCCAGCCGTGTGCGCTAAAATCAATTTCCGCGCACAGCATATTCATGGATTTTAACATCCAAAATCACCTGTGGCGCAGAGTGGCGCAGTGACCCTGCAGCAGCGCCAGTTACGGCCCCAACCACTCCCCGTGCGCCATGCACAGCGCACAAATCCCGTACATGGCGCACAGGCCATTGGACCAGCATACAGCCACCCAACCACGAAGACGCCTGTTAAACTCCCCACGCACTCCTTCGAATAAATGTACACCCCGGCGTGGGGAGTTTCACACGCGATTGGCCCTGTGCGAGCGGGGTATGTGTATCACTGGGGTTTGCGGGGAGTTTCAAACACGATTGGCCCTGTGCGAGTGGGGTACATGTATCACTGGGGTTTGTGGGGAGATTCACACGCGATTGGCCCTGTGCGAGCGGGGTACGTGTATTTTGGGGGTGCGCAGGAAGTTTAACACACGATTGGTCCTGTGCGAGCGTGGTACTTGTATTTCGGGGGTGCGCGGGAAGTCTCACACGCGATTGGCCCTGTGCGAGCAGGGTACGTGTATTACTGGGGTGCGTGCCAAGTTTCACACGCGATTGGCCCTGTGCAAGCGTGGTACGTGTATTACTGGGGTTCGCGGGAAGTTTCACACGCGATTGGCCCTGTGCGAGCGGGGTACATGTATTACTGGGGTTCGCGGGAAGTTTCACACGCGATGGGCCCTGTGCAAGCGGGGTACGTGTATTACTGGGGTCCGCGGGAAGTTTGACATGCGATTGGCCCTGTGCGAGCGGTGTAGGTGTATTCCTGGGGTCCGCAGGGAGTTTTACACGCGAATGGCCCTGTGCGAGTGGGGTACGTGTATTACTGGGGTTTGCGGGAAGTTTCACACGCGATTCGTTCTGTGCGAGCGGTGTACGTGTATTACTGGGGTACACAGGGAGTTTCACACGCGATTGGCCCTGTGCGAGCGGGGTACGTGTATTTCGGGGGAGCGCGTGAAGTTTCACACGTGATTTTTCTGTCAGATTGGGGTACGTGTATTCCGGGGGTGCGCGTGAAGTTGCACACATGATTTCGCTGTCAGAGCGGGGTACGTGTATTTCGGGGGTGCGCGTGAAGTTTCACACGCGATTTTGCTGTCAGAGCGGGGTACGTGTATCCAGTGGGGTACGCAGGGAGTTCCACACGTGAATTGACAGTGTGGGTCCTCCCAGGTGTCCCCTATACTCCCTTCACGGCCCCTACAGGTAGCCCACACCACAGGGGACAACCCTGCACCCCTAGTCATGTCCCTAGGCAGCCCATCCACCATGGGCATGCCCCCCAGCCAAGCCACATGTCACCTTGCAATATGATCACCAATTCATGTCCCCCAGAACCCCCACCCCCCAGCAGTGAGGGGCGCCTGCCAGCAGTCCCCCACTCATGTCCCACTCATGTCCTCCTGCACCCCGACCCCCCAGCAGTGAGGGGCACCTGCCAGCAGGCCCCCCACTCATGTCCCTCTCATGTCCCCCAGCAACCCCACCCCCCAGCAGTGAGGGGCACCTGCCATCAGGCCCCCACTCATGTCCCCCAGCACCACTCCACCCCCCAGCAGTGAGGGGCACCTGCCAGCAGGCCCCCACTCATGTCCCACTCATGTCCCCCTGCACCCCTCCCAGGAGTGAGGGGCACCTGCCAGCAGGCCCCCACTCATGTCCCCCAGCACCCCCACCCCCCTAGCTGTGAGGGGAACCTGTCAGCAGGCCCCCACTCATGTCCCCCAGCACCCCCACCCCCCAACAGTGAGGGGCACCTGCCAGTAGGCCCCACTCATGTCCCACTCATGTCCCCCAGCACCCCCAGCCCCCAGCAGTGAGGAGCAACTGCCAGCAGGCCCCCACTCATGTCCCCCAGCAGCCCCACCCCCCAGCAGTGAGGGGCACCTGCCGGCAGGCCCCCACTCATGTCCCACTCATGTCCCCCAGCACCCCCACCCCCCAGCAGTGAGGGGCACCTGCCAGCAGGCCCTCACTCATGTCCCCCAGCGCCCCCACCCCCAGCAGTGAGGGGCACCTGCCAGCAGGCCCCCACTCATGTCCCACTCAACTCCCCCTGCACTCCCACCCCCCAGCAGTGAGGGGCACCTGCCATCAGGCCCCCACTCATGTCCCACTCATGTCCCCCAGCACCCCCACCGCCCAGCAGTGAGGGGCACCTGCCAGCAGGCCCCCACTCATGTCCCCCTGCGCCCCCACTCCCCGGCAGAGAGGGGCACCTGCCAGCAGGCCCCCACTCAAGTTCCACTCATGTTCCCCTGCACCCCCACCCCCCAGCAGTAAGGGGCACCTGCCAGCAGGCCCCCACTCATGTCCCACTCATGTCCCCCAGCACACCCAACCCCCAGCAGTGAGGGGCACCTGCCAGCAGGCCCGCACTCATGTCCCCCAGCACCGCCACACCCCAGCAGTGAGGGGCACCTTCCAGCAGGCCCCCACTCAGGTCCCCCAGCCCCCTCACCCCCAGCTGTGAGGGGCACCTGTCAGCAGGCCCTCACTCATGACCCCCAGCACCCCTACCCCCCAGTAGTGAGGGGAACCTGCCAGCAGGCCCCCACTCATGTCCCCCTGCACCCCCATCCCCCAGCAGTGAGGGGCACCTGCCAGCAGGCCCCCAATCATGTCCCACTCCTGTCCCCCAGCACCCCCATCCCCCGGCAGTGAGGGGCACCTGCCAGCAGGCCCGCACTCATGTCCCCCAGCACCCCCACACCCCAGCAGTGAGGGGCACCTGCCAGCAGGCCCCGACTCATGTCCCCCAGCACCCCCACCCCCCAGCAGTAAGGGGCACCTGCCAGCAGGCCCCCACTCATGTCCCACTCATGTCCCCCAGCACACCCAACCCCCAGCAGTGAGGGGCACCTGCCAGCAGGCCCGCACTCATGTCCCCCAGCACCGCCACACCCCAGCAGTGAGGGGCACCTGCCAGCAGGCCCCCACTCAGGTCCCCCAGCCCCCTCACCCCCAGCTGTGAGGGGCACCTGTCAGCAGGCCCTCACTCATGACCCCCAGCACCCCTACCCCCCAGTAGTGAGGGGAACCTGCCAGCAGGCCCCCACTCATGTCCCCCTGCACCCCCATCCCCCAGCAGTGAGGGGCACCTGCCAGCAGGCCCCCACTCATGTCCCACTCCTGTCCCCCAGCACCCCCATCCCCCGGCAGTGAGGGGCACCTGCCAGCAGGCCCGCACTCATGTCCCCCAGCACCCCCACACCCCAGCAGTGAGGGGCACCTGCAAGCAGGCCCCGACTCATGTCCCCCAGCACCCCCACCCCCCAGCAGTGAGGGTCACCTGCCAGCAGGCCCCCACTCATGTCCCCTCTACATGACATAAAGATGCACAATCATGGCCCACTTCTTCACCAAAATACCACAGCACGCCACCCCATTCTTGAGACGCAATGATTTCCCAATCCACCCCACACTGTCATGCCTATCTCAAGACACAAACCAAAAGTCAACTATGTACATAAACACATGTCCGTCACACACACACACACTGGTTGACATTGATTGGGTGAACCCACATTTTCACATGCATGAACCCAATGAACGAATCCCACACATGGAAGTAAAATATCAAAATGTATTATGTACAAAAATAAAGCAATGAAATGAAAGCATAACAAAATAGCAAACATGAAATGAAAAGCATGTGCAAAAGATGAGTAAATGAAAAGTATAACCAATCCAAAGAAATCCGAAAGAAAAATAGTCCAAACTCTCCCTCCACCAACGCAAATCCAAAGGAAACGTAAAAAGAAAAATCCATTAATCCATGGTGTAATCAAAAGAAAAAGTTCAAATAAATCCATTGTCCAACTATGTACAATCCATTGTCAAGGGTCCATGAGCCCAACAAAAGAAATTAAACCTACCTAAGAAACTACCTAAGAAAAAATCTATGTACAAATGTGTGGGGCATAGTCCATTCACCCCATATCAAAGGAAAAGGAAAAAGAAACCTAACTCTAAAAACTATTTACAATGGCAGCGGGCTAGTCCAACGGCTCACTTCCCGATTTCCCGGGCCAGGGCACCATCGAACTCCTGCTCGATGTCCCGGAGGCGATCCTCTTCCATGGCCCCGAGGGTTCGCAGGGACGATGACATGTGGACCTCCAACTCCATGCAAATTGCCTCGAGGCACTCGGCCCGCCTCAGAGCCCCCCGCATGGAGTTCTCCGCCCTGACCATTGTGAGCCGTGCCTCTTCTGCCCGTTGCCGCTCCGAATCTATAACGTGGCCCAACCACTGCCACACGGAAGACACTTGCAATCCTGGGTCCTCCTGCCCTCTGGCCGATGCCTTCCCCTCCGATGTTGAAGGCCCTCGAGCCATCATTGCTCCCACCATGTTGCTGCTGGGCCTGTGCCTGCGCTCTGGCTCTTGCTGCCTGCACATCCTTCTCCGGCTAGGGTGCAGTTGTTGTGGTGGCCACGCCTGCTGGACGTCCGACTCCCGACTGTGGCAGGGATGTGTCCTCCACCAGCCTGGCCGCTGGGTCAGAGGCAGCTCCACAGGGTACCCAGGTGATATATGGGTGGTAAGATGGCATGGAGGACGACTGGCACGTAGGGGGTTCAGGTGAGGAGGGGGTCACAAGGAGGTCCAGCACACGGAGGAATCCAGCACTGGTGACCCATCCCAGTAGGTCAACGCGGACAAAGAGGCATCCAAGATGACGTGCAGTGTCTTCACGAAAGCACCGCAGGTCACCTCGCATGCCCCTTTGACGCAACGCTATCCCAGCCAGGACATGCTCAACCCGGTCCTGGATAGCCACGTCCACAGGGAGAGGAAGGCCAGTTGTTGTGCGCCCATCCCCTCCCTGAAAACAGGTCTGGACATAGTCAACCCTGCTGGTGCCAGATGATGCAGTCACAGGATCAGGGACAGGATTACACACAGGCACCTCCACAGCAGCCTGTGCTGCCTCCTTTCCCTGCCCCTGCACTGCACCACTGGCACCAGTGGAATCCCCACCACCAGACCCTATGTGTGTCCCTTCCATGGCTTCCTCCTCCTCCAAACCCCCCACCAACCTGGATGACTCCATGCCATATTCCTCCGTCAGACCCTGTGGGGTCTCAGCTGCCCATTCTGCTTCCGAGGAGTCCATCTCCAACCTCCGCCTCTTGGACCTACCCTCAGCAGCTGCGGCCTGGGATGCAGCACCAGACTCCTCACTCCCCGAAGAGATGACAATCTGGGAGGGGAGCCGGGCCTGGCGTCTCCGGCTGGTGGTGCGATGCCTGCCGCTTTGCTCCACAGCACCCTCTCCGCCCTCTTCATCAGTTGACGCTGTATACAGGGAGAGATAGAACACAGGCATCAGGGCACTGTACAATGGACTGATACACACATGACAGTTGTACATGAGTGGCAGTGTCAAACTTCAGACATGGCATCACACTCCCTAACACAGATGTCATTTCTACTCACACACATGAGCAATTCCACAGCAATATTGCACCAGGCAGCACCATCCATACACATACAACAGCATCAGCATCCGAAGGTGAGCCTGACGTCACATGAAACACGGGGAGTACACAACACATGCACACACACCAACACACTTACATGCATGTGTACATGTCCACCAACTGTCACAGTGATGAGATCGCCATCCATGTCACATCTGGCATTCAGCCTTCTACATGTCAGTGCCACATGCATCCATGTTGCATCACAGTTGCACACTTGTCAAATACACACACATGCACATGTACACAGTGCAGATACATGCAGCTGGAACCAACATCCATATGTGACACAACAACCATGCCAACGTACATACACAGTAATTCAAACATGTGTGCTCCCACATCTGCATTTGGCCTGCATGCTTACCCACACATACACCATCCATGTGTCTCACACATGAGAGGACTCGCATGTGTCAGCCTCACGCCCCTGTACATACACATCCATACATGGCCCTACAAAAACACATGTGCAACCTTCACACTACTGGCACACCACGACACGCACAGCATCCAATCAGTATGCATATACACTTACCGCTCGACTCCAGACGGGTCTGCCTCTCAAGGACCTGGACGTGGTGCGCTGGGCATATGCGTTCCAGGACCCTCATTTGGTGGTGGGACAGGTGGCCAAGGCACCCCTTGGCATCCGCTGCCTTCAAGAGGCGCCGGGCCTTGTTGAGGGTCCTGGACCTGAAGTCCTCCCAGCACTTCTTGACATGTTTGATGTCGCGGACTGCCACCTCCTCCTCATTGATGGCAGTCACGATGTCCATCCAGATCCTGGTCCGTCCTTCATAGTTGGCACGCAAACCTCCAAAGAGGGCATCATACTGCCCGAGGACTTTCTCCACCAGAACACCAACTTCCCTGGCACTGAAGCTGGTGGCCCTCTGCCTCTCTGGCTGGGGGCTGCCAGTGGTGCCAGATGGTGTTGTGCCCGACATGGCAACCCCAGAGGCAGGTGTGGGTGGGCAACTGGGTCCTGGTGCTGGGCTGTGGAGCGATGGTATCCCAGTCGGGAGTCTTCGGTTCCAGCAGGGGTGGTCACAGCAACTGCACCCCTGGCTGATGTGCAGGCAGCAAATAGCAAGGCACGTGGGCAGCAGGCAGGCAGGCAGCAGCAGATGGCAGGTGGGAGCGTGCTCAGGGCTTTTGGGGGCAGGTAAATGACCTTTTGGGCAGGAGCGTGGTCTTTCATGTGTTTTCGCGTGGCCAGCTTGATACGGAGTGATTTGGCACGTGAAAAATGTGCACATCACCGCAAATTCATTGGACCAAAGGCCCTTTAGCGCGTAAGCGCATCTCTGACGTGACGCGCAAGGGCGTTTCCCTCAACACGGGTGCATGTTCATCGTACACGTGCAAAAACTTCACGTCCGAGTGTCAGCTCATTTAATTGGAGGAAAGGGCCTTAGCGCGTACACGCGTAAGTGACGTTGTACGTGTGGGCCAGTTGAAAAGGTATGTGTAGGATGCCATTTTCTTGTACGTGATTTTCGTAGAGAGTGAGTAGGTGAATTTTGTACTTCGAGTCGGTTCACACACGATTACTTCACAATGGTTCAAGTTCGTACTCCCTGTTACCTCTGACAGCGTTAAATTCTTATTTTGGCCTGTTTCCTCAAACAGCGTTCACTTCTTCTTTTGTCCTGTTTCTGCAGACAGCGTAAAATTCTTCTTTTGGCGGGGGTGTTGCCAACGCGCACATGCGCATCTTTTTCACGTTCTTTTTCCAGGCATGTGGTGAGTCGCGCACGTATTTACCAACTGTGCTTGCCCCAAGTGTCGCGTACCCCTTCAGAGGTCAGTGTAGGCTGTGTGTATTACGCGTACACTTATTTTTGTGTTTCTGGGTGCCAAAGCGTAGTGCGGGTTCATTTTTCCACGCACATGGCACGTTCATTTTTGTTTTCGGGGTGCCTGTGCGTTGCGTGACCCGTCATCTTCCCCCAGGGGTCACAGACAGCATTTCTAGAGCACTAGGGTACGAATTCCATCTAGTACCCTAACCCGTTCACCCCCAATTGCCCAGGACAATTGTTTACTGCTACTCCCATACGCACAACAACATCAGTGCCATGGTTGGGAGGCGACCAAGCGGTAAGGGAGGCAGGAAGGCAAAGGTGGCTGACCTCCAAAAGGTGGGTGTGGTGGGCACGGTAGGGGTCGTGGTCAGGATTTGCAGGGTGCCCCTAGACCCCTGTGTGTGGAGGAACAATCAGGGACACCCATGCCCCCCCATGGTTGTGGGAAACGTAGCTGACACCATCCCAGCTCAGCCCTTGTTGGACCAGCCCATTTTGGCACCTGAACCGGCACAGGATGACTCCCAGGCAGACTTCCAGGTCAGCAAGTCTAAGCCACGTGTGACGGTGCAAGTTGCTGTCACCAGGCCACGTGGATCTGGGGCAGCAATGTTATCTGCTGCCCCAAGTAGGCAGGGTGGGGAGGCTGCAGGGGCAGCTGCCGCTCTATCCACCCCAGCTCTGAGTCTCCCAGCTGGGACAGTGTTGGTCCAGGTCCATCAAACAGACCTTGGCCCTGCTAACATCATCCTGCAGCCTATGCCTGCACCAAGACCTATGGTCATTGTGCATTTGCACACTCCTAGTACCCAGTCCACAGCGCTTCTGCCCCTACTGACCAGAGCGGTGTTAGCCACTCAGGATCTGCACCACCTTTGAAAAAGAAGAAGAAGGGTGCTCTGGCAGTACAGGCTGAGACCCCAGACATGGCTACACACTCCGGCACGTCAAAGAAGCCTAGCTTTAATGATGCTGAACTTGATGCACTTGTGGCCTATGTGTCAGCATATAGCCGCGAAATGGTGGTGACTGCAGGGTGCAAGAACACACCTGGTCAATGAAAGGCACACTGGCAGACCATCGCGGACATCATTAGTTCCCTTGGATTTGTGAGGCGCACAACTGATGATTGCTATAAGTGGTGGAATTACCTGAAACGCAGAGCAAAGAACAAGCTGGCCTCAAATCATGCCTCTACTCTGGTGACTGGCAGTGGGTCTCCACCAGAGGAAACCAACTCACTGAACATGAGTCTTTTGCTGGAACCTTTGTCACAGAGGAACAGATCCAAGACGTGGGAGACCTACCAGATTACGACACATTGTCCGGTGAGTGCCCATGCATGTGTGTGTAATCCATGTGTATTTTGTTTGGGTGACAGGTTCTGATTGAGTGCCTGATGAGGGTGTGTACTCCTGGCTGGTATGGGTCACCCATGTGCTTCCTCCAAAATATTCACCGGCCTTGAATTTGGGTATGACAGTATCCCTTCTGCCCACAGTAGCCAATTAGCACAGCATTACTGCAGTTGCCCTTGAACTGTCATCTTACAACAACATCGCTCTGATTTTTTCAGGGTTCATTAAGGCTGATTGTTTCAATTCTCCAATTTTTGCAACGCATTTATCAGCCCTAATGCCACATATGTGACATGCTTCTGTCATTGATTACACCTCTCATTGGGCCACATTTGTTCCCTTGTCATGTGAATGATGAGACCATTCAGACTGATTGAGTATTGGCCTGCTCACATTGATTTTTGGTGCCTGTTTGAATTTGGTACATGATAGTTGTTTCCTGTCATGTTGAAGTGACCAACCATTGATGTGTACATCTGCCTGCCATCACTGTATTATTGTACACTGGATTTGTTGCAGTGTGTGGCACATGAGTATTTTGTTACACTATTTTGCATTTTTCATCTCATCATGTCCATCTCACATGGATGGGTGACAGTACTCTTTCACTGACATATGGCTATACTTGTCAAATGTACCATGGCTATGCTACATGCCATCTGTGTGCTGGCATGTGTCATGTATGTATATTGGACCTGCCACTCACAGGCTAATGTGTGATGCCAGTGCCACCCAGCATGCAGCAAATGAGTTGCTTTTCCATCTTGGTGTCATCAGCATCTGCTTTTTGCCTCCCCTTCCAACTCATTGACAGTGCATGCATTCCAGGGTTATAGTCATGTGGGACATGTGTAAATCATGTACTGGATCTCTGGCTTGTCAGGCCTATGTGTGTGCTATGGTGCTAATGCCTGTTTCCAATTTTTGTCTTTCATGTTTTTACAGGTGATGACGCAATTGATGCTGTTGAGGTTGAGTAGATGGTGCAGACCCAGGAGGAATCTCAGGCACGACCGGGCACCAGTGGGAGACGTGGTGTGGTGGTGGGTGAAAACCCAATCTTACTGCAGACCATACTGTCCAGGGGTGTCTCTGGGTGCACCTCCCCAGACCTCTATTCAGGTGCTGAATCGGATGATGAGACTTATGTGCCGTCGCAGGTGAGTGTTTCTGGCAGGGATTCTGTTCTGTCCAACCCACCTGCACCAGCGGTAGAACCCTCTATGGGGATGTCAGTGTTGGTAAGTCCGCCTTTGGCGGTTACGGATGCAGGGTCACACTCCACAACATCTGATCCTGCTCCTGGGCCAGCAGATCAGACGGGGAATGCAGTCCTGCAGCCTCAGGCAGTGCCTGCACAGCAAGGTGCAGATCGCCTTTCCCCGAACAGGTGTGGTGCCCGCTGACACTGTGGCCGTACGCCACCAGGCACTACTGTATGGGAAAACTCCATTTACAGTATAGCAGCCCAACAGGGAGCATCGGTTGAAATGATGGCTCAGGCAATGGACAGGGTGGCCACTTCCATTCTCCCCCCTGAAAGGCAGATGGAGCAACAACAGCGGGCAACAGACTTCCATTTGCCGATCATACAGGGAAGACATGTAGACGTCCAACAGGGACCGACGGGCAGCACTGGAGACTCTGCGCAAAGCCATATCTATTGAGTCACAGGGCCACAGGGAAGCCCTGAGGGTAGAACTCAATAACCTCAGCGAGATTCTGGGTAAACTTGATGCTTCACGAAATTTAAGGTCAGAACAGCAGCTGGGGCAGCTCACATGTTCGCTCTCAGCTGAGCTGCAGGCAACCCGGGAGGAAATCCGGGCATCACTGGAGGCCATGCGTGCAGAAATGCAGGCAACCCATCAGGTGCTACATGCGATCTCCGTACTATCATCCTCCAGAATGAGACCTTCCACACCCGCATGCTTGCTGCCATGGAGGACCATACCAGGGCTTTGCGTGGGCTGCCTCCCATAGCACCACCACCTCCTGATGCAGCAGCAGAGGGTGATGAGAGGGACAGCAGCACTCCTCCCACACTAGCGTAGCCGTGCAGGCCATGAGCCCATGGAGGTATTTTTTTTTCGCAACATCCACGAAGGTGGCTGTTGGTGTGCACCCTGTCCTCGAACCTCCTGGGTGTCCCCCCTGGCCGCACATGGCCATTTTTTTTTTACAGTGTGTTGCCTTGTGTGGCTCCCGTGGGCATCCACTGTGTATTCCAGCTGGGCACATGAAGGCTTGTCCTGTGTTTGGGTTAGATGCGTGGGTTCCTGACACACACACCCCTCCTGCTTCCATTTCCATGGGCTTGCAAAGGGTGTGACCAAGTGACAGTGACTTACACATTGACATTGGGCTCCCATGAGCTGTGTGGGCAGTCTGTAGTCAAAACTGTGTGTACATCCCTAGTGGGGATTGTTGTTGTATTGAACAATGCATGGTGTATTGATATGTGCTTGTGCATCCATGTCTTCCCCCTTATTCACAGGTACCTTCTTCATGTCTTCACAAGGGCGTCTCCTTTGCGGATGTAGTTCATGTTGCATGCAGTACACTGACACATTTGCCTGACGTCAACACTCTGCAGTTGGAAGGGGTGGTTGTGCTGGCTTATTCAGGTTGTAAAACTTGCACTACTTTTATTTGGTACTGTCATATTTTGGCAATGTTTCATCCTGTGTTGCTGTATTGTGTTGCTGGTAAGTATTTGGTCATGTGTGCTGTTTGTTATTGATTACTGGGAGCATATTGTCTGTGGCCTGTTTCCATTTGGGACAGTGCACTTTGTGACACTTGTGTCATGTGTTGTGCATTCCTTTGTTTGCTTTCACATTGCATGACATGCCATGGTGTGTTGGGTAGCGGAGATGGGGAGGGGTTGGGTGACAATGCGCTGTTTTCATGTTGTATTTTGCAAGGGGGTAGTCATTCATGCAGCATAAATGTGTGTCTTTTTGTGACACAGCATTGGTTGTCTTTCGGTAGGTAGGGATGCACACAATGTAACACTTCCAGGTGACCAATCTCAGGCTGGTATGGTTGTGACAGTTGACTGTCCCTTGTGTCATCATCATTGATTGTCAGCTGGTATGTACCAGGGCTGTGTGCACTCCACAGGGATGTGATTTTAGTTGAAGTAATTAGCCACCAGCTGTGTACAGGCTGCCTCACCACGTGCCCTTTCCCCTCCCATGCGCAGCGGCCGTGCATGTGGTTGGGGATGTGGGGGCACCACCATGTCCACCTGCAGGCCCCGGCGGGTTGCAACATTGTGCAGGACACATGTTGCCACTATGATCCTGCACACTACTGGGGGCGCGTATAGCAGCTGCCCACCAGAGCGATCAAGGGAGCGAAAGCGTGACTTCAGCACTCCGAATGTGCGCTCCACTATGCCCCGGGTTGCAATATGGGCTGTGTTGTATCTTACCTCGGGTAGTGTGGTGGTGTTCCGAATTGGTGCTCAGAGGGTAGGCACTGTCCCCTGGGGAGGTGATGATGGGTATCTTTAGTAGGGTATCTGACATGCATGCATGTGCAGTGGCATTTATACTCACCAAGCAGCCATGTATCGCCATGCCGCCAAGCTTCTAGGTCCCGGTTTAGGGTTGACATTCTGTAAATGAAACTGTCATGGGTGGACCCTGGATAGTTGGCAAATACTGAGGTGATGATTCCCATGGTATCACATACTACCTGCTCCTTGATGGAATGCCAGTGCTTGCGGTTTCTATAGATGTGCTCAGTTACCATGGAGGACATAGAGCCACATGGGTGCAATCAATGGCGCCTAGCACTTTGGGGAAGTGTGCCACCCCATAAAAATCCTGGACGGCAGCCTGCCTTTCTGCAGAGCAGGTATATGTGCCTGCGGACTGAGGGCGTGCAGTCATGATGGCCAACACCTGGTGTAGGCTGCGTGACTGCGTGGCCTGTGACACCTCCCCTCCACTATGGCACTTGTCCGCTGAAATGAACCAGTGGCCAAGAAGTGCAGTACATTGAGCAACTTTTCCAAGGGGCTCAGTGCTTGGGAGCACAGGGTGGGTGATGTTAGGTCATCCTCCCACTCACTCACCAGGTCGAGTATTATGTGTGGTGGAAACCTGTACCTACGATACACCTGGTCATCAGGCCTCCCAAAAAGGCTGGTCCTGAGTGTAAAAATTCTGGCCCTGACTATCCTCCTTCTCCTGCGGTGTCCCACGACCACTGCTGCGAGGAACGGTATATTCATCGTAGCGTCTGAGCTTGTTTGTTTTTTGCGTCTACTTTTATGCTGCGCGGGTCCGCGTACGCCTGCTTCCTGCTAGCGTACGTGTTTCCGGATTAGCGCGTCTTTTTTGGCGCACACGTTTGCCCTGTTCGATTCCATGAATACGTGTTGTATGCGCGCGTGTGGTCGTTCCGTGCATTTGCCTCCTGTACTTCCCCCGTAACGCCCACGTTTCACACGTTGTTCCCCATTCCGCGTATTACGCCCCGTGTTCCGCCTACTTTTGTTGTGTGCGCCACGCTATCGCTTTCGCTGTGCGCGTAGTGCATGCCGTTTGATGACGTGTGTGCCCACCTGCACCACACAGAATTTTAGCGCACATCCCAGATTTTACACATGCATGGACTTCCATGAATCGATGTGCGCTGATTTTGCACGCTTGCACTGCGATTTCCGCACTTGCGCTGCGGTTTGCATGCTTTCGCACGCTTGCGTGGAGATTTTCGGCTCACATTTATTCCATGAATCGGCCGGTAAGTTGTTGCAGGGGTTTTGGAAGTGGGAATAATTCCAAGTTGATAGAACGTGAATGCTTTTGGTTGTTGTCAAGTTTTGCAGTGTAGTAATTGCAAAGTATAAAGGGGTCAGTAATGTCATATTTGTTTTCTGCTATAAGGTAGAGAGCTAATTGGAACCATTTTGAATCTTCATTGTCTTCTATTTTGTACGTTATTTCTATAGTTTTTGTGGTACCTTTATAAGAAGTCCTGTGGCAACACAAGCAGACATGGTTTGGTACTTCAGTGGAGGTACTTTTAAACTTTATTATTTCATTTTTGTATGTGTCTAATAGAAGGTTGCTATTTGTACAGTAGTTGCTAGTTTGATGTACATCAATTTCATTTTGTAAGTGGCTTTCAATTCCAACATTTTTTCTTTGGATATGGTCTATTTCTTCGAGTAGTTGTTTGGCTGTACCATGTAGAAGCTTGTTATTTCAGTTGGCTAGTGCTAAAGCAGGACTTTTAGCATAGTAGAGTTTTTGGACTCGATTTCTTATAGTTGAATGATGTATTGATATAATTTTGATAAGATAGTATGTGCTTTTGCAAATAGGTCATGAATTGCAGGCTAATGAATGTCCTTGTGGTTCTGTGTATTTGCGCACTGGACAGGCATCCACATTTTGTAGTAGTTTCATTTTTAATATGCCTTTGCTTTTTACATACTGATTGAGGAACTGGGGTAAAGATTTGAAAGATTTTATAGCAATGTTACACATTGAGGTGAGCGGCCATTTGTAGACTGGACGTTTTGGTTCAGTAGATTGGGGAGGTGATAGTGAGTTTTCTGGGGATATTTTTGTGAGCAGAGTTTCTTGTTCCATAATGGTGTTATTAAGTTTATCATACCCTCGTCCACTGCTATGTATTGCAATTGGGTTTCTTTGCTTTTGTTTATATGCTTCTTCATTAAAATATGGTTCTGTGGTCGTGGTGTGACTCTATTCACCCCCACAGATGTTTAAGAAGCTATTTTTGGTGGCAATCCGTTTATTGAGAAGTTTTTTTGTAGTTTAGTAGTTAGTTTTGTTAGTGGTTTCATTCTGTTTCAAACTAAAATAAATAACTTCCTTTTGAGAATGATTGCACTGTCTGCGAGAGCTTATAGGATTAATTTTCATATAGGTTTTAAAGGTTGTGCATGATTTCTCTCCTGTTTTTGATAGGTTCTGAAGGACTCTGTGGCGGAACACTTTTTGTAAAACTTTTTTCTGGTATGCTTACTTGCCACTATATCAAGATTTATAGGTCCAGTGTTAGCAGTAGTGGTAGTTGAAGTCTTGTTAATCACTTTCTGTTTGGTTTTACATTTTTATAGAGGAGGGAAAGTTTCTGTGCTGGAATCTTGTTTTGTTTTGCTTAATGACTGTATTAGCTGTTTTGTTTGAACTTTTTGTACAAAGTCTGCTACAGATGGATGCTTATTTTGGACACTTTTATTTTGATTTGCTCTACTTCTGCATTGCTTTCTACAGAGTTGCCTTTTGGGAGGCATTCTTTGGAGTCTGTTGGAGAAAAAAGAAAGTCTGGGTTGGGCTGTTGTGCAGTGTATGCATGCTTTGTGCATGAGTGTCTGAGTATGATGGTAAGTATGATTGTGGAGGTGTGTGATTGTGCAATGGGCATATACATCAAGTTGGGAAGGCTATTCTTGTATTTGTGTTTTACTATACTGGGCTTCAGATGACAATATAAAGTATGTAGCTGGCAAGGGGAAGCACTAATACTACATCTAATTGTAAAGGGTTAATATATTTGTTTCTTCTACAACACTAAAATGCTAGTGTGTTTGAGTAACAGAACATTATGTTAGTTTTGTACTTAACTTTTTGTATGAAAAGAGTAGGTTTCTTCTAAGTCCTTGTTCGTACTTCAGACGCTGCTGCTTTTCAGGAGACTGGTGTTCACTGAATTTGTAAAAGAAAGAAGTAAGTGCATGTGTGTGTTTATAGCACTTTTGTTAATGTAGACATTGTTTAGCACTTTTCTTTGCCTATGTGCATCCTGTATATTTTATTTAGAATCTGTTAGTTGAAAATGTTTTTCGAATGAGTATAATATTAAAGATATAGAGCACACTTGTTTTTTTAATGTTAAGTTAATGGGTGTTAAGAGATAGAAGAAATAATCATATGCATTTTGTGCTCTTTTTACAGGGTAAATGGCAGAGATTGTACATAAAAGCATTCAATGTATGCCTTTGTGAAGGTGTGGGTAATAAAGCAGAAGTATTTGATATAGAGGCACTGGTGTTGTTTGATCTGGGAGCCTTTCTAATGATATTGGCCCTCTTTCCGAGTTGGGAGGTAAGTACTGTCCCTTACCGGCATTGCGGAAATAGCATGTCCGAGCTGGCTGCAGGCCGCTAAAAGTGGACTATTACGACTTTGTGCCATGCTGGTAATGGACCTAGGGCCATACCGCAAAAAGGCCCCAAAAATCCCCTACCGGCATGATTCGCAATGTAGACAACACTACCGCCATAGTCCAATGCGGCATTAGCGGTGGCCACAAATAGTGGTCACCGTAATTTACGGTCACCGCTATTTACAGTCACCGTTAAATAGCGGAACCGGAAATAGCGTCATCGCACAGGAACAGGAAGGAGCAATGCGGCCATCTTTAAAAACAAAATCCATTGCTATCCTCACCACACAGGACCCCTGGCACACTGGTGATCGACCGGAATGTTTCTACAACCACCCAGGAATGCCCAAAGCACCATAGAAGGGATCTGCCCGCATATGAATGGAGCGCTTCAGCCCAGATGAGCTACAAATGCTTGTGGACACACTACACGAGCATGCTGGGACTGTGTTTAGCAACAACATGAGGAGGGAGGCGGTGTTGGGAAAAAAAGAAATCTGGGTACAAGTATGCCAGAAGGTGAACGCAGTGGGCAACACCCCCCGCACGGTAAAGGATTGCCGCAAAAGGTGGGATAACCTGTGTTGAGGGTGCGGAGCATCCTTTTTGCAAACTAAACCTAGGCCTTGGAGACCGGAGGAGACCACGTTCTTCAATAAAGCTCATGCCGTGGGAGGAGACATGTGCGGGCGTGATAGGGGCAGAAACCATTGAAGGGGTCGGAGGAATGGAGTGTGGCGCCACGTCATCCACTGATGGAGGTGAGTGTCCAAAGTAAATACTGCTAAGGCAAATGTGATGAAAGTCACTGCTAACGTCTGGCCAAAGAGTGACGCCATGGTCGGCCACACATACATCCCCGTAAATTATGCCGAAGCAAGTGAGACCCAAGCCAGTGACTGGTGCAAGGCTGTAACGTACATGACACATACCACACAAAGTTGCAAATGTCATGAGGCACACAGGGTCGTTGATGAAAACAGTGTGCATGTTAGACAGCACAGTACCTGGCCAACATGAGTGACACCGACATATGCCTGCATTTACCACCCATGTATGGAATGACATGCCGTTCCCTACACAAATGCTGATTACCCACAATTGTGTGGATGTGCAATCGTACCAATGTATGTATGCTGGCTATCCAAACATCACTCATGCCATCCCTCTCTTTCATCCCCACAGGCAGTGAGCATGACAGTGAGGACCTGGACAGCAACCGTCCCTCCAATTCCAGGGGCCAAGGCAGGGGCTGCCGTGTCCCAGTGAGGAAGACACCACTGGTACATACAGCACCAGCACCAGCAAGGCCCGCAGCGGGCGTACCAATCCCACCCCCACCCCTCCCTGCATTGCCTGCAGACACCTGCCCAACACCATGGTCGGAGGTGTCCAGTGTGGCTGGGGAGGTGGCAGCCACGGCCCCTCTCGCACTTGAGGACAGCCCCAACAATATCTGGGGCACCATTGAGGACGAATATGTGGAAGTTGTCCACCCCTGCAGATTTGTCAACCCACCCAGGTTTCCTTCAGTGACTCTGGTGATGACAACACAGCAGAGCAGTCTGTGCAAGAACAGACACAGGGACATGGCAGTCCCGTATACAGTCCCGTTGAGGATGTGCCGGCAGGACATGGCATCCCAATCCCTAGCAGTTCCACTAGTCCAGCATCCGGAGACCAGCGGGCTGACCAGCTCTCTGCACCGATATCTGAATTTGTGCAGGACAATCGCCAGGCCAGGGAGGAGTGGCGTGCGGATTTGAGGGCACTGGGTCAGTCGATCACCAACAACACAAACCGCCTCTGCGAGGTGCTCGGCCACATAGCCGATGCTTCGGAGCTGCTCTTCCTGGCCAACAGCCTCAGCATGAGGACACACCATCCACTAGCAACTCCACTCAGACCAGCCCTCTCCGTCGGTTGCTCCGTGTGCAGCGCCGACGTGACATGCCTCCCCTTGGCTCCGGGAGCGCAGAGTGACTACACTGGCAGCCTCATGTGGGCTACGTGGACTCTATGGCACTAGTGTGGGGTTGTTGTGGTGGGACGGGAAGGGGAGTGAGGGTGTGTGGGGGAGTTGTGGGGGAGGGTGGAGGTTATGTGGGGGAGTTGTGGGGGGAGCCAGAGGGGGGTGAGGGTGTGTGGGGAGTTGTGGGGGGAGGGAGAGGGGGGCGAGGGTGTTGGATGGTTTGTTTTTCACGTTCATATTTTCACTTTCAATACACCAGTTGTGTTACAAAAAAATAACCAGAGTGGACATTCATCATTGCGCATGTGTCATTTAATCTTGCACAGTGCATACTGTACATGTATCCCCACACCCAGTGCCCTATGTCCTAACATTATGTCACATTCTGCTGACTTGTGTGTCAGAAATATTGTGCGATCACTGACTGCCGCACAGTACGTCCCTCCTGTGCATCGGCACCGTGATGATGTCCTGCCAAATCTTCCTCCTCCCCTTCATCATCATCAGGCGGTAGCAGTTCCATGTCAGGGGCAGGGGCACGTTCCAATGGATGCACATATTGTGCAGCATTACACATGCCATGGTGATCTTGGCCACCTTCTCATGGCTGTAGAGGAGTGCCCCACCTGACCGGCTGATGCAGTGAAATCGTGCCTTCAACAGGCCAAAGGTCTGCTCATTCACCACACATGTACGGGTATGGGAATGATTGTAGTCCTCCTCGTGCATGTTCTGTGGGTTTCGGACAGGGGTCATGAGCCACGGCTTCAAGGGATAGCCACATCACCTGCATGAGAGGGGAATGAAGGCAAATGTTCGCACATTCATGTTGGACAACTGTACTAGTCTCACATGGCTGCAGGTAATTTGTGCCCACATTCACATGTCCCTGGATGCATTGACCCCATTTCTGGTCCTGCTATGTGTCCTGTGCAAGGGACTAATGGTTTGGGTTGCATCTTCAAGATGGGTCATGGTGTGCACTGACATCTTGTTGCACGTGCATCGTATATGCATACAGCAGTGTTGATGTAAAATCAGTCATGAGTTGTGTTCTGTGGGATTTGGTAGTAGGAAGCGTTGGCTGTAGTCAATACTATATTGGGCATTCTGCACTGATCAGTTCCATGGTGACACGCAGCACTCCTATGGGTGTGTCAAACCAGTGACACACTGTGGTATCCCTGGTTGACTCCGTTCAATGCACTCCCTGCACTCCCAGGGATGACTGTCCTGTGTGGAGATATGCTGGAGACAGCAACATAGTGCATATGCAGTGCATAGTGCAGGATGACCTTACGGTGAGTGAAGGCTGTTGATGAGTGTTGCATGTGTTGTGGGATGTGGGCTGGTTACCTGTTAGTCATGTAGTGATAGGTGTCAGCCTTACTACAACACTATGGGATTTGGTTGGCATGTACCATTTCAGTTGCTTTGGGGCACAGTATTCAGTGATGTGCACATCGTGCACTGATGTCAACATTCCCAGCCAGGTGGAGTATGCATCCCCCTTCCTTTCCCAGCCAGGTGGAGTATGCATCCCCCCTTCGCAGCGAGGAGGAGTATGCATCCCCCCTTCCCAGCTAGGTGGAGTATGCAGCCACCCACCTCACAACCCTGATGCACTGCCATGGCCCAGTCAAGCAACTCACCAAGCAGTCAGGCACGTCGTCCAGCATGTCGCTCCATGTAGCGTGGTAGCCTGAAGTTCCAGAGTACCAAAGAGTCATGAATTGATCCGTGATATCAGGCACAGCAATGTGTGATGATCTTGCTGGCATCGCATACTATCTGCACATTGATGGAGTGGTATTGCTTGCAGTTGTGATACACCTCCTCCATGGCATGCGGGACCACCAACTCCACGTGGGTGCAGTCGAGGGCACCTACACAATTTGGCATGCCTGCCAGTGCATGGAAGGCAACTTTGTTATTGAATATCTCCTGGGGAGTCCGTGGTAGGGATATGTAGTCCCTTGTGTGCTTGAGGAGGGCATCCACCACTTGGTTCAGTATCCGGTTCTGATTGAGTGCCAGGTGAGGGTGTGTGTGCCTGAGTGGTTTGGGTCACCCATGTGCTTCATCCAAAACATTCTGCGCCCCTGGATTTGGGTATTACAGTATCCCTTCTGCCCACAGTAGACATTTTGTGCAACATCACGCCAGTTGCCCTTGAAGTGGCAACTTGCAACAACATTGTTCCGTATTTCTCATTGTTCATTCAGGCTCATTGTTTCGATCCCCCCACTTTCACTACGCATTTCTCAGCCCTATTGTCAAACGATATGTGACATGCCTATGGTACATGCCATGGCATGTGTCATGTATGTGGATTGGACATGCCACTCACAGGCCAATGTGTGATGGCTCTGCTAGCCAGCATGCAGCTAATGTGTTGCTCTTCCATCTTGGTGTCATCAGTGTCTGACATTTTCCTCCCCTTCAAACTCAGTGACAGTGCATGCATGGGAGGGTTATAGTCATGTGGGACATGTGTCAATCAAGTACTGGTTCTGTAGCTTGTGAGGCCTAATTGTGTGCCATGGTGCTAATGCCTGTTTCCATTTTTTGTCTTTCATGTTTTTGTAGGGGATGACGCACTTGATGCTGTTGAGGGTGAGGAGATGGTGCAGACCCAGGAGGGATCTCAGGCACGAAAGGGCACCAGTGGGGGACGGGGTGTGGTGGTGGGTGAGAACCCACTCTTGCTGCAGGCCGTTCTCTCCAGAGGTGTCTCTGGGTGCACCTCCCCAGAACTCTATTCAGGTGTTGATTCGGATGATGAGACCTATGTGGCTTCGCAGGTAGGTGTTTCTGGAAGGGATTCTGTTCTGTCCGACCCACCTGCACCAGGGGTACAGCCCACTATGGAGATGTCAGTGTTGGTAGGTCCGCCTTTGGTGGTTACGGATGCAGGGCCACACTCTGCAACATCTGATCCTGTTCCTGGGCCAGCAGATCAGAGGGGGAATGCAGTCCTGCAGCCTCAGGCAGTGCCGACACAGCAAGGCACAGTTCGCCTTGCCCCAGACAGGTGTGGTGCCCGCCAACACGTTGCCGTAATCCACCAGGCAATACCGCATGGGAGAAATCCATATACGGTATGGCAAACCAACAGGCAGCAGCATCTGAGATGATGGCTCAAGCTATGAGAGGGTGGCCACTTCCATTGTCCCCACAGAAAGGCAGATGGAGCAACTACAGCAGGCAACAGACTCCATTTGCTGATCACTCAGGGAGGACATGTTGGCGTCCAACAGGGACAGACGGGCGGCCCTGGACACTCTGAGGGAAGCCATTTCTTTAGAGTTCCAGGGCCAGAGGGAAGCCCTGAGGGTAGAAGTCCATCACCTCAGGCAGACTCTTGTGGACCTTGAGGCTTCCACTGTCACGAGGACAGAACAGCTGCTGGAGCGGGTCACACGTACGCTCTCAGCAGAGATGCAGGCAACTCGGGAGGAGGTCCGGGCATCACGTCAGGTGGTGCATGGGGATCTCCGCACCATATTCCTCCAGAACGAGACCTTCCACACCCGCATGCTTGCTGCCATGGAGGACCAGACTAGGGCTTTGCGTGGGCTGCCTCCCATAGCACCACCACCTCCTATGGCGGCAGCAGCACAGAGTAATGAGAGCGACCAGAGCGATTCTGAATCTCTCACGATAGCGTAGCCGTGGAGGCCATTAGCCCATGGAGGTGTTTTTGTTTTCCGCAACATCCACACAGGTGGCTGTTGGTGTGCACCCTGTCCTTGGACCTCCTGGGTGGCCTCCCCCACCCCCTCTGGCCCACACATGGCCATTTTTGATTTTTGATTTTTGTTTTTTTGATTTTTGAGTTTTTGTTACAGTGTGTTGCCTTGTGTGGCTCTCGTGGGCCTCCACTGTATTCCAGCTGGGCACATGCAGGCGTGTCCTGAGTTTGGGTTAGATGCTTTGGTTCGTGAGACACAAACCCCTCCTGCTTCCCGTTTCCATGGGCTTGCAAAGGGTGTGCCCAAGTGACAGTGACCTACACAGTGACGTTGGACTCCCATGACATGTGTGGGCAGTCTGTAGTCAATACTGTGTATACATTCCTAGTGCATATTGTTGTAGTATTGTACACTGCATGGTGTATTGATGTGTGCTTGTACTTCCATGTCTCCCTCCTAATTTGCAGGTTCATTCCTCATGTCTTCACAAGGCTGTCTACTTTGGAGATGGAGTTCATGTTGTAAGCAGTGCACTTCCAGATTTGCGTGGCACCAACACTGTACAGTAGGAAGTGGTCGATGTGCTAGCATCACCAGGTTGTAAGACTACGTATCCTTTAAATTAGTACTGTCATGTGAATGCTATGTTTGGGGTTGGCTAGCTGCATTATATTGTGGTAAGTCTTTAGTCATGTCTGTTGTCAGTTCTACATTAATGGGAGCATATTGTGTGTGGCCATTTTCCATTCGGGACACTGTACTTTGTGACACTTGCGTCATGTTTTGGGGATTCCTTTGTTTGCTCTCACATAGCATGACATGCCATGGTGTGTTGGGTGGCGATGCTGGGGATGTGTTGGGTGACATGGCACTGTTGTCATGTTGTATCTTGCAAGGGGGTAATGATTTTAGCAGCATAGAAGTGTGTCTTTTGATGACACAGCATTGGTGGTGTTTGTGTAGGTAGGGATGCACACAATGGAACACTTCCAGGTGAACAATCTCAGGCTGGTTTGGTTGTGACAGTTGACTGTCACTTGACTCATCATCATTGATAGTCAGCTGGTATGTGCCAGGGCTGTGTGCAGTCCACAGGGGTGTGATTTTAGGTGAAGTAATTAGCCACCAGCTGCGTACGGGCTGCCTCACCCCGTGCCCTTTTCCCTCCCATGCGTAGCGGGCGTGCATGTGGTTGGGGATGTGGGGGCACCACCATGTCCACGGCAGGCCCCGGCGTGTTGCAACGTTGTGCAGGACACATGCTGCCACTATGATCCTGCACACTACTGGGGGAGTGTATAACAGCTGCCCGCCAGTACGGTCAAGGGAGCGAAAGCGTGACTTGAGCACTCTGAATGTGCGCTCCACTATGCCCCGGGTTGCAATATGGGCTGTGCTGTATCTTACCTCGGGTGGCGTGGTGGGGTTCCGAAATGGCGTCATCATGTGGGTGCTCAGAGGGTAGGCACTGTCCCCTGTGGAGGTGGTGATAGGTATCATTAGTTGGGTTGTGACATCAGTATCTGACATGCATGCATGTGCTGTGGCATTTATACTCACCGATCAGCCATGTATCGCCATGCCGCCCAGTTTCTAGGTCCCAGTTTAGGGTTGACATTCTGTAAATGAAACTGTCGTGGGTGGACCCTGGATAGTTGGCATATACTGAGGTGATGATTCCCTTGGCATCACATACTACCTGGACGTTGATGGAATGCCAGTGCTTGCGGTTTCTATAGATGTGCTCAGATGCCCTGGGGGGACGTAGAGCCACATGGGTGCAGTCAATGGCACGTAGCACTTTGGGGAAGTGTGCCACCCCGTAAAAATCCTGGACGACAGCCTGCCTTTCTGCAGGTGTTCTGGACAGGTATTTGTGCCTGCGTACTGATGGGCGTGCAGTCATGATGGCCAAGACCTGGTGTAGGCAGCGTGACTGCGTGGCCTGTGACACCCCCCCACTATGGCACTTGTCCGCTGAAATGATCCAGTGGCCAAGAAGTGCAGTACATTAAGGACCTTCTCCAGGGGGCTGAGTGCTTGGGAGCAGAGGGTGGGTGATATGAGGTCATCCTCCCACTCACTGACCAGGTCAAGTATTATGTGAGGTGGAAACCTGTACCTCCCACACACGTGGTCATCAGGCATCCCAAAAAGGCTGGTTCTGGGTGCTGGGTGTAAAAATTCTGGCCCTGACTATCCTCCTCCTCCTCCTGTGGTATCCCACGGCCACTGCTGCTAGGAACGGTATGTTCATCCTGGCGTCTGAGCTTGTTTGTTGTTTGCGTGCACTTTTATGCTGCGTGGGTCGATGTACGCCTGCTTCCTGCTGGCGTACGTGTTTCCGGATTAGCGCGTCTTTTTTGGCGTGTGCATGTGGGCGTTCCGCGCATTTGCCTCTTGCACTTCCACGGCCACCACAGTAATACACGTACCCCGCTCGCCCAGGCCCAATCGCGTGTAAAACTTCCCACGAGCCCCTGAAGAACACGTACCCCGCTCGCCCAGGCCCAATCGTGTGTAAAACTTCCCGCGAGTCCCTGAAGTACACGTACCCTGCTCGCCCAGGCACAATCGTGTGTAAAACTTCCCGCGAGCCCCTGAAGTACACATACCCCGCTCGCCCAGGCACAATCGCGTGTGAAACTTCCGGCGCAACCCCGAAAGTACACACTATTTTTGACACAGCGGGTGTCCGTGTTTGTCACGTACCCCTTTGCACGTCATTTGTCCTAGAGGGCCACAGTATGGGACATTCATCAGAGCTGTATATGCGGCTTTTTGTTAGTGCACATTTTTTTAATGCGCAGGGACGCTACTGCCTGCCTTCGTGTGGCGGACATGTGTTCATGTACATTGTTGACTTTTGCTTTGTGTCATGGGATCGCCATTTCACTGCTGGGGGCTGGGGGTGCAAGGGGACATGAGTGGGGGCCTGCTGGCAGGTGCCCTGCACTGCTGGGGGGTGGGGGTGCTAGGGGACATGAGTGGGACATGAGTGGGGGCCTGCTGGCAGGTGCACTGCACTGCTGGGGGTGGGGGTGCAAGGGGACATAAGTGGGGGCCTGCTGGCAGGTGCCCTGCACTGCTGGGGGGTGGGGGTGCAAGGGGACATGAGTGGGACATGAGTGGGGGCCTGCTGGCAGGTGCCCTGCACTGCTGGGGGGTGGGTGTACAAGGGGACATGAGTGGGGGCCTGCTGGCAGGTGCTCCTCAGTGCTGGGGGGTGGGTGTGCAAGGGGACATGAGTGGGGGCCTGCTGGCAGGTGCCCCTCAGTGCTGGGGGGTGAGTGTACAAGGGGACACGAGTGGGGGCCTGCTGGCAGGTGCCCTGCACTGCTGGGGGGTGGGGGTGCAAGGGGACATGAGTGGGACATGAGTGGGGGCCTGCTGGCAGGTGCCCTGTACTGCTGGGTTGTGGGGGTGCAAGGGGACATGAGTGGGGGCCTGCTGGCAGGTGCCCTGCACTACTGGGTGGTGGGGGTGCAAGGGGACATGAGTGGGACATGAGTGGGGGCCTGCTGGCAGGTGCCCTGCACTGCTGGGGGTGGGGGTGCAAGGGGACATGAGTGGGGGCCTGCTGGCAGGTGCCCCTCAGTGCTGGGGGGTAGGTGTGCAAGGGGACATGAGTGGGGGCCTGCTGGCAGGTGCCCTGCACTGCTGGGGGGTGGGGGTGCAGGGGGACATGAGTGTGACATGAGTGGGGGCCTGCTGGTAGGTGCCCTGCACTGCTGGGGGCTGGGGGTGCAAGGGGACATGAGTGGGACATGAGTGGGGGCCTGCTGGCAGGTGCCCCTCAGTGCTGAGGGGTGGGTGTGCAAGGGGACATGAGTGGGGGCATGCTGGCAGGTGCCCTGCACTGCTGAGGGGTAGGGGTGGAGGGGGTCATGCGTTGGTGATCAGTAGTGCAAGCTGACATGTGGCTTGCCTGGGGGGCATGCCCATGGTGGATGGGCTGCCTGCGGGACATGACCAGGGGTGCAGGGTAGTCCCCTGTGGTGTGGACTGCCTGCAGGGGCCGTGGAGGGTGTAGAGGGAACACCTGGGAGTACCCACACTGACAATTCACGTGTGGAACTCCTCGGGACCCCAGATATACACGTACCCCACTCGCACAGGGCCTGTCGCATGTGAAACTTCCCGCCCCCCCCGAAATACACGTACCCAGCTCACCCAAGGCCAATCGCATGTGAAACTTCCCACGCACCCCAGATTTACACGTACCCAGGCCAATCACGTGTGAAACTTCACGCGACCCCCAGGAATACACGCACCCCACTCGCACAGGGCCTATCGTGTGTGAGACCTCCCGCGAACCCGAGATTTACACGTACCCAGGCCAATTGCATGTGCAACTTCACGCGAACCCCAGGAATATATGCACCCCACTCGCACAGGGCCTATCGCGTGTAAAACTTACTGCGAACCCCAGATTTACACGCACCCCGCTCGCCCAAGGCCAATCGCATGTGGAACTTCCTGCGCACCCCTGGAATACACATATCCCGCTCCCCCAGGCACGATCACGTGTAAAACTTCCCGCGCACACCCGAAATACACGCACAAGCTAATTTTTCACACAGCGGGTGTCGCTGTTTGTCACGTACCCCTTTGCACATCATTTGTCCTAGGGGGCCACAGTATGGGACATTCATCAGAGCTGTATATTCATGCTTTTTGTTAGCGCACATTTTGGCGCACATTTTTTTCCAGCACAGGGACGCTACCGCCTGCCTTCGTGTGGCAGATGGGTTTGAGTATGTGCGTGTCTTTGCCCATGCTCTGGTTTGCCCTATTCGATTCCATGAATACGTGTTGTAGGCGAGCGTGTGGGCGTTCCGCGCACTTGCCTCCTGTACTTCCCCCGTGACGCCCACATTTTCACGAGTTACGCCCCGTGTTCCACCTACTTTTGTTATGTGCGCTGCGCTATGTGCGCTTTCGCTGTGGCCTTAGCGTACGCCGTTAGATGACCTGTGCGCCGGCGTGCGCGGCACACTTTTTCAGCGCGCATCTCGGATTTTACTTGCACACGGACTTCCATGAATAGATGTGCGCTGGTTTCCCTGCGATATTCGCACTTGCACTGCGATTTTCGCTCTTTCACTGCGAATCGCACGTTTCCGCACGCTTGCGCCAACATTTTCGGCGCACATTAATTCCATGAATCGGCCTGCAAGTATCAACTTTCCATTACACTGAACCAATGTGTGCCCATCAATGTGTAACATAGGCAAAACATCTTTCAGATCGTTATGCCAGTGCCTCAATCAGTATGTGAAAGGCAAAGACAAATTGAGAATAAAACGATTACAAAGTATGGACTCCTGTCCAGTGCGCAAATACACAGGACTACAAGGACATTCATTAACCTGCATTTCTGGACCTATTTGCAAAAACACCTTCCACCATATCAAAATTATATCAGTACACCATTCAACTTGAAGAAATCTGGTTCATAAACTGTACTATGCCAAAAGTTCTGCTTTAGCACTAGCCAATTTGAATAACAATCTTTTACATGGTACAGCCAAAGAAATAGTCGAAAAAATAATGCATATCCAGAGAAAATACTTTGGAAGTGACAGCCACTTAAAAAATGCAATAGCTTTACAACAGACTAGAAACACCTTTACAGATGGCAACCTTCTACTACACACATCCAAAAAAGAAATACTAAAGTTTAAAAGTACATCTGCTGAAGTACCAAACCGTGTGTGTGTGTGTGTATGTGTCGCCGCAGGACTTTTTATAAGACTAGCACAAAAACTGTAGACATAATGTACAAAAAGAAGACAATGAGGATTCCAAGTAGTTCCAATGAGCTCTTTATCTTATAGCAGAAAACAAATACAAAATGACTGACCCCTTAATACTTTGCTGTTACTGCACTGCAGAACTTGACAACAACCAAACACCTTCACATGCTATCACAAATAACTTGGAATTATTCCCACTACCAAAACCCCTGCAACAACTTAACATGTATGAGAGCATCATAATTCAAATAGTGCACCCATTTCAAGCATTAATATGCCTTCAACCTAAATTTGCAAAACTACCTCCCTCTGAATTACTGAAAGGCATTTGTGGCAAAGTAGTTTATTTCCATTAAATGTCAAAGAGAATGTACATACTCTAGGAGTACAACATCCAATAGATCAATCTTTAAATATATTAGTAAATGGCGTACCTACAAAAGACAAAATAATTTTGCAACAACTTGTGGACTTACATAAAGTTAGATAAGACCTGCAATATCTAAAAGACAACATTGAATACTACAAAGAAATAAATATTGAAGAAAACCTCAGGCAAACCACTGAAATAATTCAAGACTCATCAGAAACTGTTCAATTTCAACTACTAGTTCTGCTACAGTGTCCAATATTTTAGACCATTATACAATTCACCCATTACACTCTAAAGACACTATCGATGATAAACTGGAAATGTACCAAATGCGACAAGCTAAAAGATCTCCAATCAGCATATGGGAAAAAAGTATAGAAGCATGTGACTTTCCTCTACTTTTCCTACTGGAAAAGGAGGAAGGTACCATGATAGACCCACAAAATAATAGCATCAGAATACTGCTGTTTGCAAATGTATTCTGAAGTCCCAAGATTCAGACAAAATGTGGAATACATTTTCCACCTTCTCTTTGAAAGTGAACTCGCAACTCTATGCTACCGAGTTATACACACATTGAGATCAGGTTCCCAATTTCAAAATATGTCAAGTCAAGCATTTCAAATCTTTTAGCAAACATGTGTGGTACAAAAGCTTCCAACATCACAGAGATGTATGCTGAATGATAAGAAACCTTAGCCCATTCACCTGGTTTGTGACATTAAGTTGTGCAGAATATGCCGGCAAAGATGTATATGATTTCCTATGCATAGCAAACAAAAACAAAACAAATATAGATATAAAAACACCAGGAGAACTCTGCTCTAGATCCTGTAAATGTATCAAGATATTTCCATCATCACTTCATTGCTATGCTACACTTCATTTGTAATACAACTGTTCCTCCCCTCTGAGAAGAGCCACACTTCTTTTGGCGAAAAGAATACCAAGCCAGAGGAGCAACACACATCCAGATGTTTTTGTGGATTGAAGGTGATCCTAAATTTGGTTAGAACAGTGATGTCACTGTTTTGCTGTTTATCCAAAAATATGTCACTTGTGAAATCTCTTCACAAACGACACATAGTGACCTTCATGCACACATTTTACAATTTCAAAGACACAAATGTGGGAAGTATTGTTGTCCCAAATATAAAAACAAAGGGAAATACTACACCAAATGCTGCTTTGGTTTCCCTAGACCAATTTCAAAAACAGGTCAAGTAAACAACTCCATGGACCTCATTACGACCCAGGCGGTAACCATGGCGCTATTAACGCCATGGTTGCCGCCGGAACCTTACCGATTCCGCCATGGTGAATGGAGCAATTACCGCCCCATTCCAAGGTTGGCGGTGGCGGTAATTCATCATTCACTAAGGCCCTTCCACATTCCCATTTTTGCCCCCATAGGGCTCAATGGGGAAGGCGGTAATAACGGTACCGCAAATTGTGGTCCCGTTATTACCTCCAAAGTCCCTTTGCGGGTCCTGTCCTTAACGCCTGGTAAATCCAGGCATTAAGGGAGGACCCGCAAAGGGACCTCAGAATAGGGCGGTAAGGGATTAACAGCACCAGTGCCCTTACCAGTACTAGTAATCCCTTACCGCCTGGGTCGTAATGAGGCCCCATGTCTTCAGTTAGACATAGGCCCTCATTACAACACCGGCGCTAAACCATGGCGCTATTAGCATCATGGTTGGTGCCGGTGTTGTAACAGGTCCGCCATGGTTCAATGGGGAACTACCACCCCATTCCAAGGTTGGCGGGGCGGTAATTCCCCATTGAACAATGGCCCTTCCCCATTCCCATTTTCGCCCCATAGGGCTCTATGGGAATGGGGAAGGCGCTAAGTACCGTACCGCAAATTGCAGTACTGAACTTAGCAACAAGGTCCCTTTGCGGGTCCCTACTTTAACGGCTGGTCTAGACCAGCTGTTCAGGTCTGGTCCCGCAAAGAGACGTCGTAGTAAGGCGCTAAGTGTTTAACGGCGCTGCAGCCTTTTACGGCGCCGTTAAACACTTAGCGCCAGGGTCCTAATGAGGCCCATAGTGTCAAAGGTAAATCACCTAAGAACACATATGACATTAAACGAACAGAAGTATCAAAATACATCAATGATTACAATGCAATCATTGTCCTCCTATGGAATGCAAATATAGATTTGCAGTACATTGCAGACAATTCCACTGCAGTTGCACGATATGTCACAGCCTACTTAACCAAAGCAGAAAAAACAGAGCTCCAAGCCCTCTGGGATGACATATCATCTGACAAAACACTATCACATAAATTGTACAGCTTAGGCATAAAAATGCTCTCTCATAGAGAATGTGGCTGCTATGAAGCTGCAGACTGTTTAACCGGTTCTGCCTTGTATGGAAAATCTGAAAATATAGTATGGCAAAGCCTTGGTCCTGCTAAATCTAGAAAAAGAGTTCTGAAATCATATGTAGACATAGAAACACTGGCCAAAAATGATTCCAACAGCCAAGACAATTTGACAAACAATGTACTAGACACATACTACCCAAACAGGAGTACCACTTTGGAAACCATGTGTCTATACCACATAGCCCAAAACTTCACATATAAAAATAATTTTAAACCAGATGAGAAGAAAGGTAGATACAGAGTGGAAAATTGTGAAGGCAGCTTAGTGAAACTTACCAAACAAAGCTTAATTAATCATATCAAATTGTCATTAAAAACTCCTCATCATAAAGAACTGTATCAAACCATGGAGAAAAGAAAAAGGTTTACTAGCTTCCTATGACTCCTATGAAGACGCTTTCAAATCAAATGAAAGCACTATAACAGAAGTAAACTTTACACAGTACAAAACAATGTTGCACAATGAACATCAACAAAAACTCCAGTTGCAAATAGATGTGGACACTCCTGACAGTAGTCAACCTTCTGTAACAGGAAGCCAAGAACCAATTGGACAGCCACTAATAGCAAATGAGGCAGAATTAGCCATGACAGAAGTAGAAAACACCATGTGTCAGTATGAGCAATCTACAGAGGACTTTGCTCTACTAAAATCACAACTAAACAATGAGCAGTGTAGCATTTTCCAAGAAATAACAAAACAAATTGAACATGGTGTGCAACAGGAAAGTAAAAATGGTATCTGCCAAGACTACAAACCTATACTGCTATATGTGAGTGGTCAAGCTGGTTCAGGCAAAACGTTCTTAATCAAAATCATCACCAAATTCCTCCAACAACTGACAAACAACAAACTGTCAACTGTTGTAACTGCCCCCACAGGTTTAGCTGCCTACAACATAGGCAGTGTCACTTTACACCGATTACTTCTCCTTCCAGTAGAACACCAAAACAAATTAGACTATTACAAACTTTCTCCAGAAGCTGCAATGGAACTACACAGAATTTGTAAACAAATGAAAATGCTGCTAATAGATGAGGTAAGCATGGTTTCCAATCCAATGTTAGCCTTCATTCACCTCAGATTACAAGAGGTCCTGAAAACAGACTATAAAGAACTCTTTGGAGGAAAATACATTATAGGTTTTTGAGATCTTCTTCAATTAACAAACCTTAGGGCACAAACTATGCTGTAAAACTCTTGGCTGCATTGGAAATGTCAACCTTTGGCAACATTTCCAATACAGAGAATCAACTGAAAACATGCGTCAGTCTGCAGACCTCACATACGCCAACATTTTAAAAAGTATTAGAGTTGGTGTACTATGTCAAGAAGCACACTCTGGGCCTCATCACGAGTTGGGCGGTAACGCCGGTGCTAATAGCGCCGGCGTTATTAGCCCTACCGCCAAACCCACTGGCGCTATTAGAGCCGGATCACAGGTTTGGCGGAACGGGTATTGCCCATTCCCCATTGAGCCAATTTGGGAATTCCATATTCCCCATTGGGCTCAATGGGGAAATTTCACGCTTTTACCGCCGGTGAATTTCCCGCCAGTGGTAGACGCGCCATAAATCGGCAAATTCTCTGCAGATTTCCTCCAGCTCAGAGCAGGGGGAAAATCAACTGAAGCCGTGATTTGGTGTACCCTTAAATGCGACGGTAACTGCACTGCCGCTGCATTTGAGGGCTACCACCAAACTCGTGATGAGGCCCTCTATATTAAAAACCAGGTACATCCATGCACTCTATGGCCATAACTCATGTGCTACTGATGTCATGGAACAATTAGCACACATAAATGTAAACTGTATGTCCTTGATGCCAACTCTTGCAAGCTGTTCAAAATTTAATGAAACATTGTTAAAAAAGAAATGCAACCAATACTTCAAATATGCTCCACAGATAAACTGGACGTACATGGTATGACACTACCCATATGTCAACAAGCCAAAACAAGTCTACATACCTTAGAAAACTCTATCTCTAACACAGCTGGTTTGGAGAAATTATTAAAATTATCTTTAAACTATAGAGTAATACTTAAACGTAACCTTGATGTGGACCAAGGACTAGTTAATGGAGCACTTAGTACAGTTGTTGGCTTTCAAACATACCCACGTGACAACATTCAGTTTGTCAATATTCTCTTTGACAAACTATCAGAAGTTAAAAGGATAGGATGCTCAACAGCCCCCTTCCTTCTTTTCAAAGATGTGTACGTAGAGAACAATTTTCCCTAACTCTGCATACACAGTCACCATTCACAAATCACAAGATCTTACCCTAGATGAAGCATTGATAGATATTGGTAGCACAGTGTTTAAAGAAGCCATGAGCTATGCAGCACTCTCACGCTTACGTACACTTGACAGACTATTTCTAATCAACTTTGATGCAAGTAAATGCTGATATTCCTTGCATTCTAGAATACAATAGACTGCATTTACTCTACACCACACCTAAAAACCTATCCTGTTCTGCAAAAAGCAAAACTTTGTAAAAGAAAACTACTTCAGACTCAAATGATATAGGATTTCACAGCAATTCCTCCAAATAAATTAAAATAAGCTAATACTTCATCAAGGACCAGAACCAAAGAATCTTCTGCATAAACAAAGTCAACTACCTCTTCAAAGAAACAACTCACACTCCAAACAAATGACTTGGACACAGAACTGCCAGGTCCATTCAAATTTTCAAATACAACTGGTGTAAATTGCTACGCAAATGTAGCAATCTATATTCTATTCCAATTGTCACCAATTATTGACAATATTTACTTACACGGGACAGATCAATTGTGTTTGTAAATGTTAGTCCTTCATAGAAATGCAACCATCAATCCTGACAACACTTGGGGCCTCATTACACGGTAGGCAGAGGACCAAGGTGCATGCCGGTAAAATACCTGCACCGCCTTGGAGGAAAGGAGAATTACCACCCCATTCCAAGGTTGGCGGGGCGGTAATTCCCCCTTCCCCCATTGCCCTTCCCCATTCCCATGTTGCCCCATAGGGCTCTATGGGAATGGGGAAGGCGCTAATTACGGTGCCGCAAATTGCGGTACCGTAATTAGCACCCTGGTCCCTTTGCGGGTTGGTTTTTAACACCTGCTAAACGCAGGCGTTAAAGTTTTGTTTGACTTTTTGCAGTCCTTTTCGGCTTATACTTCCTCTTTTGGTGATTTCTAAGTGCAAATAATAAACTGTTGTTTGCCTGGATGCTGCACACTTAAGTGAGTATTGCGGCTGCTGCAATATTTATTCAAATTTTCTTTTTGGAAAACAATTATGTGGAATGCGCTTCAGGCAAAATAATAAATCCGTCACACCAGCAAGTTCACTTTTTAAGTAATATTTATTTTTTGCATTAGTAGCATGCAATATCCTTTTTTCCAAACATTAATTAACAAACTGATAGTTTTTTTGCCTCTCAACACGTGTTTCCCCACGTCTTATGCTCATGGTTCATCAGGAGAGATGCTAAATAAAGAAAGAATATGAAAGAAAGTAAGAAAAAGAATGAATGAGTTATGTTTAAAATTATTTTAATAATTAAGTAGTGGCGGTGTATTGGGTGAGCAACTCTGATCACATTAGCCTGTTAGTTGTACTCACCTAAGTTCCTTATTGAGTGAACATATCTCTGATTAATAATTCCTCTTTCGTTTTGTCTCTCTCATTTTTATGGGTTCTTTTATTAGTAAATTTCTGTAAACAATGAGAGAGGGTAACATCAGTTTAACCTGACTCTTTGTATCATTTTTCAAACTTTATTCAAAAGCCCTTTTTAGAGCAGTCACATTTATTGTAAAGGTAGAGCTACTGTGAAGCTCTCCCCCAAAGTTCCAGAAGACTAAAGTTTAAAATGCTGTTCACACCCAAATTTATCTGAAAGAAATTAGATTAAATTGAATTACCTTTTATTTTTACTTGGTTGATTGCCTTCAGTCCGCCATAGTCCACGCTACCTTTCTGTGCTATGTTCTATCCTTTATAAAGGCCCCGATTGCGTAACGTATGATGTCACCGCGTCATGTTACGCGATGACGTCACACGTCACGCCTTTGCGTTTGGTGGCCATTTTGATTCTCTATTTCTGCCATGAAACCATAGTGATTCCTTTTTATAACGTTTGCCTAGTTCGAATGTACCCTTCCTATGGATCCTTTCAGACGGGTATATTATTTTCAGATCAAAGTAAAAAACAAAGGAAAGCCAAGAATGAAAAGGATCAATAGAGAAAATTTGAGAAGAGACTTATTTCAAATTATAAACATAAGGTAAAAGAAATTTTTTAGGAAAAAATTAAAAATAAGCAATTTTACTGCAATTCAACACATATTTTCATAAAACGTGATAAAAAGAAGATATATCAAGATATGATAGTGCTTGAAACTTTTTGGATACAATTTAGACAGCCTTGCAATCTATTTTCATAGTTCAGCTTTCTATAGCCAATAGGCCATCTCATGTTCCGAATTCAGGCCAGAGTGACACATGTCCAGAATACAAATCCATTTGGCTTCTCTTCTTCTTAGCTGGAGCTCTCTATTTCCACCTCTTTCCATTGTGTCAACTCTTTCAATGCCTAAAAATGTAATTTCTTTTATGTCAGATATTTCATGATCTTGATTGTAGTGCACTGCCATATGGTATCTTATATCATTATTCTTAATGGCTGATTTTCATTGTTCTGATAGTGCTTCCCACATATCTTTTTTTGCAAATGCATGTAATCGCATAAATCACATATTTTGTGTTACAATTAATGTATTGTTTTATCTTTTGATATCTTCCATTTGGTAGTCTTATTTCTTTAGTTCCATTCTCCATTTGATTACAAATTGCACAAATCCCACAGCTGTAGGTTCCTGTCGGTGCCAGCACTTTAAGAAATTGACTGAGAGTCTCTGTTTTTTCTTCTTTGAGATGACTTGGGCTAATTTTTTGCTTCAATGTTGGAGCTCTTCGATAGATAATCTTTGGTTTGGCTTCTATATTGTGTTTAATAGTATCGTCGATTTGTAGGATATTCCAGTGTTTTTTTCAGAAGCTTCTTTAGAATGTATGCCTCACTATTGTAAGTGGTAATAAAGTCTACCTTTGATTCTTTGTTTTTCAATTTTGGTTTATCTTTCAGCAATTCAGTTCTTGGCATTTTTTCAGCTCGTTTTATAGCTCTTTCAACTTCTTCAGTTTTGTAGCCTCTTGTTATAAACTTTTCTTTGAGAGATAAGACATGTTCTTCATATTGTTCTTTAGAGCTGCAATTCCGTTTTATTCTTAGAATTTCACCATAAGGTATGTTTTTAATTATATGGTTCAAATGGTTACTTTCTGCATGTAACACTTTGTTTACCGCTGTCGGTTTTATATACAGGTCAGTCAAGATTTTGTCTCCATCTGTATAAATTTGTAAATCCAAAGGCGTTAAAGTACCAACCTGCAAAGGGACCTCGTAGTAAGGCGGTAAGGGTTTACCAGTACCGGTGCCCTTACCGGTACCGGTAAAACCTTACCGCCGTCCATGTAATGAGGCCCTTACAGTGTTTCTGGAATAAGGCAGGAATTGGACTACTGTGCTGGAATAGTCAAATTCACCATAAACACACCAGAAGATCCACAAGAATGTCTAATGTATTTATTACAAGTACTAGAAAACAAAAACATACCAATACATGAAATCTTCCAGATTTCATACATGTGGAAACATACATGCACTTTTTGCAGCCATGTTGCACAGGAAAAAGTCCCTAATGAACGCTTTGTGTATGTATCCATATCTAACTGTGAATCCATTCTATTTGAGCAACTTGTACAAAATGCAAACCATAGCAGATTATGTACTACCTGCAATTCAGATAATCGCGCCACCTTATAAATAAAGACACAGTAAATACGTAATAGTAATGCTTTTACGTTACAATGCAGATGGTACCAAAAACAAGTGCAAGGTGACTGGATTCACACATGTCACACTTGGTAAGAAAACCTTCACAACAATAGGTATAATCTACCACACATGAGCCACAACCAATGCAGGTCACTACACTGCATATATTAAAATGAATTGTCGATGGTTCGAATGTATTGATACTACCATTATTCTAAAACAGAGATTAACAGCAAATCTTGTAAACACTTACTTAATATTTTTAAAACCAAAATTTTATAACTAATCTGTGTATGAACATAAACAAAATTTCCACTTCAAAACTATGGGCCTCATTCTGAGATTGGAAGTAGTCATGGTGCTATTTGTGCCATGACTGCCTCCAATAACGGTACCGGCACCGGTCTCGTTCAATTTGTACTTACCAGTGTAGTCCGACCTTTGCGCTACTTTTAAATCCCCATTGAAAAAACCATTCCCCAATCCCATTTGAGCCCCCATAGGGCTCAATAGGAAGGGGGAAGTAGCTAATAATGGTACCACAATTTGCGGTGCCGTTGTTGGCTCTGATTTCCGTTAACGGGTCCCGTCCATAACGCCTGGTCAGACCAGGCGTTAAAGAAGGGACCCGCTAAGGGAACTCGTAGTTGGGCGGTAAGGGATTACCGGCACCGGTCTCCTTAACGGTGCCCGTTATCCCTTACCACCCCACTCGGAATGAGGCCCTATGAACAGTTGGAATACGCCAACAGGTATCTAACTGCCCCAAGATTATTCACCAAGCAAACAGATAAATGAATACCACTAAAATGAAACAATAAATAAATAGTTAGGATACGCCAACAGGTATCTAACTGCCTCAAAAATCTGCAACAAGCCAACAGATAGATGAATACCACTAAAATGGAAAAAGAAATAAACACATAGAATACACCAACTGCTATCTAATTGCAACAATACTACCACCACTTCCAAATCAAAAATATACACCTATTCAATTCCTCCTACTGAAATCAATGAAAGAAATTATTGTACCACAATGTACAGCATTTTTTTTTTTAATCCAGCATGGATTTTTTTCCCACCGACCCAATGATTTAATGAACAAACACAGGAACTGAGCAAATTGCACAGTACATTGGTTTGAACCATACTACTTCTAAAGTACTAACTATGAGGGTCGACAAAATACAGAAATGTCTACTATGCAATGTAATATGCATTATAAACTACCTACACTAACATGTGATTTTTTCTTTTATCACAGAATGCCTACAGTCTACAATGCCAACATTTGTGAAAACATATCCCCTAAGCAGCCCACAGACCACAGTCAAAATGTTTGTTAGCATTGGTGTGTTATGCCTCGGTGGTTGTGGCCAGGGTCGTAGGCCTTCGGCCATGCACCTAAGACTCTAGGCCCTGGCCACAACCACTGCAGCATAATACACCCTTAGAAACAAACACCTACCGAGTGACCACAACCCAAAAACTTAACAAATCCACCTCAAAACCTATCCACTTCAATTAACATTCTAAAATAATAATTACAACCAATGCACAGACTCTTCAATACATACCCTCTTCACCCGATGCTCTACTAACGACCCAAAACCAACATCATGGTAAAGTAAAATATCCAGTAATGTGCCCAGTGTTTAGTATGTCTGCGGACAACCGCTGTGACCGAGGACACCGCGGACACATTACAGCCTTCTTCCACCTAAACAAATACATCATTTGACCCATCTCTTACTCCCCCACTCTCTTCAAGCACTCCTACGTGCCAACACAATTCCCAAAATTAGATTTATGCTCACTTCCAAGCTGCGCTGTCCGTAGATGTCCGCGGATGTCCGAGGATCCAAGATGGTGGGTGCATCAAAAGAATGTCATGGAACAATTAGCACACATAAATGTAAACTGTATTTCCTTGATGCCAACTCTTGCAAACTGTTCAAAAGAATGTGATGCACCTTACGGTTCACCCCAACCAATCAGCGAACACGTCACATCTCTGCGGACATGACGCAGGCCGATTATCCAATCGCTGTCCTGTCCGCGGAGCGAACAAGGAAGTGTGTCTGCGTAGTGGACATAGAGATCACTAATTTTTTTAGACATACTTTTTGGCCGTTTTACTGGATGGATTTTCACCAAATTTACAAAAGCATGTTTTCAGGACCAAGCCACCACTCCTGCCGCAGATTTGGTGAAAATCCATCCAGCGGCTTTGGCTGTAGGCGTGAGCAAAATATTTTCTCCATTCAGTCTATGGGAAAATAAGACATTTTGGGACCCCCCTATAACTTTGGCCCCCTTAACCGAACCACACAAAAAGATTCACAGTGGGCCATATACTTTTTTTGCAAAGTCTGGTGAGGATTTGTCCAGGGGGAGCAAATTTATAAGCCGCCCAAAAAGTGCTCTTCCTATGGGTTTAGCAACTTAATTATAACTACATGGCCACTAACGCAGGCCATGTAATATGTGTGTCTTTCCGCCTTCCCAAGCAAGTTGTTTAATTTGCTTCACCTTGCGCACTATAAGAATAACATGGGTATAATCCAGAAGAACAAAAATCAGGGTTCTGAACAGATTGCTAGTGCTGTGCACAGAATTAATTGGACCCATACGATGGGCTCTCTGGATATTTATTTGCACAGTCACTGAAAGATCCAGGAGCTTTGGGAGCAAAGTGTTAAGGAACTGGATAGGCTTATTGTCCTCAGTCCCTTCTGGAAGACCCACACTATGAAAGTTGTTTGTTCTATTTCTATTCTCAAGGTTTTCAGATTGCTTTTGTAGAGATTTAACTGTAGTTTCCAAAGCTGCATTAATCACTTGTCGTTCCATTTCTGTCATCCATGACTCAAAGGAAGACCATTTATCATCAAGCTGTTGTAGTTTAGCATTAGTGGTGTCCATGAAGTGCTTCAGAGCCCTAATTTCCTGCTAGAATGTTCTGCATTGCTGTTTCTAAAGTATCCTACTTTGGTTTGGGTGAGTCACCTTTTGACACCATAATCAGCTGTCTTACGTAACTTAAAAAGCTTTAGCACTTTGAAAACCTTAAGGTCAAAAATAGGTATGCAGAGTATTTCGACTGAATACCAATGAAACTTTTCCAAGGGACTTAAGACATTGTTGTGTTTGTCCATATTTGTATTTAGTCCATTTGCATTTACTATAACAAGCCATATATGTGTTTTAGACTTAAATATTATGAATTAAGTCATAGGTACACGTAATGAATGCTCTCATGTAGTTACTTTACGTGAACCAGTATGAAGAAACAACTGTATTATAGTGACCAGCTCAATAAAAAACCTGCAGATGCAGTGCTTTAAGGTAGATGACAGTAGCAATTGCAATTTAATACATTATTGCTTCCATATTCATTTTAATCTGATGATTAAATTTGTATTTTCTGAAAATAGTCATTGATAAATGCAGGATATACAGGATATGCAGAAACTGCAGTTTAAATGTGTACTCACTTTCCTTTCAAATGGTTAAGGCTGTTTAACAGATAAAATCCTAGCACTAGAAAATAGTGCTACTGAAGAAACAAACAGTACCTTATCAGTTGCCTAGTTATATCGAGGCGCTTGTTTATATTTGTAGCCTGTGTTGTGAGGAAATGGTGTTTCCAGCGTGAAATCGTACCTCACGTCACGTTTCAGTCGAATGGCTGACAGGAGACATCGGACCCCATAATCATGGAACCTCACCATCTAAGGTCTTTCTTACGAGCGTTCCAGAAACACACCCATCAGGCATCGTGAACTTCTCCTGGGATGCCGCTATGGACCACCAAGGATTTAGTAAGTAGATTTGTATCTACTTATTATGAAATACATTACGAAAATGATAAGTAAAGTAGTACCGGAGTGGGAGCACCTAATTAGGCGGCCATCCTGCATGGAGCTTGACCACGCCCCCTCAAACTTCTCTTTCAACTAACACATTTAATCACAAAGGAAAACACAGTAGGAAGGGAAAACAAAAATCAGCACCAGCGCATACATTGTCCTCATTGATTGAATGGTGTCTTCATTTTCAGCAATTCAGTCTTATATTCAAATTGACGTTGAATTGCAAATAGCCACGTTCAACAAAATTACCAAAGAAGTGCACACGACGAATTTGGGTCCTTCCATCCAGGCAACTGGTAACCCAACAAGGAATGGGTAATAATGAAGGATGTTTAAGAAAGTAATGCATGTCCCATATTAATTTAATTACAAATTCATGAAAGAAATAACAGAAATTGTGGCCAGAAGGCCACCTTGATGGCACCAAACTCCAAAAATTAAATGTGGAGATCACATCATATCATATCATATCATATCACATCCTGCCCATGCGAGCACCTGTGGTGCATGTGATATAGACACAATGCCAAGGATTCTCACGTTCCTGCTGAGGACATTTTAGAGCGCTCGTCACAAGGTCGTATTCAAAGGGACCAGACACAAGTCATGGTTTCCATCTCACATGTATCTGCTATTTTATTACTGAACTGTATGCCACTATCAACCTGAGGGGAGAATGAAGAGCTTTCCCAGCATGAATTATTTTAAATGTATTCATACAGGGACGGCACACTACAGTCGTCACTTTACAATCTGACACCATTGCTATCATATGTTGATGTACAGTAAGGGACGATGATAGCAGGCCCAACCACAACAACCACCCCCTTGAGCTGCTCCGTAATGATCCACATTATCACATGCCATAGTGAGATTTAAAAGAGCTTCATAAGATAATAAAACTCGGTAGGAGACAGTACCCTGGACATCCCCCAGGCAATTAACATGGCAACGCCATATGGATGAATATGGATCTCAGGGACTGCAGTGCAGTCACATAGGCAAACAAAATGTCAGCTGAGTGGTGCACTGGCTATATGCTACATGTGTGCTGGGAATAGGAAAAGTTCTCAAATCAGAGCATTTGCTTGTTTCCTTGAAAGCTGTGTACTTACTCGTTCACACAGACTCACACCAACACCAGAATACCTGTGTAAACTGCTGCCAGATCAGCTTTACGTTCAGTCTGCGCACACCACCCGGGCCATATTACAAAGTGTGGCTCTGCAACACTAAACGGTCAAGGTTGGGTTGAGGGTCTTCCTCATGATATTGTTTTTCACTGAAGCAATGAGGGCTCAAGGAGAAGCCACACGCTTTGTCAAAAGCTTTACAGGCCGATTCATGGAATTAATGTGCGCCGAAAATCTCTGCACAAGCATGCGAAAGCGTGCGATTCGCAGTGCAAGTGCGAAAATCGCAGCGAAAGTCGTGCACATCGATTCATGGAAGTCAGTGCGCGTGTAAATCCATGGATGTGCGCTAAAATCCTGCGTGGCACACACGGGCGCACACAGCATCAAACAGCGTGCACTACGCGCACAGCGAAAGCGCCCATAGCGCGGCGACACAACAAAAGTAGGTGGAACACGGGGCGTAACACACGGAATAGGGAATAACGCTTGAAAATGTGGGCGTTACGGGGGAAGTACAGGAGGCAAATGCGCGGAACGTCCACAAGCATGCCTACAACACGTATTCATGGAATCGAATATGTGCTAATCCGGAAACACGTACGCCAGCAGGAAGCAGGCGTACGCGGACCCGTGCAGCATAAAAGTGCACTCAAACAACAAACAAGCTCAGACGCTACGATGAAAATACCATTCCTCGCAGCAGTGGTCGTTGGATACCGCAGGAGGTGGAGTAGGATAGTCAGGGCCAGAATTTTTACACCCAGGACCAGCCTTTTTGGGATTCCTGATGATCAGGTGTATGGGAGGTACAGGTTTCCACCTCACACAATACTCGACCTGGTGAGTGAGTGGGAGGATGACCTCACATCACCCACCCTGTGCTGCCAAGCACTGAGCCCCTTGGAAAAGGTGCTCAATGTACTGCACTTCTTGGCCACTGGTATATTTCAGCAGACAAGTGCCATAGTGGGGGGGGTGTCACAGGCCGAGCAGTCACACTGCCTACATCAGGTGTTGGCCATCATGACTGCACGCCCATCAGTCTGCAGGCACATATACCTGCCCAGAACACCTGCAGAAAGGCAGACTGCCGTCCAGGATTTTTACGGGGTGGCACACTTCCCCAAAGTGCTAGGTGCCATTGATTGCACCCATGTGGCTCTACGTCCTCCCAGGGCAACTGAGAAACCGCAAGCACTGGCATTCCATCAACGTGCAGGTAATATGTGATGCCAAGGGAATCATCACCTCAGTATATGCCAACTATCCAGGGTCCACCCATGACAGTTTCATTTACAGAATGTCAACCCTAAACCGGGACCTAGAAGCTGGGCGGCATGGAGATACACGGCTGCTTGGTAAGTATAAATGTCACAACCCCAATAATGATACCCATAATCACCTCCCCAGGGGACAGTGTCTACCCTGTGAGCACCCACATGATGATGCCAATTCGGAACCCCACCACACCACCCGAGGTAAGATACAACAAAGCCCATATTGCAAGTGGAGCGCACATTCGGAGTGCTCAAGTCACGCTTTCGCTCCCTTGACCGCTCTGGTGGTCAGCTGCTATACGTTCCCCCAGTAGTGTGCAGGACCATAGTGGCAGCATGTGCCCTGCACAATGTTGCAACACGCCGGGGCCTGCCAATGGACATGGTGGTGCCCCCACATCCCCAACCACATGCACGGCCCCTGCGCATGGGAGGGGAAAGGGCACATGGTGAGGTAGCCCGTACGCAGCTGGCTGGTGGCTAATTACTTCACCTAAAATCACACCCCTGTGGAGTGCACACAGCCCTGGCACATACCAGCTGACAATCAATGATGATGACTTAAGGGACAGTCGACTGTCACAACCATACTAGCCTGAGATTGGTCACCTGGAAGTGTCACATTGTGTGCATCCCTACCTACCGAAAGACAACCAATGCTGTGTCACAAAAAGAGACACATTTATGCAGCATGAATGACAACTCCCTTGCAAAATACAACATGAAAATAGCGCCATGTCTCCCAACCCCTCCCCATCTCCGCCACACAACACACCATGGCATGTCATGCAATGTGAAAGCAAACAAAGGAATGCACAACTCCTGACACAAGAGTCACAAAGTGCACTGTCCCAAATGGAAACAGGCCACAGACAATATGCTCCCAGTAATCAATAACAAACAGCACACATTACCAAATACTTACAAGCAACACAATACAGCAACACAACGTAAAACATTGCCAAAATATGACCGTACAAACTCAAAGTAGTGCAACTCTTACAACCTGAATAAGCCAGCACATCGACCCCTTCCAACTGCAGAGTCTTGCTGTCAGGCAAATGTGTCAGTGTACTGCATACAACATGAACTGCATCTGCAAATGAGACGGCCTTGTGAAGACATAAAGAAGGTACCTGCGAATAAGGAGGAAGTCATGGATGCACAAGCACATATCAATACACCATGCAGTGTTCAATACAACAAAAATACCCACTAGGGATGTCCACACAGTATTGACTACAGACTGCCCACACAGCTCATGGGAGCCCAATGTCACTGTATAAGTCACTGTCACTTGGTCACACCCTTTGCAAGCCCATGGAAACGGGAAGCAGGAGGGGTGTGTGTGTCAGGAACCCAAGCATCTAATCCAAACACAAGACAAGCCTGCATGTGCCCAGCCGAAATACACAGTGGATACCCACGGGAGCCACACAAGGCAACACACTGTAATAAAAAAAAAATTGCCATGTGTGGGCCAGGGGAGGAGGCCACCCAGGAGGTTCGAGGACAAGGTGCACACCAACACCCACCTGCGTGGATGTTGCGAGAAAAAAAAATACCTCCATGGGCTCATGGCTTGCACAGCTATGCCATTGCGGGAGAACTGCTGTCACTCTCATTACCCTCTGCTGCTGCATCAGGAGGTGGTGGTGCTATGGGAGGCAGCCCACGCAAAGCCCTGGTATGGTCCTCCATGGCAGCAAGCATGCGGGTGTGGAAGGTCTGATTCTGGAGGATGATAGTGCGGATATCCCCATGCAGCACCTCACGGGTTGCCTGCATTTATGCACGCATGGCCTTGCGTGATGCCGGGATCTCCTCATGGCTAGCCTACAGCTCAGCTGAGAGTGAACGTGTGAGAATCCCTGCCAGAAACACTCACCTGCGACAGCACATAAGTCTCATCATCCGATTCAGCACCTGAATAGAGGTCTGGGGATGTGCATCCAGAGACACCCCTGGACAGTATGGTCTGCAGTAAGAAAGGGTTTTTACCACACCACGTCCTCCACTGGTGCCCGGTTGTGGCTGAAATTCCTCCTGGGTCTGCACCATCTCCTCAACCTCAACAGCATCAAGTGCATCATCACCTGCAAAAACATGAAAGACAACAAATGGAAACAGGCATGAACACCATAGCACACACATAGGCCTGACAAGCCAGAGATCCAGTACATGATTTACACATGTCCCACATGACAATAACCCTGGCATGCATGCACTGTCAATGAGTTGGAAGGGGAGGCTAAAAGCAGACACTGAGGACACCAAGATGGAAAAGCAACACATTTGCTGCATGCTGGGTAGCACTGGCATCACACATTAGCCTGTGAGTGGCATGACCAATACACATACATGACACATGCCAGCACACAGATGGCATGTAGCATAGCCATGGTTGATTTGACAAGTACAGCCATATGTCAGTGAATGAGTACTGTCATCCATCCATGTGAGATGGTCATGATGAGATGAAAAATGCCAAATAGTGTGACAAAATATGCATGTGCCACACACTGCAACACATCCAGTGTACAATGATACAGTTATTGCAGGCAGATGTACACATCAATGGTTGGTCACTTCAACATGACATGAAACAACTATCATGTTCCACATTCCAACAGGCCCCAAAAATTAATGTGAGCAGGCCAATACTCAATCAGCCTGAAACGTCTAATCATTCACATAACAAGGAAACAAATGTGGGCCAATGTTGGGTGTAATCAATGACAGAAGCATGTCACATATGTGGCATTAGGGCTGAAATATGCATTGCAAAAATGGGAGAATTGAAACAATCAGCCTGAATGAACAGTGAAAAATTCAGAACAATGTTGTTGCAAGATGACAGTACAAGCGCAACTGCAGTAATGTGGTGCTAATTGCCCACTGTGGTCAGAATGGATACTGTCATTCACAAATCCAGGGCCGGTTAATGTTTTGGAGGAAGCACATGGGTGACCCATACCACTCAGGAGTACACACCCTCACCTGGCACTCATTCAGAACCACTATCCCAAGCAACATACCCATGGATTACACAAATATGCATGGGCACTCACCGGACAATGCGTCGTAATCTGGTAGGTCTCCCACGTCTTGGATCTGTTCCTCTGTGATGAAGGTTCCAGCAACAGACTCATGTTCAGTGAGTTGGTTGTCCTCTGGTGGAGACCCACAGCCAGTCACGAGTGTAGAGGCATGATTTGAGGCCAGCTTGTTCTTTGCTCTGCGTTTCAGGTCATTCCACCGCTTGTAGCAATCATCAGCTGTGCGCCTCACAAATCCAAGGGCACTAATGATGTCTAGGGGTGTCACAGTATTAGTTTTATGACGGTACGATAACCTTCTTGCCAAATGACTGTATATCATGGTTATCGCGTTATAGCAGGTGGAGTTAACCAATCTTAACAAATATTCTCTAAAAATGTCATGAATTGTCAGATGTATCATCACAAACAAATCCAGGCACCCAGGGCCAGAATTGGGCTTTTCAACATACTTTCCACTGAAATGCCATCCCTTGCTTCCACCAAACACAAACACACGTGTGGAGAGGAGGAGGAGGGGGGCGGGGGAGCCCTGTTGCGACTGGCAAAGCAAACTGAATAGCTTTTCTTAAGTGGTCATTTAAGCTTTTAGCTCCCCCACTGTCTAATGGTGAAGATGAACATGTTGCCATCTTTATAACCTGCATGCCACAGATCAATGGAGGCTGATGGTATTATACGCTTGTGCGCATACACACGCACGCTCTCTTTACGTTACAGCCTTTAGTTTACTTGAGGGCCAAAAGGTGTTCAGTAATCATGGACATCTTACCCTTTGGTATGGCAGCAGGGAATACCCACAGATGAGTGAATTTCATAGTGTGACTGATTATATGTAAATTCAATGATAGAACCACGGAAATCCCCCATTGTCATATGTTTAGCAAACATTTTCCATTATAAATATATAAACCCCAAAGCCGCCAACCCAAAGAAACCCTTTTCCTTCTTGGCACCATATTTATTCTTCCTATTGCTAACATACTGATTTTGTGTCAGGGACGTGTGGTTTATGGTATGGCATTAAAAACTTCTCCAAATGATACTGCTTGGCAGATGGCACATCCAACAGTGCAGGAAAAAGACTGCGCAGCACTTGCTTACTGCAGCCTTTCCAAATCAGATTGAAAAGCACACTTAACGGTATAAACGGTATACCGGTATAAACAATGTGACAGTTATTATTGTTCAATTAAGTGGTTCACGGTATCTTTAACGGTATACTATTATACTGTTACATCCCTAATGATGTCCGCAATGGTCTGCCAGTGTGCCCTACGTTGACCGGGTGTGGTCTTGCACTCTGCAGTCACCACCATTTCCCGGCTATGTGTCAACACATAGGCCACTAGTGCCTCAAGTTCGGCGTCATTAAAGCTAGGCTTCCTTGACGTGCCGGAGTGTGTAGCCATGTCTGGGGTCTCAGCCTGTAGTGCCAGAGCACCCTTCTTCTTCTTTTTCTAAGGTGGTACAGATCCTGAGTGGCTTACGCCGCTCTGGTCAGTAGGGGCAGAAGCGCAGGTGGACTGGGTACTAGAAGTGTGCAAAGGCACAATGACCATAGGTCTTAGAGCAGGCATTGGCTGCAGGGTGATGTTGGCAGGGCCAACGTCGGTTTGATGGACCTGGACCAACACTGTCCCGGCTGGGAGACTCAGAGCTGGTGTGGATAGAGCTGCAGCTGCACTCTGCCTACTTGGGGCAGCAGATGACATTGGTGCCCCAGATCCATGTGGCCTGGTGACTTGCTGACCTTGAAGTCAGCCTGCGAGTCATCCTGTGCCAGTTCAGGTGCCAAAATGGGCCGGTCCAACAAGGGCTGAGCTGGGTTGGTGTCAGTTACGTTTCCCACAACCATTGGGGGGGGGCATGGGTGTTCCTGATTGGTCCTCCACACACAGGGTTCTAGGGGCACCCTGCGAATCCTGGCCACGTCCCCTACCACGCCCACCACGCCCACCTTTTGGAGGTCAGCCACCTTTGCCTCCCTTACTGCTTGGTCGCCTCCCAACCATGGCACAGATGTTGTTGTGCGTATGGGAGTAGCAGTAAACAATTGTCCTGGGCAATTGGGGTGAAAGGGGTAGGGTACTAGATGGAATTCGTACCCTAGTGCTCTAGCAAGGCTGTATGTGGCCCCTGGGGGAAGATGATGGGTCACGCAATACACAGGCACCCCAAAAACAAAAGCACACATGCACGCAACCCCTGGTTGACCACGTGCGTGGAAAAATAAACCTGCACTACACTGTGGCACCCAGAAACACAAAAATAGGCGTACGCGTGTTACACGCAGCCTACAATGACCTCTGAAGGGGTACGCGACAAACAGGGGCAACCACAGTTGGAAAATACGTTCGCGACTCACCGTCTGCCTTGAAAAAGAACGTGAACAAGATGCGCGTGTGCATGTAGGCAACACCCCCGCCAAAAGAAGAAAAGAATGCAGTATGAGGAAATAGGGAGTACGAACTGGAAACTTTGTGAAGTAATCGCGTGTGAACCGACAAGAAGTACAAGATACACCCGCTCGCTCTCCACAAAAAGCATGTACAAGGAAATAGTGTGATACTCGTACCTTTTAAGCCAGCCCACACGTGAAACGTCACTTACGCGCTTACGCGCTAAGGCCCTTTCCTCCATTAGCACGGTGACGTGCAGTTTTCTCATGTGCTGATTCACAATGCACCCATGTTGTGGGCAACACCTGCGCGCATAACGTCACTGATGTGCTTACGCGCTAAGGGCCTTTCCTCGGATTTCACGTTGACGTGCAATTTTTTCACGTGCCAAATCACTCCGTATCAAGCTGGCCACGCGAAAACACATGAAATACCACGCTCCTGCCCAAAAGGCAATTTTCCTGCCCCCAAAAGCCCTGAGCACGCTCCCACATGCCATCTGCTGCTGCCTGCCTGCCTGCTGCCCACTTACCCTGCTACTTGCTGCCTGCACGTCAGCCAGGGGTGCAGTTGGTGTGACCACCCCTGCTGGAACTGAAGACTCCCAACTGGGATACCATCGCTTCACAGCCCAGCCCCAGGACCCAGTTGCCCACCCACACCTGCCTCTGGGGTTGCCATGTTGGGCACAACACCATCTGGCACCACTGGCAACCCCCAGCCAGAGAGGCAGAGGGCCACCAGCTTCAGTGCCAGGGAAGTTGGTGTCCTGGTGGAGCAAGTCCTGGGGCAGTATGATGCCCTCTTTGGAAGTTTGCGTGCCGACAATGAAGGATGGACCAGGATCTGGATGGACATCGTGACTGCCATCAGTGAGGAGGGGGTGGCAGTCCGTGACATCAAACATGTCCGGAAGCGCTGGGAGGACTTCAGGTCCAGGACCCTTGACAAGGCCCAGCGCCTCTTGAAGGCAGCGGATGCCAAGGGGCGTGGGGGGCCAGCTGTCAGACCACAAAATGAGGGTCCTGGAACGCACACGCCCAGCGCTCCATGTCCAGGTCCTTGAGAGGCAGACCCGTCTGGAATCGAGCAGTAAGTGTACATGCATACTAATTGGATGCTGTGCATGTTGTGGTGTGCCAGTAGTGTGCAGGTTACACATGTGTTTTTGTAGGGCCATGTATTGATGTGTATGTACAGGGGCATGAGGCTGACACATGTGAGTCCTCTCATGTGTGAGACACATGGATGGTGTATGTGTTGGTAAGCATGCAGGCCAAATGCAGGTGTGGGAGCACACAAGTTTGCATTACTGTGTATATATGTTGGCATGGTTGTGGTGTCACACATGGATGGTGGTTCCAGCTGCATGTATCTGCACTGTGTGCATGTGTGTGTATTTGACAAGAGTCCAACTGTGATGCAACATGGATGCATGTGGCACTGACATGTAGAAGGCTGAATGCCAGATGTGGCATGGATGGCGATCTCATCACTGTGACAGTTGGTGGACATTTACACATGCATTTAAGTGTGTTGGTGTGTGTGCATGTGTTGTGCACTCCCCGTGTTTCATGTGACGTCAGGCTCAACTTTGGATGCTGATGCTGTTGTATGTGTATGGATGGTGCTGCCTGGTGCAATATTGTTTTGGAATTGCTCATGTGTGTAAGTAGAAATTACATGTGTGTTAAGGAGTGTGATGCCATGTCTGAAGTTTGGCACTGCCACTCATGTACAACTGTCTTGTGTGTATCAGTCCATTGTACAGTGCCCTGATGCCTGTGTTCTATCTCACCCTGTCTGCAGCGTCAACTGATTAAGAGGGCGGAGAGGGTGCTGTGGAGTAAAGCGGCAGGGATCGCACCACCAGCCAGAGACGCAAAGCCCGGCTCCGCTCCCAGATTGTCAGCTCATCGTGGAGTGAGGAGTCTGTTGCCGCGTCCCAGGCCGCAGCTGCCGAGGGTGGGTCCAAGAGGCGGAGGTCGGAGATGGACTCCTCGGCAGCAGAAGGGGCAGCTGAGACCCCACAGGGTCCGACAGAGGAAGATGGCATGGAGTCATCCAGGTTGGTGGGGGGTTTGGTGGAGGAGGAGGTCGTGGAACTGACACACATGGGTTCTGGAGGTGGGGATTCCACTGGTGCTAGTGGTGCAGTGCAGGGGCAGGGACAGGAGGCAGCACAGGCTGCCGCAGAGGTTCCTGTGTGTAATCCTGTACCTGATCCTGTGACTGCATCATCCGGCACCATCAGGGATGCCTACGTCTAGACCTGTTTTCAGGGAGGGAATGAGTGCACAACAATTGGCTTTCCTCTCCCTGCGGACGTGGCTATCTGGGACCGGGTTGAGCCTGTCCTGGCTGGGATAGCGTTGCGTCAACGGGGCATGTGAGGTGACCTGCGGTGTTTTCGTGAAGACACTGCACGTCATCTCGGATGCCTCTTTGACCACGTTGACCTACTGGGACGGGTCACCAGTGCTGGATTCCTCTGTGTGCTGGACCTTATATCGAGCCCCTCCACACCTGAACCCCCTACACACCAGTCGTCCTCCATGCCATCTTCCCACCCATGTATCACCTGGGTACCCTCTAGAGCTACCTCTGACCCAGCGGCCAGGCTGGTGGAGGTCACATCCCTGCCACAGTTGGGAGCTGGACGTCCAGCAGGGGTGGCCACCATGACAACTGCACGCCAGCCGGAGGAGGACGTGCAGGCAGCAAGAACCAGGGGCAGGCACAGGCACAGCAGCAGCAACATGGTGGGAGCAATGATGGCTCGGGGCCTTCAACATCGGAGGGGCAGGCATCGGCCAGAGGGCAGGAGGACCCAGGATTACAAGTGTCTTCCGTATGGCAGCGGTTGGGCCACGCCATAGATGCGGAGCGGCAGCGGGCGGAAGAGGCACGGCTCACAATGGTCAGGTCCGAGAACTCCATGCGGAGGGCACTGAGGCGGGCCGAGTGCCTTGAGGCAATTCGCAGGGAGTTGGAGCCCAACATGTCATCGTCCCTGCAAACCCTCGGGGCCATGAAAGAGGACGGCCTCCAGGACATTGAGCGGGAGTTTGATGAGGCCCTGTCCCGGGACATCAAAAAGTGAGCCATCGGACTAGCCCGCTGCCATTGTAAATAGTTAGTTAGTTAGTGTTAGGTTTCATTTTTGTTTTCATTTTTTTTTGGGGCACTTGGACAATACCCCACATTTTTGTATATAGTTCTTCATTAGTTAGTGTATTTTTGTAGGTTTCATTTGGACAGTTGGGCTCATGGACCCAGGATTTCATCCTTGTAAATAGTTGGAGTGTGGATTTGTCTGCATTTTCTTTTTTGATTTTTCAATGGAGCAATGGATTTAACTTTTTCATTTATGTTTGGATTTGCTTTGTTGGAGGGAGACTTTGGAGTCATTTTTAATTTCATATATTTTGAATTCTGATTTCCTTTTTTATAAATACGTGACATTCTGCATTGTTTTCCTTATGTCCATTGTTTGGTGTTTAAATTTGTTTCACCACATTTTTTGTTCAATACATTGTTCCCCTACTTCAATGTGTGGTATTCTCTCATTGGTTTCATGCATGTCACGATGTGGATTTTCACATTCACTGGCACCCATTGTGTGTGTGTGTGTGACGGACATGTGTTGATGTACATAAATGCCATTTGGGTTGTTTCATGTAATGGCCATTTCAATGTGGGGTGTATGTTATGCTTGGTTGGTTATTTGGGCAGGGGTGGCGTGCGGTGGGATTTGGGTGGCCATGAGGGCCATGATTGTGGGTCATGTTGACGTGTTGGGGGGGACATGAGTGGGGGCCTGCTGGCAGGTGCCCTTCACTGCTGGGTTGGTGAGTGGGTGGGGGGATATGAGTGGGGGCCTGCTGGCAGGTGCCCTTCACTGCTGGGTGGGTGGGTGGGGGGACATGAGTGGGGGCCTGCTGACAGGTGCCCTTCACTGCTGGGTGGGTGAGAGGGTGGGGGGACATGAGTGGGGGCCTGCTGGCAGGTGCCCTTCACTGCTGGGTGGGTGGGTGGGTGGGGGGTCATGAGTGGGGGCCTGCTGGCAGGTGCCCTTCACTGCTGGGTTGGTGGGTGGGTGGGGGGACATGAGTGGGGGCCTGCTGGCAGGTGCCCTTCACTGCTGGCTGGGGAGTGGGTGGGGGGACATGAGTCAGTGCTCACGCGAACCCAGGAAATACACGTGCCCCACTCCCCCAAGGCCTATCACGTGTGAAACTTCCCATGAATGAGCAGGGTACGTGTATTCCGAGGGGTGTGTGGGGAGTTTTACATGCGATTGGCCTAGCACAAGCGGGGTACGTGTATTCAGAGGGGTGCGCTGTCATGATCTCTGCTTCCAAAAGGTCAGGGTTTTCCCAACTCCCTTGGAAGCAGATCCATAACCCAGGTTCCGAGGGCCAACCAGTCCCAATTGGGACCTTTTGGACCCAGTCCTGGCGCCAGTGGCACCAGGCTCATAAATGTGCCCAGTCCCAGCGCTCGAAGCGCCGGGCTCATAATGCTTGGGTGGACTTACCTGCAGCAGACCATGCTGCTTACTTGCCTGCCAGCTGAGCCTCTGATCCTCTTCTGTTTGGAACTACTTTTCCTGTTGGGTGGGGCAGGAGCCACTCCCTAGATTCAGAACACTGGAACTCTTCTGGAAAGCAGGAACTCTTTTCTTACCTAGGCGTGGCTGTGGAAGGAGACACCTAAGCACTACAGGAGGCTATTTAAACCACACCCGGTGGATGAATCTTGCTTTGCGTTATTCTGCATCCTCTGCAGCAGAACGCTCATCGTGTCTTCTGCATCGGATCCTGGGCCTAAGGAAAAAGGCTTACCATCCTGAATCCAGTCTTCAGCAACACCTATAAAGACAAGAAAGAACAGGTTAGCATTCCGGCATCTGAAAGAAAAAGGCTTACCATCCTGAATCCAGTCTTCAGCAACACCTATAAAGACAAGAAAGAACAGGTTAGCATTCCGGCATCTGAAAGACAAAGGCTTACCTACTCTTCGTGCGCTCCGGAGGTCTTCACACTGCATTCCGGCATCTGAAAGACAAAAGCTTACCGACTCTTTGCACGCTCCGGAGGCCTTCGGCGCTGCATCCTGCATTTGAAAGACAAAACAAGGTGCGTTTAAAGACATTGGGGAACTTTAATACTCACGTGCCATTACTCCTTTCCACATCAACCCCAGTGGGTATTCCGGCACCCTGCAGCCGCTCCGAACTCGTACCTGCAAAATAAAAGACAGTTAGAGCGCATCGTGAAGCAGGCAACAAGCACTTACTTAAGTGCTTCCAGGCGCTTCTATTCATCATACGGACTCCATCTTCAACTCACTTCAGCCCGTCATCCGCCATCGCCGGAACCTGCAAAACAAGAGACATCATTGCTAAAGACTTTAAAGACAATAGAATTACTCGAAACTTACCGTTCGTGCAGTAAACGACGGACAGCAGTCCTCTGAAGTCAAGAGGCCTGCGCTACCGATCCAGTGAAGAAACTGGTTACAGCACCCTGCCCCGAGGCAGATGGAGAGCTCGGCATTCACTTACCTAAGACATCTTACTCTTGAAGTCAGGCATACAGTGCACAGAGGTCCAGCCCAAAGAGCCAACCGGGTGCTACACATCACCTTTGAAGATAAGGTAGTCGCCCAGTCAAGACCGGCGCCTCTGCGAGAATCAGGTGAGCGTTACAGAACGCAAAGCCTACCGCAAAACTCTCGCCCAGGCGCTATGGAAACCTCGGATACTGACCACCTAGCCCGGTTACTTGGGGAACTAAGGGCAGAAGTGCATGCAGCTCGTCAGGAAATGAATGCTCTAAGAAGGGAACTAATTATTTCTAAGGAGAGAACAGACGGTCTTGCTAGACAATTGCTACAGTCACAAGCCGGACAAACCCCGTTACCCGCATCAGGGGCAAATCTTCCTTCAACATCCTCTATGAATCCAGTGCAGATCAACCTACCTGGGAATGTACCTCTGGCTCCGCCCGAACGATTTTCTGGTGACCCAAAGAGGTTTGCAGTATTTATCAATCAGTGCCGGTTGCACTTCTTATGCCGGCCAGCAGCCTTTCCAACTGATCAAGCTAAAGTAGCTTTTGTACTTTCGTACCTTAGTGGCAATGCGGCAGACTGGTCGATCCCTCTAGTTAATCAAGATGATCCGGTTCTCCATGATTTTCAAGCCTTTCAGCTTAGTATGGAAAAACTGTTCGCAAGACATTCACAGGGGCAGGCCTTGGACAATGAGCTTCTTTCGTTGCGACAGGGTAATCAAGACCTTTTGGCTTATATTGCATCTTTCAATAGACTAATAGTGGAAACTCAATGGCCTGAGGACAAAAGGATTACGCTGTTTTACAGAGGTCTACGTGGAGAGCTCAAAGACGTTTTAGCCCAAGTAGTGAATCCCCCACAAGACTGTTCGGATTATATAGACTTGGTCGTTGAAATAGATCATAGACTGCAGAACAGGAAGGCCGACCGTTCCAAGTTTGATGCTCGAGTATTTTCCAAACCGCCAACTCCTTCCAAAGGAGTAGACTCCGGGGAACCCATGCAAATTGGGGGTCTGAAAGGTCCTCTAACACAAAAGGAGCGGGAAAGGAGAAAACAGTTGCAATTATGCCTATATTGCGGAAACTCAGGGCACTTTCTTCGAGACTGTCCGGTGAAACCTGCCAAGAAGGCAGTAGGAGCTGCAGTTACCAAAGTTACAAACTCTGAGCAGGGAAACGACCTCGCCCGACAAGAATAGAGGTCCTCTTGCCGAGCGTGAAAACCAGTTCCGTGACCTCGCATTTCGTGATACCTATGGTCCTCATTAGCCCTGATAATCCGGATCGATTACATGCAATTGAAGCTTACGTCGACAGCGGTGCCATCGGCAATTATGTGGATCATGAAATGGTTTTGAGGATGAATCTAACTCTTTGTCCCAAGGCTGTAAAGGACGTCATTACTACAGTGGATGGTACAGAGATAGCCTCCGGGCCAGTAACGCATACCACTCAAGAGGTGACGCTAGTAAGTCAAGATGGACACCATGAGAAGATCGTGTTCGATGTGATCAAGGCCCCTCAGTTTCAGATTATTCTAGGAATACCTTGGTTAGAGAAACACAATCCTCTGATCGATTGGCGAGCAAGAACGGTCCAGTTTCCAGAATGTGTCTCTACTTGTCACCTTCCACCTGGTGTTGCACTGGCAGCAATTTCTTCAGAGACTCCCCAGTTACCTCCCGAATACCTTGAATACCAAGATGTTTTCCGGAAGGATCAGGCTAACACTCTACCTCCTCATAGGTCTTATGACTGCCAGATAGACCTGATACCTGGATCTACTCCTCCTTGTAGTAGAATTTATGCTCTCACCGAGCCTGAGAACCTTCACCTTCGACAATACCTGGATCAATACCTGGCGAATGGGTTTATTCGTCCTTCCAAGTCCCCTGCTTCTTCAGCTTTGTTCTTCGTTCCAAAAAAGGAAGGAGACCTTAGAACTTGTATCGATTATCGCTCCCTGAACCAGATCACCGTTAAGAATAGATATCCGTTACCTTTGATCCCTGAACTCCTGGACCAAGTCAGAAAAGCATGCATATATACAAAGCTGGATCTTAGAGGAGCTTACCACTTGGTACGAGTAAAAGAGGGCGATGAATGGAAGACTGCCTTCCGCACCAAGTATGGGCTATTTGAATATCAGGTCATGCCCTTCGGACTTTGCAATGCCCCGGCCGCCTTTCAATATTTTATGAACGATGTCCTCAGAGAGCTCATAGATGTGTGTGTTGTTGTTTACATTGACGACATCCTCGTTTACTCTTCATCGGAATCTGAACATCGGAAACACGTGAAAATGGTCCTCGAAAGATTGCGTCAACACAAACTTTTCACTAAGTTGGAAAAATGTGTTTTCAACGTGACTGAAGTTGAATTCTTGGGATTCATATTATCACCTGGCGGAGTACGTATGGATTCAAAGAAGGTCGATGCAGTTCTCAAATGGCCATCACCATCCTCCGTAAAAGGTGTGCAAAGCATGTTAGGCTTCGCTAACTTTTACCGCAGGTTTATCCCCGAATTCTCTCGAATAGTCCAGCCCATCACTGCCTTGTTAAAGAAAAACAAACGTTTTGAATGGTCTACCGAGGCGGAACAAGCTTTCCAGGATTTGAAGACTAAATTTATCTCTGCACCAATCTTAAAACACCCTCGCCCCGAACTCCCCTACATCGTGGAAACTGATGCTTCAAGCCTTGCCATGGGGGCAGTTCTATCACAAAAGGACCCGGTAACCAATCAGTTGCATCCCGTGGCATTTTGGTCCCGCAAATTCTCGCCTCCTGAAATCAATTACACGATTACTGACAAGGAACTTCTGGCTATCAAGTCTGCCTTTAAGGCTTGGCGGCATTATCTGCTGGGGGCCCGACACACCGTTACTGTGATTACGGATCACCGAAACCTGCAATATTTGAAAACCGCAAAAGCCCAATCCTCTAGACAACTCCGTTGGGCATTATTCTTTGCCGAGTTTGACTTCATAATTACCTATCGACCTGGTACAAAGAATGGTAAAGCTGATGCCCTTTCTCGGATGGGAGTGGAAGAACACTTGATCAACCCTAAACCTGTACCAATCATTCCCGAACAAAGAATTCTGGGTGTAATCGCCACAGAATCCATAGAGGAAGTTAAGGATAAAGCCAGGCAACTTGTAACTCCAGCAGACATACAGAATTGGCATCTGCAGGGAAAGGACTTTGCAGTAAAGGACAACTTATTGTATTTCCAAGAACGATTATACCTACCCAGCATAGATTTACAGAAAAAAGTAATCTCCTGTTATCACGATTCTTTAATGGAAGGTCATCCCGGTATGGCCAAGACCTCAGAAAAGATCAAGCGCTACTTCTGGTGGCCGTCTTGGAAAAAAGATATCAGAGACTTTATAATGTCTTGTGGAGTATGCGCCCAAAACAAGAGTCAAAAGGAAAGACCAGCAGGCCTCTTACGCCCTATTGACATCCCACCTCGCCCTTGGCATACGCTTTCTATGGACTTCATCACCGATCTACCTCCATGCTCCGGATACAATACGATTCTAGTAATCGTGGACTTATTCTCCAAGATGGCACATTTCATTCCGCTCAAAGGCTTGCCAACAGCAGCAACTCTGGCCCGGGAATTCCTCGAAAACATCGTCCGACTACACGGTTTTCCTTCGGTTCTAATTTCGGATCGAGGTAGTCAATTTATTTCTCATTTTTGGCGAAGTTGCTGTCGGTCGGCTCAAATTGATGTGAGACTATCGACCAGTCACCACCCTCAGACCGACGGACAAACCGAGAGGACCAATCAAACTCTGGAACAGTATTTACGCTGCATGCTGCAACAAACTGAAAAAACTTGGAAAGACATCCTTTGGATAGCCGAATATGCCTACAATAACTCTGTCCATTCGGGAACTGGGAAAACACAGTTTTTTCTTTTGTACGGCAGTCACCCTCGAACCTCGGAGTTGGATCCCCTCCAAGATCTTGAAACACCAGCAGTAGACTACCTGCATTCTACAATCACCCAAGCCTTTAAGGAAGCTGTTTCTCACCTTCAAAGGGCTAAAGAACAATACAAGAAAGGAGCAGATCAACATCGGAAGGAAGCCCCTCAATATCAAGTAGGGGACCAAGTCTGGTTATCCACCAAATATCTACCTCTAAAAGGGCCACGCACATTCAACCCAAGATACCTTGGTCCCTATTCCATCACTACCATAGTAAACCCAGTAGCGGTCAAGTTGGACTTGCCCCCTCACATGAAGATACATCCGGTCTTCCACGTCTCTCTATTAAAACCCGTGCAACCTCAAACCCGACTAACTAAATCTCCAAAACCCATCCTAGTTGATGGAGAACTCGAGTTTGAAGTCAAAAGCATTCTGGACTCCAAGATCTCCAAATCTAAACTATCTTACCTAATTGACTGGAAAGGCTACGGCCCCCAAGAGAGATCCTGGGAACCTGCTGAATATGTCCACGCTCCTCGCCTCATCAAAAGATGTCACCGAACATTTCCTGACAAGCCAAAACCCCCGGAGAAGCCCGGTTTGGGAGGGGCCTTGAGGGGGGGTACTGTCATGATCTCTGCTTCCAAAAGGTCAGGGTTTTCCCAACTCCCTTGGAAGCAGATCCATAACCCAGGTTCCGAGGGCCAACCAGTCCCAATTGGGACCTTTTGGACCCAGTCCTGGCGCCAGTGGCACCAGGCTCATAAATGTGCCCAGTCCCAGCGCTCGAAGCGCCGGGCTCATAATGCTTGGGTGGACTTACCTGCAGCAGACCATGCTGCTTACTTGCCTGCCAGCTGAGCCTCTGATCCTCTTCTGTTTGGAACTACTTTTCCTGTTGGGTGGGGCAGGAGCCACTCCCTAGATTCAGAACACTGGAACTCTTCTGGAAAGCAGGAACTCTTTTCTTACCTAGGCGTGGCTGTGGAAGGAGACACCTAAGCACTACAGGAGGCTATTTAAACCACACCCGGTGGATGAATCTTGCTTTGCGTTATTCTGCATCCTCTGCAGCAGAACGCTCATCGTGTCTTCTGCATCGGATCCTGGGCCTAAGGAAAAAGGCTTACCATCCTGAATCCAGTCTTCAGCAACACCTATAAAGACAAGAAAGAACAGGTTAGCATTCCGGCATCTGAAAGAAAAAGGCTTACCATCCTGAATCCAGTCTTCAGCAACACCTATAAAGACAAGAAAGAACAGGTTAGCATTCCGGCATCTGAAAGACAAAGGCTTACCTACTCTTCGTGCGCTCCGGAGGTCTTCACACTGCATTCCGGCATCTGAAAGACAAAAGCTTACCGACTCTTTGCACGCTCCGGAGGCCTTCGGCGCTGCATCCTGCATTTGAAAGACAAAACAAGGTGCGTTTAAAGACATTGGGGAACTTTAATACTCACGTGCCATTACTCCTTTCCACATCAACCCCAGTGGGTATTCCGGCACCCTGCAGCCGCTCCGAACTCGTACCTGCAAAATAAAAGACAGTTAGAGCGCATCGTGAAGCAGGCAACAAGCGCTTACTTACGTGCTTCCAGGCGCTTCTATTCATCATACGGACTTCATCTTCAACTCACTTCAGCCCGTCATCCGCCATCGCCGGAACCTGCAAAACAAGAGACATCATTGCTAAAGACTTTAAAGACAATAGAATTACTCGAAACTTACCGTTCGTGCAGTAAACGACGGACAGCAGTCCTCTGAAGTCAAGAGGCCTGCGCTACCGATCCAGTGAAGAAACTGGTTACAGCACCCTGCCCCGAGGCAGATGGAGAGCTCGGCATTCACTTACCTAAGACATCTTACTCTTGAAGTCAGGCATACAGTGCACAGAGGTCCAGCCCAAAGAGCCAACCGGGTGCTACACATCACCTTTGAAGATAAGGTAGTCGCCCAGTCAAGACCGGCGCCTCTGCGAGAATCAGGTGAGCGTTACATGCGCGGGCAGTTTTACACGCGATTGGCCTAACACGAGTGGGGTATGTGTATTCCGAGGGGTGCAAGGGGAGTTTTAGACGCGTTTTCGTGGTTGGGGGGCTGTATGCTGGTCCACTGGCCTGTGCACCATGTACTGGATTTGTGCGCTGTTCATGGCGCACGGGGCGGGGTTGGGGCGTAACTGGCGCTGCTGCAGGGTCGCTGCGCCACTCTGCGCCACAGCTGCTTAGGGATGTTAAAATCCATGAATATGCTGTGCGCCGAAATGGGTTTTGGCACACGTGGCTGGCGCAGACTGCCGCACGCGCACACTGTGCGCCAGCCGCGTGCGCCACTTGTGCGCTGAATTCTATGATAGTTTCCTGCATCTAGTGTGTGTGATTTGTTTTATGCCTGTTTCAATGTATGTGTTTGTCCTTCTCCGGAACAGTTTACATTGCCAAATATTGAAGAACAGCTATTATTATTTAAGATGTCATAACATTTTCACATGCCCTTTCTGAAATTAACGCATCTTTTTTGGCACAGGTGATGATAGGTGCTAGTGAATATAATTGCTTGCAGTATGAACACTTAGGAGAAACTGGCCCTTGCACCACCAGCAGCAGTGTGCACGTCCCTCACACACACAGCACAGCCACAGCATATGCTCAATTCATGCATGTATCCCTCACACAAAACAGATGCAGCAAATACAGCAACAGTTCAAGCTATGTCATCGAGAACAGTTACATCAAAGGACACTGATATGCACGTGCCTCACATAGAACATGCTTAGTTCAAGATATGCAGAAAAGAAGTCGTGTACTGTCTTGCACTAATAGCCAATCGAATTTCAAGGAGGGGCAGCAACAATAGCGGTCGTACTAAAACAAGTGTAAATTGCATGCTGAGGGCCACCACTATTATCATTTACACTCTGCTGGTTCCCCCTGTGCATTTTTACACGTTTACAAAATAGAATGTTTAATTAGAGAGTATATACACGGGCGAAATTATCTTTAATCTTTCTTTGCACGCTCTACTTTTTCACAAATGCAAATGTCCACCTGCAACATATGCATTGTAGACATACATTCAGCAATCGATTCCTGTGGAATCTGACTACTTTTAGCAGCTGGAGGGTGATTGTGCCTACATGAAAATGTCAAGCAGATAAAAAACGAAGATGTACTTTGAATGCAGAGGGGTTTATGATCTACAATTCTGTAATTTGATGATGGGGAGCTGTTACTTGTTGGCATACATGTAGGTGCCTACCCGCCGCCAAATATTGGTCATTTGCACAGTGGAGTGCAAAAGCACAGGGCATAAACCCCCCTACACACAGGTACGTCGCGTTTTACCAAGCACTATTAAACTCCGACGTGTAAAGTGAGTAAAGGCTTGGCAAGGCAAGCAGCACTCTCAATTACAATTAAACCCTTCCTGACAAGCTCACATGTTGGGCAGGGTTTAATTGCATTTTACACGCCGCCTGACCAGGAAGCACGGCAGGCAGAATGCACAATAGATCTCTATGGGGCTTGAGTATAAAGCAGACGAACCCCAAAGGGATCTCCAGCATTTGCACTGGCATGAACATCTGTTCTGACGCAAATGCTGGGGCATATGTATGGCAGAGAGCAGGGGAGACAGCGGAAATTGAGGTGCTTTCTGCCCCTCCTCGCGTCATGCAAATGACTGAATGTTTGGCCTGATGTAAATGAAAGGCGTTAAAGTCTTACTCAAGCCTTTACAAAGAAGGAGTTCAGGGCAGAAATCTTATTTTCTCTTCATGACCCTTCCACATCTTGGATTAAAATAAAAATGGGCAGGGGCAGTTAACTTTTTAGGACTGGTCTCTAGGGCAATAAGCCCAACATGCAAGTGTGGGACCGTTTTTTCGGTCAAAATAAGTTTTTTTTGTTGCCGAAATTGGCCAGTTTGCTTAGTTCCTTACCAGTACAGGTAGTAATTTTGACCACTGGTAGTGAACAAATATATTTTTAAATGCACATTCTGCAACATATTTCACTCTAAAAAGTGTGCCTCGTGGAATATTCAAACAGCCTCTCGTGTGCAGATGAGGGGTGCTTTTGTATTGGTGCTTGAGCCAGTTGTGTGCCCAAGGCCGACCCTGGTGGTAAACAAAGACGTAAACGAATTACACCTTAATTTTTAATGAATTTTTGTTACTCTTCCTATTATAAAATGACCCCCAAAGTATTTTAATAGTAGTTAATTGTGTGAATAGCTAGCGGTTCAGCAGTGTTGTTCCAAAGAAATTAAAAGCAATTTAAGAGGAAAAGACAAGAAAGGGCACGATTAATGTGCGTGTTACTGTGTGAATGATTGTGAAAGGGACTTCTATATTCTAGGCAGCCTATTGCTTGCCAGACCTGTTTGCAATATTAATAGACACTCTGACTCCTTAATAAGGTTACAGAGAGCTGCCCTCTCTAATGGGAACATCTTCTCCTTTAGGCACACACAATGGACTGATGCGTTTGGTATGTTTGCAGGAACATCACGAAGAAGAATGCAGTCGTTGCTGCTAAACGTATCTTTCTTTAAAACAAGTGCTGTGAATCAATGCCTCCACCCGCCCCCAACTTGCTCTTTTTGCTCATAATGGTAAAAATGCCAAAGTTATACAATATGCTGAATAAATGGGCTATTTCTGCCGCAGTTGGGCTCTGAATATCAGCAGTATGTATGTGAATGTTCTCCTTGTAGAGTAAGAACTGAGCAGGGGATACGACTCCCCTTCTGTAAACACATCAGTTTTTATTAACTACATTCTCTGTGGAGGATTTATATTGTACATGGAAAATACTAAATTACAAATAATAAAAGTCTATTCCGTGTATTTTCTGCATGGAATACTCTGCCCGAGGGAGCAATAACACATAAACCAGCAAAAATGGCACAGAACGTGATTAGCAGCAGCTGATCCAAAGTTTGCAATACAATAAACTAAATCGCCATGAAAGTTTTCATTTGGAGGTGCGCCGAGTTCCACTTCTTTTAGGGCGTATGCATTTTGTTGAATATAAAGTGCAGTTCTCTGTAGGGAAATACAGAAAATACAAAGTTTAAGAAATGTGCGTGCGTTTGTTTCAGTTTTTGCCACAGTCTACTTCTCCGTCAGGAGAGTGTTGTTTCTAAAACCCAGGGGTCGGCGTCTAAAAAAAAGGTGCGGAGACTCATTAACAGTCAACAGAAATTAGCATATCTATGTGGAATATGCAAATGTCATTCAATTGGCTTTGCATAACCATACACATTTTACAGGACGAATGGCATTTGCCGTTCATAAAATCTACACACACATTTCTTTTTTTCTTCTGAGAGTGTTTTGAAAACGTTAAAAGCTGTGTATGTCTTATACTCCAAGAACCAATGCCAATATGTTCCATGGAACATGTAGTCCCAAAATGTGACATTTGACCTTTAGTTGTGTGTCGGATTTCGTCAGTTTATGTGGTGCAGTGGTGAAGTGCCTGGCCTGAGAAGATCGTGTCAATGTTTCTCATTTTACACACGCCTCTAAAATACCTGGGGGGACTCTGTCCACCCTCTGAAAAATGTGGGGAGACTCCCCCCACCTGTGTGTACCCTCAACTTTAGCCCTGCTAAAACGAAGGGCATTTTAACTGAACACAACATTTTATCTGTGTTGCTCCAGCTCAGAAACAAGAAACCAGCAACACAAGGTCATTCAAGGGCAAATGGGCAAAAGGGTCTACCTGCAATTTAACTCACTAACCTAATCAGTCAAAAAGGCAAACCAGAGAAGATATGAACATGCTAAACACCGTATGAGTAGAAGGAGCCACTTCACAGAATGGATGGAACAGGGAAGAAAAAGCAGTCTTGGAAATTATGTCACACAATCAACGCACTGATGTGAGAATTGAGCAAAACAATGTTGAATGGTGTTTTATAAACATGTATAAGCTGATAGCAAAACTACTGCAAAAAGTGCCCTCCATAAATGCCTGTGTCAACCTCTTTGGCCAGATCCAAAATAAGCGGAATATTGGGAGCTTAAACAAGGCAAACTGTCCAGAAATATTGGGTTCATGCAAAGTGGTCCTGAAAGGTCAGACTCGTATTTTGTATGCCATGCACCATTTGAAGTTGTGATTGGTCACGTCGGCAGAAGGTTTCTAAAGCATTTGGGGAAGATATAAAAAATTACATTTGGATATAGTTGAGGGAGATTTAGAAAATTTAATCGCATGAAATATCCATAAACCAAAAATAAAAACAACACATCAATACATCATACAAGTCAATAAGCGTCCATAGAATCAGAGTACATATACATTTAAAACAATAAGAGACAATTTAGATTAAAAAAGCAGATTAAAACTTCCCCTCAAGCAACGTTTTCCTTCGATACCACACCTTTCTCGCAAATTCCAGGCAACCCCAAGTAACTGGAGTTGTTTCAGCACGCAGTAAAACATTCAGAGCAGGCATGCTTGTGTAAAAAGTTACCACCTTAAGCAACAGGGCAATAGTTTTCTTTCTAATGTCACAATAGAGAGGGCAGAATAAAATGAAGCGCAATAAATCTTCTCCAGTGCTGCACCCCAGACAAACTGTGCACTGCTCAGCTGTCAACCAGTTCTTAATAATAGTTCTGAGCCATAATAAGTTAAATATTGCCCTGGTCATTGCCCAACGATCTTGTATTGTGTTACTATGTAGTAGGTAAGGTTGAACGCCATACGGGGCTGAAATCAACAAGTGCATCCTATTGGATGTGAGCATAAGCCAATTTGTTTTCCTGTTCTACAGACCTATGGAGAGAAACATCTACTTATATGTGTTAGCCATAGCCAGAGTTAAAAGAGCAGAGGGGCAATGCAAACTTGGGGGATTCATTTGCAGTAGGCACTGATAGATGAAATTCAACCAAGGAATCCTACTCCAGGAGTAACTCTGCAGCAAAGTTTTCATGATCATGTGCGTCAGCTTAGCTCTTGGGTTTGACCAAAGCGCCAACCAGTGCGAAAGTGGGGCCATGTCCCAGTCACCACCTATAAGTGTGTTACCCAGCTCAATATGTGCAGCATAGTTAAGTGCAGAACTGAGGAGACCCAAAAGTGTTTAGAGAAAAATTGTCTCTGTAACTTCTATGGCCAAAGTTTTTTCATTACTCCACAAAGGTACGCCATAGTTTGTTGCAGCCTTAGTCTGTGCTCCATAAACTTCCAATATAAGGTTAATTGGGTGACCTCAACACATATTCATAAAGCAAGACAAGCCCCCCAATACCTGCTTCATTCTAGAGCACTGTTTCTCTATATGTATAGTCCCCTGCCAGTTTTCACTCACTAAAGGTGGTGCCCAGGTAATCAAATCTTTCTACTTGGGTTATAATTTGACCATTGCTCACCATTTTATGCATTTTTATTCTTCTTCCTCCCCTTCTAGAGCATATCATTACTTCTGACTTTTTAGTATTCACAGATCATTTTAAGTCAAGGATAAAAGGCATCAATTAAGTGCTGTAGAGCGATTGGGGTGTGGCCAATCAAAACCGTATCATCTCCGTATGCCAGGACAGGGAGGGGAAGTGCACCTATCTTAAGAAAATCAGCCATCGCTTTAACCAGTGCCTTATGCAGGCCATTACTATAAAGGGTGTACAATACAGGGGCTACAACACAACCTTGGCATACTCCTGAGACCACCTCAAAGTTTCCTGTGCATTGGCCCTTTTCCTCAAATCTCACACAGGCTCTAGTATCCTCATGGATGATCTGCAATACCTTTATCAGTTCAACAGGGCACCCCATGGACCAGAGCACCTGCCATAACATAGCTCTATCAACTCTATCAAAGGCTGTGCTAAGGTCCATGAATGCCAAGTAGATTGATTCCTTCCATACAAAGATGGAGGAGGTTCTAGCCAGGTACAAGTTAAGAGCTTGATCTCGTGTCCCCAAACCCAGCCAGAAGCCATATTAGATATCTGAGAGAATGTCATTATCAGAGATCCATTGTTCCAGTTCTCCAGGACCGCACAAGCAAAAATCTTAAAAGAGGTGTCCAGCAAAGAGATAGGCCTATAGGATAGGGGGCTTGCTGGCTCTCCTTTTTAAAACATGGGATAGATAATAGCATTTTTCCATGAATTTGGCTATTACCCCAATTCCAAGAAGGCATTAAAACAACTAATCAACAAAGGGACCCACCAATCCTGTTCCTCCTTAAATAAGTCAGCAGATATTGCATATGGCCTGGTCCCCCGATTATGCAACTGCCGACTGACAGCGTTCTGCACTTCCTTCAGCGTCAAACGAAGTGTAGAGCGCCTCTCCCATCCCCATATCTAACTGCCTAACCTTTGAATAAAAACTCAAAGTTGTCTGACCAGGCCCTAGCACTCACATGATTTTTTTTGAGTCTTGCCCCTCTGAAAAGCCAGACCACCTGCAACAAATTCATAAAATTCTTTGGAATTCCTATTCGTAACGGACAATAAGAGTTCTTCCCAGGCGAAGTCACTAGATAGTTCTTTCTTACATCTATAGAGCTTTTATACTGCTCCCTGGAAGTTATGACTTCTACCCTAGTGCTGGCCTTGTCATTCAAGGTCCCTTTCAGATTGTTATGTGCTATCTTGCACGTATCATCAAACCAACTCTGCGTATTATTATTTTTAGTTTTGAAATCATGTTGGAATAAGTCCATCAGGGATTTCCATTTTTTTGTGTTGCCAGTAAAGTAGCCCCTGGATCTGCATCAGGGGAAAGGATACAATGTAGTCCAAATTCAATTGGATCGCCTTGTGCTTGGTAGACCCTTGGTCTCACCTAGCCCATTTTATCCTGTGTTTGCATAAAGGATTAATATCACAGAGATCTAAATGCAAGTGCTTAACAATCAAAGTCCGGGGGTGAACCAGACTGAAGACCATCCTCAAAAGGAAATGGTCACTACTGATCTCGTCCATGACTGCAAAGTTCACAATTAACGGCCAGTGTTGGACTTGTATAAAAAAGTAGTCATAGATGTGCCTTGGGTGCATACAAATGTAGTCTTCCCCGGCACATCAGAACCTACCCGTCCATTCAGTGAAAAAACTCCCCAATCAAAAAGCCAAGCGTTCAACTGCAAGCCCTTAGAACACATTCTGTAATCAGACAATTGGGGACTAGAGATCCCATATCCAAAATCCTCACCCGGATCCACCAGATCAATGGGCATTCTGTTCCCAGTTTAATGTTAAAGTCCCCTTCAAAGACCACAACTGTATGATCACTCAGTGAAGAGAGATAATTAGATTCAACAAGTTCTTTCAAAGCTCCTACACAGTCCTTATCCGAAGCACTCAGCCTGTTATAAAAATGTATCAAGAGCAGTTCCTGGCCCTGCTCAGGGAAAACTGCCACACATTGTAGGGTCTGGTTGTTCAGTTCTCTCTCCACAATACAGTGTTTCAGGGGGGACCTAAGCAGGATTGCCATTCTCCCATAACAGCAACCTCTTTTACCCTTCCTTGCTGGTGTACAAATTGAAACATAGCCATCGATACAAACATGGTTCATTGCCCACGTTTTCTGCAAGAGGATGATGTCATTAGACATCAGATATGACACAACTTTCTTTCTCAAAAGCTTTTACACCACACCCGCAATGTTCCAACAGAGGAATGTCATGGCTGCCTTTGGGAGGAGGGACATGCACTCCATGATAAAGTGAGGCGTTACCCTTTGTTCCTTTAAAGGCCCTTGTAAATCCGAGGGCCCTCCCCTGGGGCAAACAGGTCAATCCATTTCCTCAATGCCTGCCAGAGAATCGAAGTGAGTGGCAGTAACAATGGCCTCCTCCTTCCCCATTCTCCTCCCTGGCCTCTACCTAGAATTCCACTCACCGCCCCCTCAACTTAGGATTGTCCCACTCCTGCCGTTTGCTCAGTGGGGCAATATGGGATGTGTAAAAGGCAGCCATGAGGAGGGAGGAACTTGTATAAAAGGTGTTTACCATGGTCCGCCAAGCTAGATTAAGTGCGGAAACAAGGTAATCCAGTATAGTTGGGGAAATGATTGAAACTACCACACAACTCCCCTCCATTCATTTGGGAATATTTCCAACTCAAGTCATCCTTCTTGCCATCAAAATGCCCATAGGATTAACCTTTTCACCAACAAAAATAGGCCCTTGCCTCGGGTACCCATACAAGAATGTGCTCCCATCAACACTTGCTCACTGGAGTTAAAACATTGAGATAGACTGGGGGGGGGCTACTTTTTGGAGAAGGCACTGGGAGTAGTACACCCTCTCGATTTGAAGATAGTCATTTCAATTGCCCTTTCCGTATTCAAGATGCGCTACTCTATTTTTCCAACCATTTGTCATTAGTTTCAAATACTCAGTCAGAGTTGACTGGTTAGAGGATGAACCTGGCCCTGGAACTACCTGGCTGTATTTACCTTTTTAAATTGTAATTGCGGTCTGCAATGGGTCCAACGCTCCAGCGACCTGACTGGGTTTGCTTTTTTTGTTCTATTCACCACCAGAGGTAAGTCTCTGGATTTATGCTTAAACATGGTGATAGAGACACTTAGCTAGTTACACGAAAGCATATGAATCAGTATGGAGCTGGACAAGTACTGGAAAATTGTGAGAATACAATCATCATGAAAACCATAAAAAGAAAAAAGAATCCTAATAAGACAGCAACAGCCTACAATAAAACAGTAAGACCATAAATATCACAATAAAATTAGGTAAAAAGAGCTAGTTAAAAATGATGAATTGATAAATTGATGATGAATTAATAGAAAAAGTAAAACATTTGAAACATAAGTGACAGTCAATGGGCAGAGAAGAAATCCCTGGGGACTAGGTGCTAGTTCCATGTTCCAAAAATGTCCGTGTTCCAAAAATTACCAACGATTTAAGGGCTCGGGCAATCCAGATTCCCGGATGAAAATTGTTTTATGCGTCCAACATCTTATAAGTCTTATAAGCCTATATAGCCTTACAGTCTTAATATTCAGTCATGTATAATCTGCGAGGGGGAGAACACTTGCAGCCTCTATGGGGCGTGCAGAGAGCAGGCAAAAATTACAGGACAGGGTAAAAAAAAAGATGTTATGCATCCAACCGTCTTATAAGCCTTATAAGCGTGTAGCCTTGTAGTCTTAATAATCTTCCATTTATAAGCAGTGATCCCCAGTGTGCCTGGATGCAAACTCCATTGACCCCACTGCCCAGTCGCTGCCACCGAAGGGGAGAGAACACTCGCAGCAGCTACAGGGTGTGCGGAGGGCAGACAAAATGACAGAACATGGAGATATCGAGGTATCATAGATCAGAAAAATGGAGCAACAGGGCAATCACCAATGTCCAAAGGCCAAAAGAGGAGAATGGAAGAAAAAGCATATACAAATCGGAAAGTCAAGGGCAGGGTATGCCCGTCAGCTTAAGGAGCCGCCATAGTCCGTCCCTCCCCCCTACCCCTTCTAAATTATAGCCCGTGTAACACATGTGTAGCACTTGTGTTGGAGATCAGAAGAACGACAGTGGCAGGAAAACAGTAGCAATGGTCACAAAGACAGCAACAGCGATGAGCTCAGACAAGTGGCCACTTACTCAGATGCCGGATTCCACGTGGTGTTCTATGCTCAGCTGGGAGTCAAAGAGGTCAAAGTGGAAAGGAGGCAGTCACACGTATAACCTCCTAATACATCTCCATACACCTCATGCACCTCATGCATGGACTGCGCAGACTGTGAGGGACTCTGCCTGGACTCTGCCACGTTCCACTCCACTTTAACAAAATAGCCCTGCCTCCTCTGTAAACATAGAAGACAAACCACAGGCTGCAGACTGTGAGGGACCCTACCTGGACTACTTTAATTATTTATTTTTGTTTTTGTTTTATTGTTACAGTTGGTAAATCAACTTTTCAGTATAAAATACAGAATACAAATACTAAATTAAAACATTACAGATCAATTCAATTCCGCCTTGACAAAATGACAACATAGATTAAAACTTAAAAAAGAAAGAAGAAAACCATAACCATAATCCAAGCCTTGGCCAGCGATTAAAAATCGACCCTTAACTCATGAACAATCAAGAACAATCCTTAATGACCCTAACTAACAAAAATCCAACTCTCTATTTACAATACAACCTCCAGAAACATAACGGAAAGAGAGAGAAGTGAGAAGGAAAACTAAATTAGAAATTCCTTCCCCCCCTACCTTGCCCTTATAATACAATTTATTCTCATTGTTTCATCAGCCGACTCCCTTTACCGAAAGCAAAGTTAAATACATTTAACATGATCAACGCATTGGTTTAACACATTATTGCTTATCGACCATGCTCAAAACACATAAAACATTGAATCAGTTGTAGTCATTAGTTAAGTTCAAGGCCAATAGATAGTTGACTATAGCAATTCTGACTTTGGTCAGTCTGGTATTATATAAATACCACCACAGTGATTCCTTCGACAATAGTGTGTATTCTTCGAAATGAGGTCTAAAGCACACAGTTCTTTTCTCGATTAGAGAGGGGCAGATGACTATTAGGTGATATAATGTTTCCCTCACTCCGGTAATTTTACAAAATCTACAATAACTCATCTTTTCAGGGATTAGTTTCCATTTTGCTAATATATCCCTCGTGTGCCAGATGTTAAACCTAAATCTCAAGAACATGTCTCTATGTCTTGCAAACGGGAATTTCATTACATATGATTAAGCTGTTCTTAACTTTTTTATCTCCACCTTATACACATTTCAATGTTTACTATTTATGCATTGATTATAGGTGTTACACCAATCCCATAATAGAATTTTTGTCTTTCCCGTCACTGGATTAGTGATCAACATATTATCAGACACATCAGTTTTTATTAAAAATTCTCGAACCATTCGCCTCCACAATGCCATCGCATGGTGCTCAGTTGTTAGAATATATGTTGACAATATGTACATGATTGAGTTTTCTGCTATTGAGATAAGAAAACAAAAGATACAAATGAATAGGTCCAAGGATGCTAGGCTCAGAACAACACCTCCACATGTATTATCAAACTCTGCATTGCTAAGGAAGGAATCACTCTTCAATAGTATGTTGTAGAGATAAATCTAATTTTTTTATATTAGAGTTGTGTGCAAAACCACATAAATCCAACATTTAGAGAAATTAAGACATCAAAATGGTTTTCTAAAACAGAACAATCAGACAAAAAAACAGAAAGATATTTACAACACACAGTGCCAAAAAAACATTTTTTGGGACAATCTCCAAATTGTGTGTGCAACAAACCCGACTCCTATTATGATTTGCCAAGAAATTCACATATTACAGTGTACATATTCAAGTCAACATTTGTGGAAAACACATAGAACAATGGTGGGTACACAAAATTATTTTTCTTGCGCAAACAGCATTAATGTGCTGTAGTTTTAGGGGGAGTAGTGCGTCTACACCAGGTGTTTCAGCCGTTTCTAGGTGGGCTAGGTGTGCCTCATCTTTAACACGGCCTTCATCAGGACGGAGTTCTGTGTAGAATGACGTCTGTGCTGCAGGGGAAGGAGACTACAGTCAGGGGGGTGTCTGAGCCAAAATTATTTAGTTTGAGTGAATCACGTGTGGTTGATGTAAAATCAAAAAGCACATAGCTTACCTATGGGATAATAGATTTCACAGGCGCTAAATTTGAGATCTGCTAGCCGCATGGGCTGGTCCCTGTATGATCCTATTGCAAATAACAGAGAACGAGAGAAGCAAAGGGAGGTTGAAGCTAAACATGTCCCCGTTTAAAAAGGCATGAAAAAAAGTTCAGGGAAAAAAGTCTCCCTTTTTCCTTCCTTAGCAATGCAGAGTTTGATAATACATGTGGAGGTGTTGTTCTGAGCCTAGCATCCTTGGACCTATTCATTTGTATTTTTTGTTTTCCTAGTTAACCCTCCTGGGTAGAATAGGTTCCACACCAGGAGCCCTATTTTTTGATGCTATTGAGATAAGACATTTGCGTTTCCACATATACATTGTGTAGAGAGATGTCAACCCGAGCTTTTATCGAATTAGATATATTGACACCGATTTGGGAAGCTTCAATAAAGCTTTCCAATAAGTACCCTCTAACACAGACCAAAACCTATCATCTCTCCAGGATCTTGTTTCAGCACCATAGATTACTGTAGGTACTGCTTTCTGGCAGTAAAAAATGATAATAGGTTTCCATGAAAACATTCCATATTTATGATTCAACAAAGTAGCCTGGGCATTGGCTGTTTTCATTTTTTGTCTGATTTCCTTGTAATAAGGTGTGTCCGCCTCGGTAGTATTTACATTGAGGCCTAGGTATTTATATTCCTTGACATCTTCTAACCGCTGATCGTGCAAAAACCAGGAGAGATGAGCGGTCTTTCTCTTGTGCTTATTTTCAATCATCATAGTCTTTGACTTTGCCAAGTTTATACTTAATTCATTTTGTTTGATAAACGTTCCTACTACTTCCAACAGCCTCTGTAACCCCGTGGCTGTTTTTGATAGCAGAACCAAATCATCTGCATAAAACAACCAGGGGATCACACATGCAGCCAGCCGTGGAGAGTCCGCCACCACAGTCTTAAAATCCTCAGCTATGTTTGCAATATAGAAATTGAACATGGATGAAGCCATTCGGCACCCCTGCTACAACCCTCTAAAGGTAAGAATGCTGCGAGTTAGGGTGCCATCAAGTGAGGTTCTCACTTGAATCGTGGTATTCGTGTGAAACTCCTGAATCCAATGTTTCACATGTTCTGGACACCTTTCCCTCACTTTAGAACGAATCTTATCAAACACCTCAATGACAACAACATGTAAGGTTTGAAAGACTTTAATTTGTGTTATGTTACTTATCTGCATGTACATATGTACCATCAAAGACTTATCACTATTGTAAATGTTTAATTATGTAACATTGTAATTTGCTGTAACACTGTAATTTCTATGCAACATTGTAAGCTTCGTATATTCTGTTCACTGTGCCCGTTTACCCTTGGGTCTGGCACGCAATTCAAATAAATAAACAAACAAACAAACAAACCTCCTGAGTTCTAACTTCCTAAATAACCGGGGCCTAGACACAGAGTCAAAGGCGGTTTCACAATCGATGAACGCCATGTATACGTTTTGATTCATCTGGATTTCGTGTTTTTTGATGGCATGAAGGACCTGTAGATTAACTGCTGTTCCTAGCCCAGGGCGAAAGCCTGTCTGAAATGGATCATTAATTCCAGATTTGATGGTCCACTGGTTAAATTCTTCCAACACAAAACGGGCAAACACTTTCCCAGGTGCATCCAATAATGCCACCGGCCTATAATTTCTGGGGTTTGTTCTATCCCCTTTTTTATATATAGTGATTAGTATCGATTTCTGCCATGAGGCTGGTAGTTTGTTTGTATATATTACTTGATCGCGCCTTGAAACACTTGTGTATAGGCGCGTTACAAATGCCATATCATATCATATCATTATCATATCATATCAAATATTACATGCAGAATGGAAGCCCATGCTTCCGGATGGTCTTTTAGCATGGAATTTGAAAGCCCATCAGGGCCAATTGCTCTTGAAGAGATCAATTTCTTTATATAGTATAATATATCTTCCTCCATGATTTTTAGTTGTACTAATCCCTTAGGAACCTGGCCTGGTAAATGTTTTGCCCAAACACTACTCGCATGTAGAGATGAATAATACTCTTTCCAAACTTTCTCTGGCACAGCATTGACTTGGCTAATCGATTGAACAGGAACATATACACTTTTTATCAAACCCCAAATCAAAGCAGAGCTTTTAGTTGTCAGTATATATAGCATGATTTTTGCATCTTGACAAATCATATGGGCTCGATGTTGTTTTAGCCAATTTTTGTATGAGTTCTTCAATTTAATAGTTGCTGCTTTACGTATACAGGGTCCCATGTCGTAATTCTACGTATCTCCTTCCCGAGTTGCGTTTTTCTTAAGGACACCTTATTATCATTCTACGAGTTTTATGATCATTCTGCCCCCCATTAACACTTTTGTTTTTGAATAAATGCAATGCCGGAAGATAGTTCTTTAATTTAGTTAGATAACAGAACATAAAACTAGGAATTTGTGGAGCGAGAGGTAGAACATTAAAGTAAGCTCTAGCTGAGGGAGGGGTTGACACATTAAATAGAAGCAATTGTGGCATAGCTTGAACATTAAAACAACTTTATTGTGACTACTCAAGGAGAGATAATCAGCAATCACCTTGCATGACAATAACATGCATTTGCACCAGGGAAAGGTCCATCAGCCAAATAGGTGGCTGAATCAGCAGGCAAGAATAGATATTCTCCTCCCACTGCTTCCAGCCACCCAAGGCCCATCCCCGGGTGGTGCCATTTTATTTTTGTATGTAATGTGGGAGCCGATCCATGTTGCCTCCCCACTCCCTCCATCCCCCAAAACAATTCAATACCCTTCCCCACCCGTCTTTCCCTCCCCACTTACCTGCTGTACTGGAGCCTTGTGCTCCAGTCCCGGTGCTCCTCCCATTCCCTGGCCACCATAGACATGGAAAATGGACTTAGTCCCTTTTTCATGTTAATGTTAATGTTAATGGACATTTGTACCGCACACTATAACCACCGGAGTGGCCCCTGGTGCTCTGAAAGAGGAGGGGAGGTTGAGTTAGTGGGAGGGAGCAGAAAAAGTGCAAGAGAGCAGTGATGTACTGTTGGCGGCCTCAGCCCGGTGGGTCTGTTGACTGGGCCTGGGGTGTCTGCGGCCAGTAGTCGTCGTGTACTGTTGTGCAAGTCTATGTGTGATTTTTTGTTTTGTTGTTGCAATGTAGTGAAGTTTGTGCGGTTTGTTGTGCTATAGGTTTTGGTTGTGTTTCGTTTGGAGTTTGAGAGGTGTATGCAGAAGGGGAAATTGTTAGTGGGGTTGGTTAGTTTGCATCTCTGTCCTGAACTGAGTTGCTCGGCTTGCGTAGTCTCCCATGATGCGCCTCTGTCCTGATCTGGGTACGTCTGGCATACAAGGTTCCTTACTCCTCTGGCCCCCACCTCTATCATGCTCTCTCATAGCCCCCCTATCCTCCATTCATACTCCTGTGGCCAGTACACCTGCCAATGGCAATATCTCAGGTAGTGTGGTGATTGCCAATATCTTGACAAATCCACAACCCTGTGGTACCTGGCGGTAACTAAGGGGCGGGCGAAAGTGTTAGTGGGGTTGACTGGGGTATTTGACTCAGTCTCTGTGCGTGTCGCATGTGTTCCAGTCCATCCGGTGTCACCCGTCCAGATGCCGTGGGAGCTTCCCTGTTGGTTCGGGGTTGTCCGTGTCCTTTCCATTTTAGTCATCCTTTTTCCTGTTTCGGTTTTCAGTTTTTTAGTCCATGGTGTTGAACAGCCAGGTTTTTAGTGATTTCCTGAATTTTAGGTGATCTTCTGTGTTTCTTATTTCTTTGGGATGTTGTTCCAGGTTTTCACGGCTAAGTGGTAGAAGGAGGTGTCTCCAAGTTTTTTCTTAAGGTATGGTTTGAGTTCCAGGCAGATTGTGTTGCTTGATCAGAGGGTTCTCGTTGGTTTGTAGACTGTTATTTTCTTTTGTAGGAATTCTTCTCCTTGTGCGCTGATTGCCCTGTGCGTAATGCACATTGTTTTGAAGGTGATGCAATGTTTTACTGGGAGCCAGTGTAGTGTTTTTAGGGCTAGAGTGATGTGGTCTCTTGTGGATAGTTTGAGGACTAGTCTTGCTGCTGCATTTTGGATCTGTTGCAGTTTCTTCAGGAGGTATTCTGGTATTCCGAGGTAGAGAATGTTTGCATAGTCGATTTTTGACATGATTAGGGTGATGATAGGGAGTGTTTTGTGTGTGAAGAAGAGGAAAGGTCGAATTCTTCTTGCTGTGTGGAGGAGGAAAAAGCATGTATTCACTGTTTCATTTATTTGTGGTTCTAGGGTTGAGGTGTTGTCTATTAGGACTCCCAGATTTTTTACTACCTTCGATGGTGTTGGTGCGTTTCCCATTTCCCTAGGCCACGGGATTGTGGTTTTGTTCTCTTGGTCTTTGGATACGATCATGATTTCTGTCTTTTAGACAGTCAATTAGGGTTGAATGGTCGGATTCAATGTCTTTGATTCTGTAGATGATTTGAGTGTCATCTGCGTAGTTGTAACATGTGATGTTGTATTTTTTGAAGATTCTGATGACCGAAGTCTGATAGATGTTGAAATATAGTGGAGATAGTGAGGATCCTTGTGGCACTCCACAGTCGTTAACTCGTGGAGTGGATTTGAAAGGTTTGATCCATACGGTTTCTGTTCTGTCTGCTAGGAATGATTTGGTCCAGCGTAGTGCTGTGTCTGTTATGCCTATGTCTTCTAGTCTTTTGGTCAGGGTGTCATGGCTAACTGTGTAAAAGGATGCGGAGAGGTCGAGCAGAATAAGGGCTGAGGTAGTGTTTGAGTCTGCGTTAGTTTTGAGGTCGTCCCAGATGGATAGTAGTGCTGTTTCCGTTCCTCTTGCTGGTCTGAAACCGACTTGAGCTTGGTCCAGCAGGTGGTGTTTTTCTACGTGTTCTTGGGTTAGTCTATATACATAGGTTTCTAGAAGTTTCGCTGGGTAGGGGATGTTAGATATCGCCCTGTAGTTGGAAAGGTCATCTACGTCACCATTTGTGTTTTTCAAGAGTGGCTTGATGTAAGCTGATTTAAAGATCCTCGGTACAGTCCCTGTTGCAAGTGATAGATTTAGGAGGTTTCTGTAGTGTTCTGCTGGCGATCCTTGCGCGAGGATTGATTTGTAGATGTCTGGGGGACAGGGGTCCATGGGTGATCCCGCTTTCTTGCTTCGTTTTACCAGCATTGCGAATGCCTCTGCTGTTATTTCAGGAAGGGTTTGTGCTGTGCGCTGGCCATCCTGTTTACATTTTTCTTCTTCCCTCTGGAGATTGGCTGCACAAGCAGCCCTTTACAAATTAGCAGACAATTGTAGCATCACCATGACAACCTTGAGTCATGCTTCTACTATGTATACCATAGAGGTTAAGCACAGGCTGAGTCCCCGCTGCAAAACTAGCTGAGACATACAGTCAGCACAAATGAATATTAGCCTTTATACTTTATATCCATTACATACATTACAAATGAACCACCATTATTCTTCTCCTTCAGATATTGTATTAATTACTGATATTCAGATGGTTCCGCTCAGTATGGGAACATACAAGCAGCAGTGGGCCAAATTTGGGGGCCCCCACTTGCCATTAAGAAGAACATACAGGCACAAGATAAGGGCAGTATGTGGACACTCCAAGATGGAGGCCAGAGTGACCAGCAAAACCCATGTTGCACACACGCATGTGCGTTAGGAATAGTATCCCGGGAGGGATCATTACTGGCTGCCAAAGCGCGATGCACTTCATTCTAACCCTTATCCGGCGAGTCAACCAGATGGAACTAAGGTAAGAATTGATGACTCTTTTGGCAGAGCAGACGGGAGACACTCTCCCCGTACCTGCTCTCGCAGGAATAACAGCCTGCACAGTAGCACTGTGTTTTTACACACAAAAGAATGTTAATTTAATAAAAATACCACCCCCACCGATGATTGAGTCTAATACAATATTGTATTTCAATTAGGCATCCTGGACTACTTAACAGTTATCATTTGAAGAGTCAGAGACACCCCCGGCATGGTCTGGTATTGAACAATGGGCTAAAGATGTGTACACAAATGATTGAACTTATCACACAAAGATGTTGTTGAAGTGGAAAGTAACAACTACATTTTGATATTTCTTTCCACCTCTCTTCCCCCCACCCCATTCTTTCCCCATCACAGATGCAGTTACCAGTTCCAAACCAGCCGTTACGTTTGGTGCCTATCATGGTACCGCGGCCCTGAAGAAAGTGGTTATACTTTGTCACACCACTAAAACCGGTCGGCCCAGTTTGTGGTTCCTGTGGTTCTCCCAGCATTAAGGACACCACTTTATAGGAACACTAGTGTGCAGCCAAAGGTGCACATAGCTCTCCAATTGTTTTGCCTTGTTTTTAGTCACCATTTTAAACTAAATTTGAAGTCGCTAAACAGGATAATTAAAAGTCATGAAATCTACCCTGTATGACCTCCATCACTCTGGGGCACAGTGCAGAGCACCTTTGAAGTGGTATAACCTTGCCATCTAGCAGTTTTTCTTTTTGCTCAAAATAAGTTAGGGCAAGCCTCTACATATGTCCCCTATCCCTCGATAGGCAGCTCATTAACGCAACATAGGGTCTAGTGACCAGAGGACGTCATAGTTAGTACGGTTGGAGGGCAACGTAGGCTGTACTTATTGACAAGACTGAATGATAATAAATAAAATTCAGACCTGTCTGATTTTTTGTGTGAATAAGAAAAGAGTTGATCTGAGAGGATCAAGGGATGGGAGAAGGTACCTGAATGACTTCAACTGAGACTTCCGACAAACTGCAACAGTTAATGATCTGACTATGGGAGAGAAGTGAATAGCATGGAAGATCCCAGCAAGGAGTAGTCAAATGATGCTAGAAAATCATGCAATTTGGAGCACCAGATTTAAGGTTGTGATGCTATACATGCACCTATCTTCCATCTAGCATGATGAACCATGTGGTCAGAGCTGGAGGGAGAACACAGCACACAGATAAGGAGAAAGGAGGAAGAAGAGAACACACCTTTGTCAGATGTCTTGCAGTTAAAACAGAACATGAACTTCCAGAGGAGCATGGAGGATGATGTGAAGTAATGAGCAAAGCCATGCTAACCAAGGGCCTGCCCAAATCAACCTGGAAAGCCAAGCACTAATGTGCAAACAACCACTACCTGGCCTCTTTAAACCTCTTTCTCAGCCTTCCGCAGAAGTACATTGTACTTCCTGTTTAGTTTTGTCCCAATACTCTCCCATCTTGGAGTGGCATGATGCCTTCCTTGTTTTGACTTCCTTAACTCTCCTGACATTAATGTGATGCAATTAGTGGTTGTGGTGCTACCGATCTGTTCTCAAGTCCTGCTCGTAATTCCTGCTCCTGCAGTTTTAAAACAACATCAGTGGGCGGCAGAGCTCCCTTTGAAGAGAGCAGAGATATGCCAACAGGAGAATTATCTAGGATCTCTTTGCTATTTAAGATCTGCAAACATGAGCATTATTTGGGATCTCACCACTGCATTTGAGCCAAAAACATGAATCTTTTGTGGGTTCTCCTCACTACCTATTGTTTAAGTTCTCTCTGCAACCTGAGAACGTCCAAAATCAATATTGTGCAGGTTATCCCCTTACAGCAGAGCTGGCAATTTAGAACTTGTTGGGTTCCCCAGTCTACATTTGTTTTGTTTCTCATGCCTGCCCGAGAGCCAACAAGATGAGAATATATCAGTTTGCTTGCTATCTGAGTGCCACCTGCATGTGTAGTTTTTGGGATCTGAACCCTATCTGAGAGCACCGACATGATAACTTTCTGAGTTACGCCTGATAGACGACTGAGGCACAGACATATAATTGTGCTCAGTGTCTTCAGACAACAGGAGGTATAAAGAGGAGTATTTACAGGGAGAGGTCAGCAAGAATGTTGATAATAGGAGTCAGACAAGGAGAGAAATGTAGGCAATTATTTACAGGAAAAAGGTAGTAGCACCTTGAAAGTGCAGGAAACACGGTCAACTTGAATGGAAATGGCTAGGTTGAAAACAGTACACTTTCCGTAAATTTACTGGTTATGTAGTTTAAACAATATGACCCGTGGCTAGAGGCAGAATAGGACATTTGGAGTGTAGTACTAGTAGTGGTCACAGCACATATTGTGACTATGGCCACAAGATTACACCTACTTTGGATTTAATGGCCCCAACAATCTGACCATTGGCCATGGTGAGAACAATATGTTTACCTTGGGTTTACTAGTTATGTACCTTGAAAAATGTTGCCCCCTGGCTAGAGGCAGAATAGGACTTTTGGAGTGTGGCAGTAGTAGTAGTCACTGTACATACAGCTGTGGACATGGCCAGAGGCCAGGTTGTTTGTAGCATGGCAGACAACAGTATGCCTACTTTGGGTTTAGTGCCTCCAAAAATATGGCCACAGCCCATGGCTAGAACAGTGCGCTTATTTTGCAACTAGTAGTTATGCAGTTTGGACAATGTCACATCTGTACACATTCTGTGATATGCGCATTTAAGGATAAATAGCTGGTAAGATAGCACAATTGATTAAGTGTTCACTGCTGCACTCTATGTGTGTTCTGCCTGTCATAGGTTTGAATCCTAGCAAGGGCTGCTCAACCATATATGCCACTGAGCATATAGCTCAGACATGTATGTTTAACAACAGATAAGGGCAACAGCATATAGGAGTACAATGTCTTGTGTCAGACTCTTGGTCTGCTTGATGATGAACCATATATGTAATTCCCTTTCAGTTTTTGTATACACATTTGATTTAGAATGTGAATGATCATTCCACCTCTACAAACCTGAACTTAATATTTTCTTGATGGTATTGTTTTTCATCAAAGTTCCCTACCAAGTCGATTTTGCTGCATGCTGCTTTGCCTCTTTTTTTCATTATCTACATGTTACATTAGTTTAATTGTAATTGTGCCCCCAGACCATGCATTGCCACTTTCTTCTATGCAAGGTTTCTGCATCCTGTGGCACAGGACTGGGTGCAGGACGGCCGGAGCACACCAACATAAAGCAGGAGCAGCTTGCATTGCCTTGTGCGGAACCTTGAGATTACCATAACTGCAAGCAAGCCAAGGTAATTGCAAATGCTTACATTCACAGTAATTTGGTAAAATGGGCCTGTACACACTGATATTAATTCTACATATAGCATTCCATTCTTGTACTGAAAGGTATATCATATTACAGTAATATTGTAACCATTTTATTTATTTATTTTGTCATTTATATAGCACACCTAGCCCAGAGGAATCAAGGCGCTTTAACTTAACTTAACTTAACTTAAATAAACTTAACTTAACTTTAACTTTGGCGATCTAGAAAAAATGTACAGTCATATGCAGTCCAACACAGTGGTAGAAATGTGCATGTTATCATAGTTTTCATACATTATTTACAAGTCATCTGAGATATTGTGACTCATTGCCACGTTTACAAGTGCTGATGAATTGAGCGTTATACAGATGTTCGTGATAAAACAAGCAAAGATAGATATACAGTAAGGCGGTGAAATTGCTTGCATTTTAGGTGATTGTCTGGTGAGTGAGTTCCCTAGTTTTAGCAGACAATTTGCCTCTGTCAGAGACCCTGTGTGAAAAGGTGCGTTTTTAGCTGTTTGCGTAAAATCCGGGAGGATTTTCCCGCTCTAAGCAGCTATTGTGGGGAAGTAGCCATATTTTTCTTAGTGTACTGAGGAACAATGCTATGCAATGCCACTTCCTGGTTTGTCAAGGGTTGAAAGGCTCTGTGCCAGCACTTCCGGTGATGTTGCTTGGGGAGGGTTCAAATAACATCACTTCCTGTGATGTCATCAGAGGTCAAGGGTCGTGTGATGTCACTTCCACTACCCCTGGCATTTTAGTGAAATGAAGCCCCTGGTTAAATGCCCCCAACAATCTGGCCAATGGCTATGGTGAGAACAGTATTTGTACTTTTGGTTTAATAGATATCTAGTTTGAACAATGCTAACTCTGTCTAGAGGCAGAATAGGACCTTTGCAGTGTGTGTACAGTAGTAGTACAGTTTGTTTTCTTTGGTCTTAATGCCTCCACATATATGGCCACTGACCATGAACAGAACAGTATGCTTACTTTTCATCTAGTAGATATGTAGTTTGGGCAATGTGACCCCTGCCATGGCTGCAGCTACAAATAGAGTTTTAGAGTGTGGATGTAGTAGTAGTCGCAGCATATGTGGCAAATAGTTGATTGTTTGATGTTGGTAAGTAGTGAACATCTGCGTTTCTTTGTCTGTAGAAGATACATACTTTAGGTTGTATGCATATATTTACTTTTTTTACCCTCATAAGTAGCATTGTTTGTACTATTGTTTCTACAACATTTGTTTGTTGTTATATTAACACATACTAATCATTAGGTAATGGGAAAATCCAAGGTGTATTCAAAACCCTCATATTGTATATTAACTATTAATACAATGTACATTTTGTTCAATTCTTTTCAGTTTGTAACAAGTATTTGTGGGTAGGAATCTAATAATTGGTTCAGAATGATTGTCCATTGGTTGCAGGGTTTTGACAAGGTACATTCAATATTCTTAGTTACATTGATTCAAATGCTTGTTAAAGGGCAATCCTCTTTGTCTGATGAGCCACAACACGTTAATCTAATGTTTTGAGGGAATACGAGGTAATAATTTTCTTTTATGTGTTTTATAGTTATCCCTTTTTTTAAATAGCAAAGTGTAGGGAGGCCGTCTGCCTTTACTAAACATAGTTAATGGCATGTCAAGCAGTAATAAAACCAAACCTAATCTTTGGTAACTATGAATCAAATGACGTCCAGTCATTAGCAGAAGTAGTTGTTGAATTCTCCATGCTTTCATGAGTAGTTTTCTCTGGTCATCTGATTTGTTCTGGAAATTTAAAGGAAAGATTGTTGTCAACTTTGAATATTGCGCACTAATATACATACTAGAATATGGCATTCACAATGCAAGCAATGGTACTTTTAAAACCACTAATGCATTATTTGGATGAGCGCTGCAGTGAAGCATGTTTTTCAGCACAGAAAATCAATTATTCTTCCAGTTAGATTATACAATGGTGTTATTCAATATTACTTTTGAAAATTAAAACATACCTGCAGTGTGTATTCTTAGATGTAGTATTTGGATCCTGTAGGTCCTGGAAATAGCAATCTTCAAAACTTTGTAGAGTGCGTTGTGATGCTGCAGGCTCTGACTCAGAGTTGAAAGATACATCTGAACTGATGAACTAAAACGGAAGGGTTAGATGTAGGGTTTTTGTATATGATTGGTGGATGTGTGTGTGACTGTTCGAATGTATCCAACGTGGGAGTGTCACAGAGATAAGTGTAAAAAGGAAAGTACGGCTTCCCTGTGCCCTGATGTCTCTAGACATGCGGACTGTTTGCAGATAGACTGCACGTGCCATCCAGGTACTTTTAGCATGCTCTGCAGGGAAGGAAGACTGTGGAGACTGCTTACATCGTGGATGCCTACGAACGTTGGGACGCTCAACCAATCAGTTATTTTCTTTGTGGAGGAGGAATAGGACAGGGCAGCAAGTGGTTCATTGCTTGTTTGAATTGCTTGCATGGTAGGTCCAAAAACCGGGAAAAAATCAATCCAAGGCATTAGTAAAAGAGTGCAAGTTTTCCAAGAAAAACAGTTTTTTTTACATGCAAATATGACTGGGAGGGTCAGTTAGCTCCATAGAACTGAAAACTGCAAAATGAACATGTCTTACAAGAATCAAGTAAAGATTAGTCCAATATTTCCTATTGGCTAACCCCTAAATAAGAATATAAACACAACCTATACAACCACAGCCAATTGGTTAGTAAACTATCCGTGACCATATGAGTACAGCCCCCTGTGAATGACCTAATCCTGCAGTCAGTGAAAAATACTATGTTTTGATTGGCTAAAGAACATCCATATAACTGTTTTAATAATGGATTTTTCTTATTGGCCAGAACCACTAAAGGTAACTCTTGTCGTCCCTATGCAGGCCTACTCCTCCTTTGAATGCCTGGTCTGCAGGCTCTCTATCTCTCCTGGCCTTTGTCTTACTGTGGCCACCATCTACAGGACACCTGGTTAGGTTGCCCTCTTCCTCTCTGAATGGGCCGACCTCTCCTCTTTTCTTCTTGCCTCTACTTCTCTCCTCTTCGTAGATCTCAACATCCACCTGTATTCATTTAATCCCTCCTCTGGGTTTTTTCACAACATCTTTGACACTCTCTCTTATTCCATTCTGCTCTCTGGCCCGACACACTGTGCCGACATACTTTAGATGTTCTCATCAATTCTCATGACTTCATCCATTCCCCTCTCTAACCCTCTCACCACTCCTCTCTCTTGGGTGGTCAACGTTCTACTCTCCTCTCATCTGAAACTCTCTATCTGAAGTGTGTGTCAGTGGATGCCTTTGCCTCTACTGTCTCTGCTCCACCTACTCATGTAGCCTCACACCCTGACAGAGCCCTTTCGAATCTGCATCTTTCCATTTCCAAAACCATGAACATCCTTGCCCCTGTCATGAGAATCTGACTAAAGCCTACGTTCATGTGCAACTCTCTGTATGATTCCGACCTTGCCATCCTGAAACAAAAGTGCAGGGTGACTGAGGGGATGTGGAGGGCTTCGGGCACATCCTCTCACAAACTGGCCTGCCGCCTCCATCTCTGCAGCCACCAACAACACTGACAAATTCTTTAAAATATGCAAGGAACTGGGCAATCATGTTGCAGCCTCTGCCTTTCCTGTTTCCTCCCAGGCCCTATGTACAGCTCTGGCCTCTCACTTCTCTGCTAAAACCTCCTCTTCCTCTGCCTCTTGCTCTCTTGGCTCACTTTGGTCATCTCTCCCTCTCCTCCTGCTTTCTCCTCTTTCTCTCTGACAACACCTGACAAGGTTTCTAGACAATCCGATCTATGAAAGTGTTGTATAAACAGGTGCTCCCCTGCTCCTCCAGAACCAGCAAGAACCATATTGACACCCTCGATCCATCCTTGGCTGATTTCTGTAACCTTTCTTTCGCCACTGGACCTTTTCCCTCTACCCTTAAGCACTCCCTTGTGATCCCCCTCCTAAAGAAGCCACCTGTCAATCGTACCTGCCGGCAAACTATCGCCCATTCTTCATAAGCCCTTTCCTGGGAAAACTCTTGGAAAATCTGGCCATCTCCCAGCTTACTCTCCACACTGAATCGGTTTCCATGACCATCAGTCTGGCCTCAGAGGAGACAGAGGCATAGAATCCGCTCTCCTGAGCACCCATGAAGATCTGCTCTCTAACCTTGATTCCAGAATTCCTTCTGTCCTCATCCTCCTTGATCTTTCCTCTGCTTTCGACATGTTCAACTACACCATCCTGATCAATTGACTCTGTGAGAACCTGGGCATCAATGATCATGGCCTGGAGTGGCTGACCTCCTTCCTCTTGGACCGCCCATCCCAGGTCCAACTTGGTCCCTTTATCTGCCACCTCTCTCTCTACCTATGGTGTTCCCCAGGGCTCTATCCTCTTAGCCTGGTTTTTCAACCTCTACTTGGCCCCTTTGGCCCACCTGAGGTCTACCTTCTCCTCTAACTTACAGTGTGTTTGACACTCAGCTTTCCTTCATGCTCCCCTCTTCTCTCTCTCATTCCAAAAATCTCATTCCAAAAATCTCTGCATTAATGCCAGTAATGCAGAGATCCTTCTTTTTGGGACCTCTGCCCCTGCTTTCCCTCTCTCACTCTGGCCACCCACCTTGGGGTCTCCTCCTTTACCTTCCTGCAAGGCAAAAGAAGTTGGTGTGCTCTTTGATTCCACTCCATCTTTCTCTCCTCACATCTCGGACGTCGCCAATAAGTCCCATTACCAGATGCACATTCTCAAAGGGACTTCCCTTTCTCACTTACCCCCATAAGCTCACTGTCCCAAGGGCCCTGGTTCTCTCTAGGCTGCACTACTGCAACAGCCTTTTTCTCAATCTACCCTCCTCGACTCTCCGCCCTCTGCAACTGATCCAGAACAGTACTGCAATAAATATCCTTGGTCTCAAGCCCATGGACGTATCTCTCCAGCCCTGAAATCTCTTCACTGGCTCTGGTGGCTTCAAGTATCAAGTTCAGGACCCATTGCATTGTCCACAAGGAATTCTGGGTATGGGACCTGCACTTGATTTTAATGCTCCCTTCAAAAATAACTTCTTTCTTGAGCCCTTTGCCCAGCTACATCCGAATCTCTAAGGGTTAGATGGTTCTCCAGGCAGAGAGTGTAGGGTATATCTCTCTACTCTGCATCCCTGTGGAATGGCATCCCTGCCTCTAAATCTTGAGCTGGACCACCTGAAGTTCTGGAAGAAGCTCACAACCTTCTGCTTCTCCTCTGCTTTCTCTCTCTGGCTCACCTGCTGACGAACCTGACCTACCTGTCTACTGTATCAACGTGTTGCTTGGATACCCTCAGAGTCTCACTGGTTGCCAGCATTTTTCTTGATCAGTCACCCTTGCAATGGCTCCGGGCATACCATGCACTGAGGGGCTGTAACTGTAACCCTACAGTCCCTTGTTATCCTTGCACTACCCAGAGCCGCACTGCCCTGGCTGCACTTACTCAGAGCATTGCTGCCCTGTTTCCACTCCCCACTCCTTTGCACTGCCCTCCTCCCTTTGCCCTTGCACTTATCATTCTCACACTTGCAAGCTCTGAATCACACAAGGCCTAGTAAGACCGTTTGTCTTGCCCTCCGTTTCTCTTCCCTCTATTGTCTTGTCGCGCCTAGAAGCACTTGTGTTAGGTGTGTTACAAATTACTTATATCATATGATATCACATGATGTGCATGCCACCAAAACAAACTAATCTTGTTGTTGGTGTGAACAGTCTGACCAGCATATCGGACAAAACCGCATCCTTCCCCATGAGCTCTTGGCAAAGTCAGACAATTTCCATTTTGAAACACATTGTTTTCCCTAGTGAACATCCTCCTAGCTATCTCCTGCAAATCAGATGACTTAATGAAAAACCCCAGATGATGCTCCACTGTTTGAAAATTAATTTCTCTGATGTATTTGTGCTACCAGGCCTTTCTTCTGCAGACCCAGTGTCCTGAATTCCTAGGTGGCAGAGTGAAAACAACTTGATTCAATATTTGGAAATATCTCGACACAAGACCTTTTCCCACCAGAACAAACTATCACAATTATTATTCTAATCTAAGGTCAGGAACAAAACTGTTATAATGCATTCTACTCAGAACCTCTATGAACTGCTGGATTTTGCAACATAAAATAATGTATGTTCAACACCTGCCTCTTCCCCCAGGGATCTTGATCATGTGAATACTTGCTTTGGTGAAGCCTAGTTCCCTGAATGAAAGAAAATGACCAACTCTTAACTGGGCCTAGTTCAAAAGTGTAGGGCTCTAGCTAAGGTGGCAGGTGGCCCTTATAATAATAATGATCAACATTTAACCCACACTACCTGGCACTTTGGCTACACACTCGACAACTAACAAAGCTTTCTCAAATACAAAGGGACACAATCAAATTCTCTTAAATAGAGCAAAGACAACCTCAAATTCAATGATGCTGAATAGGAAACCTTTGGAATGACATAGGCCTAAATACTAAATGTAATGGACAGTATTGTTTACGTCCCTCATTCCTCTGTGTAAAGTTATGTAGTGTGCTTCAAAAACAAAGTGCAATTGACACATGGACAGATGCAAATGACAAGAGTACTGACACTAAAAATGACCAATTCTCCCAGCTAATAGAATTTATGCAGCCTGTACTTCCTCTCACCTTATGGACATTTACCTGCATGCCAGAAAGTGTTCCTGGAGGACCAATTGGATGCTCTTCCCTTACTATACAATGTTCTACCTCACCATTCCATGTGTCTTTCTGTGTGTGCACATGTTTCAAAAGGGAAATCGATTCATCCTCTTAAGTGTGAGTGTCATCATAAGCATCCCCTTCTTCGCAGTATGTTTACAGCATCCTAAAATGACCTCACAGGAACAAAAGTAGCAGGACAAGGATGCGTAAAAACACTTTTATGGCAATTCCCATTCATGAGGGTACCCATGAAAACATTTCAGTGAACCAGTCTTGCTCTATGACCCCACCCTCTTTCTCCATTCTAGTGTGAAATGTATGGAAGTCATAGATTGCTTGGGTAATGCAACCATTTTCAGCATTGTTGGATTGTATGAACGTGCAGCAAGAACTTCCTATCTTTTTGAACAGACACCACCCTCTATGGCTGTCAATATGTCCAGGAAGTACCTGTTTTGTAAGGTGGTTAACCTTATGGCCAGAAGCTCTTTCCTAATTGTGTTCAAACCATGTTAGGTGTCATTCGCCAGCTGTATCAGATCTCAGTGCTGATCTGCAGCCATTTTGCATTTGCTGCTGATGGTATACCTGGAACAAAGAAAGAAGAGACACATGTTGCAATCCTACTGAATAATCTAAATTGTTCAGTTATGAAGTTTAGTTTGTTTCTGCTATACTGTGAAAAATGATTATTTCTTCATTGATGTTGCAAGCCCAGGAAACTCTGAGCCCATTAATGTATGAGGTGTACTTCTTTCGCCCGGGGTTTAGTTCTTAGTGTATTGAGGTTGGTCTGGGGCAAAACATGTGTGGGGGGATTGTAGAGTCACCGAGTTGCACACTCCCTTCCAACATGGTGGCAGTTGGATGTAAGCAAGACCCCTGCATGCCCAATACAAGTCCATGAGCACTGTTGTCCTAACCTCAAGACCTGCAAGATGGATCGTTAGGTTACATCCAATGTTTGCGCCAACATACATTCTTCCGTGTCAGTCTCTGTATTTTAGCAGGCTTTTCATTTTGGTCAATCTATGTCAATTTCTCCACATTTTGCCCTGAAACACCAAAGCAAGTCCTGTTCATCCACATCAAAGTAGCCTTTGATAGTCAAACCATCCTGTTTCCTTTGGACCCCATTGCTCCTGCAACACACTCGTCCTTATAATAAACTGTGCTTCCATTTGTGATAAAGATCTTGTTTTAGGCTGAAGTTGTTCCTGTCTGTTAGGACTGATTTTCTATACTCTGGCATGGTGGACAGATGTATAGAAGGCCAACCTATATTGTGACAGGGACAACTGTGGGAAGCTGTAGCCAAACCAGTTTAGGTAGCAGTGGCAGGTGGTCTAGGCTAAGTTCTTCACTGGGGTGAGCTTGTAAAGGGTCCACAATGAGGTCACACAATGGGATTCACAAATTGCACTTAGACAGGATGTATAAAAATACAGTTATTTAATTATGGCCAAAACACACTATAGAAAATTAATACAAGGAGGTAGACTTGTTACACAATACTATCAAACACATATATACATTCACCGAGTTATAATGCACAATACAAATCAAATACTCCTGCAAAGGAATAGACAGGTATGTATTATGCATCAAAAAGATCCACAGAGATGATCCCTAACTAAAATTGTCCAGCCCTAAGTGGCCTGGGGCCTTGTGTGCTTTTGTTCAGGTTACAGTTCCAAAGAATTTAGGATGCAGGAAAAAATGCAGGTAGGGTCTCTGGGGTCCAGTGAAGGGTTCTTAGAGTTAGGGTTCAATGTAGACCAATGCCCAAAATGACCCCCAACAGTCAGAAGTCTTCCAAAGGCAAGCATTGGCAAACACCAATAGTGTAAGAAATAGGATTACTATAAGCCCATTGACTTGCAAAAACAAACAATACAGCACCCCTCTCGTGACTAGACTCGTATCAGGTAAGCATGTTTTGGATGGTGCACAGCGTGCACAGCGATGCAACAGGGCTCCGTGCTGCGGTCAGAATTTCCTGTCTTTCTCACATCCTCTTGGTGCTCGGATGCACAGGGCAGACGTTAGAAATGGGTGGTTCCTGGACTCCAAGGATACTTGGCTCCTTCAGGTTTTTCCAGGATCTCTGAAGAATGCATGCAGCGGTCCTCTTCTTATCTTAAAACCCAGGTAGGAGTCCAAACTCCCAGTAGCCAATAGGAGGACTAGCCCACATACACACCCCACAATGGTCCAATCAGGACCACTGGTGGGAACACTCATGATTACCACTCGAACACACATAAACCAGTATGTGGATTAGGGTCAGACTGACCCTGCCCACATCCTGCCTGCAAACACACAAAGCCCTCCAGTAGCACACAAAGCTGCTACATTCCCAGGCACTGGAAGTCCTTCTAAGGATATTCCTGGACTCTGATGCCAGGAAGAAGGCTAAACAGTAAATTGACAAAAAGAACAGCCGCAAATCTCGTGGCATGACCATGTTTGACCAGTAACCACAGACAGTAGTCAAATGCGGTAAAGCTAAAACAAAATTCCCTAAAAAGTGGGAAAAAGTCACTGCTGCCCCCAGCTCATCTTTTAAGCACATCTAGAGTAACCAAAAATCCTCTGAGTGTTAGTCTAGGGCAAAACAAAAATGCAACCCCGTGTACTGCAGACTAAGCTGCGTCGTGCAATGATAAAAAGTTACCACAAGTGATCCAAAAGTAACCACAAGTAGTAACATAATAACATAATAACATGACTAAGGGAAACACTGTTCCCAGTACTGATAGCCTGAAGGACATATCCGTTTCCAAAAAAACTGGTCAGATTAAAAAATAAAAGCAAAAGGTGTAGGAGTTTTATACAGATGGAAGGAAAGGTGCAGTAAAGAGAATCTTTACTAACACTGTCCTTCATATTCAGGGCACCTGATCTGTGTTGGTAACATGATATTTTAATATAACGATCCTCCAGTATGTGTTGCCTGTTTATATCATTATATGTGTATATAGTGTCTACTTCTACCAGTTGTGCTTGGAAGTTGTGCTTGAACCTTGTGTCCCTGAAATAGCTCCCTCACCCTACATAAGGTGTATTAAACAGAGCACTTTTTCTGGTGGAACCTGCTGTGAAATGAATAGTCTGGGCATGCCTAATGCATGGGCGATTAGGGAGCATACATAGCAAGAATCACGTGATCTTTCTCTTCCCACCACCCTCATATGGTTACACCACATGTTGTCTGTCTCCGGGTGATGCACATATTTATCACTGTCTGAATAAACCCCAACATCTGAGATGTCTCGCTTTATTCAGATCACACGTACACTACTATTAATGTGTGTGTGTATGTATGGTTAGTAACCCACCCCTAGTAAACAACGTCCTTTCTACCATATGTCATTTCTACCATAAAGAGAACTAGAGTGAGAGAGAAAAGAACAGTAAAATCACACACAGCATTACACTTATTATTGTCGCAGGAACCTGTGAAGAAATGTTATTGTCCATCCGCCAGAAGGGGTGTATTGATTTCAGAAAGTTTGAATACCTTTTATAGTAACTCATCTTTTTCAGGTCTTTTTGCTCCTCCTCCTGCTGCTGGGTGTGAGGTGTCTCTTTGCTGACCTTCTGGGTGTTGCCCAAGTGAATCTACATCTTCCTGCCTGCAACATTCCCTGCTGTGAGTGTGGCATAGAGGACAGCAAAGGGGAAGTACCAGGAAAAAGTGTTGGAGGCAGCCTCTGTTCCAGAGTTGTTCTCTCTCGCTGGAGTTTTTGAGGTGCGGCTTGACACGTTGATCACGCTGCGGGTCCTTTCCTCGAGCGGATTTTGTGTATGGTGCCAGTGTGGGCTCCTGGAGGAGGTGGTGGCAGTGCTGGGCATTGAGAGCTGGGAGGCTTTGCACGGCGGCTGCGCCCCGCTGTTTTGCACATCCTGGCCTGGCCCTGAGCCTGCTGAGAGCCTGCTGTGTTGCGGTCTTGCCGGGGAGCTGTGGTCAGCTCTCTTGCTGTCTGGGCTGGGCGAGTGGGACTGTATTGTGAGCTCTCTGTCCCCATTCCAGTCGCGGCTGTTTAGGCGGCCCTCCTGCGGGATTGCTGTCTCTTTGGGTGGCTTTCCTGCGGGCTTGCTGTCTGTTTGCGCGCTGGAGGAGTCCTTAATTGCCATCTGCGTGCATTGGTGGGTCTCGGGCAGCAGGTAACAGCTGAGCTTGCCGTGGCTGAGTGGCGATTGGTCTGCAGCTGGGAGACGGGGTGGTGTGCCCCGGGTTCCCGGCTGCCTTCGTTGCTTGCCACGGCTCACTCTGTTAGATTGGATTGGCTGCCTGGCATCTGATGAGGGTACTCTGCTCCAGTGTTCTGCCCCCCTGCTGCTGCAAATTGCCAGCTTTTGGGGAGCTGTTTTTACCTGTTAGTACGGGAGCTTGTTCCACCCAGTACAATACCTCTGGGGGAGGACATAGGCAGTCAGGTAAACAAAATTAGAGAGCAAACTAATTTAAAGCCCTGTGTGTCTGACACATGCCGCCTTCAAAGAAAGGCCAACAATCCACTTATAACCTACGAAAGCATACTAACAAGGCTGCGGCCAGTTCAAACTGCGACACAATGACCAAATCTAAAACAAAGAAACAGCAGCCCCCTACTGCTGGAGCAATAACCAACTATTTTCTAATCACTGTGCAAGTCCTTCAATTACAGATGAAATGGAACCACTAGTCGCCAGCATTACTATTCCTCAGGACGTTTCTAATTATGGCGACATAGACAATAACTCACTTCTTGAGCTATGTCTTTCAATGCAAAGTTCAATGAACCTGGCATCTATTAATTCACCTGCAATACTTTCCCAAGGTATGAACTCTGGACATCTGCACTCCCTTAGGGAGGATTCGAGCAGGTTATTGGCATCTCCTAATGTGGCCATACATCAGGAACCCTCTGTAGTTAGCAGCTGCAACAAACCCAACAATACGTCACTGCCCAATCGTACTGTTTTGACTGAGCTGCAATCATCTATGGCCTCCTTACAATTTGCCTTAAAAATATTGTTAAAAATGTGAGGCTGCATTCTTGAGAATACTCTAAGATTTGGGGCTGTGGACCAAATAAATGATAAGGATGCAGTAAACCCGACTCTTGTAGATGCTGGCCCCGTAAAGCCTGTGCTAGCACCCAAGTCTAATCCCGCACTGGATGATCATTTTGAGGTATTTTTTCTTGCAAGCAACGCAGACTTGCAAGAAGGGCGGCAACGCGCAAGAAGCCTAGCGTAGTCGCCTCTCCTTTACCGCCAACTGCAGCTATGGGGACTCTTTCTAACAAGGCCAAAATGAAAGCTTCGAAGGCCAAAAAAAGTAAAACCAATGGCCTAGGAATATGAACTAGCTGGCTTATTCCGGATAATGAGAATGGGTTTCCAAGAGACGGAGAGGTGTCCCTAGATCTGTATCCTCTCAACTAAAGAACTACTTGGACAAGATTTCATCGACTCCCAACAAAAAACCAGCTACTATTCTTCCGGCCACAGATTCATTAACTATCATGGCTGCAACTAAGACCAACACAGCTGATTATTCGGGAACCGAATTTGTATCATTAAAAATCTATATCAGCAAAGTGAATGCAATTGGCTTACCAGATTTGAACTCATGATGAGACTTCATTCTATCCCCCAGTTACGCATCCTTAGATTTGAGGACTTTGAATATGTGGAGCCTCTACACGTGAAAAATTCCAATGTGTGCGCTATTCACTGCAAGTTCTCATCCACTGCCCAAATGATGCGATGCTACAAGGAGAGCTTACGCATAGCAGACGTTGAGATTGATGCTGATCCAGATATGGAAGATCCAAGCTGGCCTAAGAAAGTCAGCAATGGGCCCACCGAAACTACTGCCATTTCCCCCTTACCTATGGGCAAACAAGTTCAGCCTGCTGATATCCAGAGGGTGGTGTCCTGGCTTGCAGTATCACTTCCTCTCGCTATATAATTAAACAGTGAGATTACACCATTGTATCATTGAATTGACGTGGCTTCACACAATTGCTATCCTTAGATGGGTCTCTCCCTTTTCTAACTGGGCATTCTTGTATATGCCTGCAAGAAACCTGGCTAATCTCCCCTGTTATTCTCAATGGGTATCTGATATACCAATCTCCAGCCAAAAACTGATCAAGGGATAGACCCTATGGGGGGTTAATAGTGGGAGTCAGACAGTCTATCACCTCTAGTCAAATGAAAACCAAACAAGAGGATAACATCATTGCCATCAAACTTGTTGGATCTTTTGAAAACGCTCCTGAAAGAATACTCATCATTTCTATCTATAATCCTCGCGGCGCTTCCGCTAGCGAGGCTATCCAGGAGGCTCTTCACGATCTTCTCATCTATTGGTCTATGACAGCAGGGAACAAATCTGTTATTATTACCAGCGATTTCAACTGCCATTTGAAATATGTGTCGGGATCTTTCTTTAACGCTCGATTAAAACCGATAAGCGAGATTCCTAACTTCGCCCCTGATTCTGAAGGACTAGGCTGGACAAAGTTTTTTCACAGCTGGTATATGGAAAAATCAATAGTAGATCATATAGCGACAATCCTGGGAAGCACACCTGGTGTAACGGTCGAGCACATAGCAAAATTGATTATGTGCTAGTCAGCCCAGACATAGCATCATGAGTTAAAGATCTGAATATATGTCCAAACACGTGGAGCGATCATAGCTCACTTGTACTAACATTAAATGCTGACGATAATGCCGTTTTCTTCAGACCTATGGGTGATATGAAAGTTAACCAGGCAGGGACTCGAATTTCCTGGCATGAAAAGAACATTAATAACACGGCCTGTGCCGCACAATCAGAGCTATCATATGTCACTCACTATTTTACCTCATTGTCTCTCAACGAGATTGAACAGAGTATTGCCTATTTTGCTTCTTATCATGCTACCACCTCTAGCAATATGATAGCCGTGGTCGACAAACAGAGTAAGCCATTTGATATATTTATAAGAAATGCAAAACGAGAATTAAGAGCTGCAATTTGCAATGCAAAATCTACCTGCTCATCTCTAGCTTTATATTATTCAACATGTATATCAATAAATACAATGCCTGGGACAAATCTAAAAGAAGAGCTGAGAAAATAGGTCAATGCCAGAAAACGGTCAAAGTGAAGTGCTCAAAGAACACTCAAAACATTTGGAGCTTGCTGGGAGAAGCTAGAGGCACTGGGTCAATTCCTATTATTAACCCAATCAGTGCTCAACAGTGGACAAACGTTCTCCTAACCTGCAATATCCTAATTGTGCCCCATATTGTGATTTCCCTTTGTTTTTCATGTTTCCCACTCCTCCTCTTTACCTGCAGTTTCTCCTTCACTGTATACCATGTCATAGTTTACGCTATTGCGGCTTTCGTTGCAATGCTGCTGAAAACCGGAGCTCCCCCTAAATTGGGCGATTCCTCATTGAGTCTATCCTGATATCTTTGACAACCTTACTATCAATCTTGAAAAGGATTTGCCCTGCCCTCCACTCGTCTGTGCCTATTGCTGCACATTGCCCCTCCTCTTGTCTCTGTGCTGCACTCGCCAGCTCTTCCTCTGCATTCTTTAGCACTGCTTCTAACTCTCTGCACCTTATTTCTATTTCCGTAATCAATCGGTCTCGTGTTTTACCTTCCTATTCTTCTGGTGTTCAACTTTGGACTCAGTGGGGGGCGAATACCGGGGATTAGTGTGCACTGTGCTGGACTGTAAAGGAAAGGACCCATAATAATGTGCGATGGTGGCCTGTAAAGGTGTCTGATTGGTTCCCTCTGTGCTGTCGTCAGGTGCGTTCCCTACGTATTGGAACATTTTCCACAATTCAAGTCTGCTCTGTCTGTTTTTCAACTTCTCCTCAGGCCAAGATGTAAACATTGTGCCTTTGGTTCCCTAAACCCACTCACAGTGATACTTCATGATGTGGTCCTTATACTGCAGGAGCATCTTGCACATATGCTCAAATGGAGTACCCATACTCCTTCTCAAATCCAAACTTGTTTAAAAAATATCACGGTCATCGATCCTCCAGCACCTTACCTCAACTGCTACAACCAATTAACAAAACCAGCTCACCCTCAAACAACAAAAGCTCAAACCCACACCATCTTAACATACTTCTACTAATACAACCTCTACAAAAAGAACCTGTCCACACAGTGGGCTACCAATGCCCTGCATAACTAATAACAATATCAATAACAAAGATACATCTATTTAAACAATGGTGTGAACCCTTCCTCTGTCTCCTTTGCCCTAGAAGAAAGTGCTCAACCCTCCTCACGTCCCTTCCGCTCTAAGACAGAGGAATCCCATGTACTTTCCACTGAGGACCATCACTTCAAATACAGACCTGTCTTTCCCCTTTTACAGAAGAGCTACCCCACATCAATTCTTCACTTCTTCTGTTTATGACGTCATCTTTGCCCATGGTGGGGAGCTTCACCTCACTACTAATCAAAATACTATTTCACAACATTGCCTTACCCACTCTTTGAGGGGCTTCCTCTTCTCGCTTTATTCACTGATACACCACACAATAACAAAAACTGTATTTCCCACCCACTGTTTTTCCCACAAGAGTGCACTCATGTTCTACGTTTTCTCTGCAGTCCTCTGATGCTGTGTTCCCCTCAATTGCCTGAGGAGCTGGGTGCATTGCCCTGCTCCAGGGATCAGGCAGTCCTTCAGAGAAGCACGGCGCCTGAAAACCTCCTCATGGTGTCCACAAGGACTTGTCACTGCAGGTAGGAACTGCAGCACAGTGTGTGTGGCAGATGATCCCCAGCCTCTCGGGGTTCCTGGAAATCGCAATGGGGTCACCAGAAATGTACGGCAGGCCCAAAATCTAATAGGAAAAAGCACTGCAAGGGATCATTAATAGAGTGCACGTTTTGCAAGAAAAACAGGTTTTGTTGCATGCAAATACGTTCAGGAGGGTCAGTCAGCTCCATACAACTGAAAAACTGAAAAAACCCTTGTGACAGGCCTGTACTAGATTATCGGGTTTATAGACGAAGGCCACAAAATTAACATGTCTATCAAGTACAGATTAATCCCACATTCCCTATTGGCTAACCCACATACAATAACCCAAACACAACCTATCCAATCCCAACCCATTGGTTAGTAAGCTATGTGTGACCATGTGAGTACAGCCCCCTGTGAATTACCAAATCATGCAGTCAACACAAAATAATCTGTTTTGATTGGCTAAACATCCTTCATGTAACTGTTGCAATAATGGCTTTTTGTTATTGGCCAAAACAACTTAATGTAACTCATGATGTGAATGCCCCCAAAACAACCTAATCATGTTGAAGGTGTGAACAGTGTGACCATATTAGACACAAGAACATACTTTCGCATACGTTCAAACTCTTGGTAGAGTCAGACGATTCCCAGACCTTTGTGGCAGCTTACTACACTCCTGTTTTGGAACATGTTGCTTTCCCTAATGCACATCCTCCTATCTTCTTGAACCAGATGACTTCATGAAAAACCACAGCTGAGGCTCCACTCTTTGGATATGACTTTCACTGATGTATTATTTGTTCTAGCCAGCCTTTCTACTATGGATACAGTTGTCCTGTATCCTCTAGGGGGAAGTGTGACCACAACATGATTCAGTGTTTTTGCAATATCGCGACACAAGGCCTTGTTCCCCCAGATCTGCCCTTCACAATTATTGTTCTAATCTAATGTAAGGAACAAAACTGCATACTACTACTCAGACACCCTGAAATGCTGGGTTTTACAACATCAATTAAAATCTGTGCTGTACTTCCCCCTTCCTCCAGGAACCTTGATCATATGAACACAGGTTGGGGTTAAGCAGTAATAAAATCTAATAATATAAGCAGGACAAAAGCTCAGAAATGTGCCCTAGTTCCCAGAATGACGGAAAGCTACCCACTCTCAACTGGACCAAGTTCAAAATGGCAGGGCTTTAGCTAAGGTTGCAGGTGGCTCTTATGATAATATTGATTAATATCTACCCTACTTAACGCTTGCAGTACCTGGCACTTTGGCCACACACTTGACAACTAACAAAGCTTTCCCAAGTAAAAGGGAAACCATACAATTCTCTTAAATACAGCAAAGATATTATCTAAGTAAATGATGCTATCTCTGAAAATCTGGAGTGACATAGGCCTAAATGCTAAATGTAATAGAGAGTAACATTTGTGGATCCTCATTCCTCTGTGTAACACTTGCTAGTGTGTGTCAAAACCTTAGTGCAATTCACACGTGAACAGAACTGCTAAGCAAATCACAACAGTACTGTCACTAAAAATGACCAACTCTCCATGCTAATAAAATTTACACAGCATTTACTTTGTTTCATGTTTTGGATTTTGCACCTGCATGCCAACATGCTGAAAGCATGAAGCTCGACATGAAGACTCTTTGGAGCTAAGGAGATTTGTCAGTTAATTGGCTGCAGATATATGCAGACCAGCTTGATATCTCACATAATCTTGGCTTTGAAAAATTGGAAGTGATATTATATGGAGTGTGTGGTATGACATGGAATCAACTATTACGAAGGTGTGAAGATATGTTGCATTTGAAACATGCAGACATGATTAGCGTACATTGTGGAGGTAATAGTTTAGGGTATGTAATTGGTGTATCTATGCAGTTTGCCATGAAAGATACTATAAGTCTGTTGAAGTCTTTTCCAAAAAACATGTTTATTGATTCATAAATTACACAGACATAAGAGTGGAAAAGATCCAACAGGTTTTGTTCACAAATAGAAAATCAAGGTGAAATGTGAACTGTATGTGCATTTCTATGAGATTTTGGATTGTCATCTTCTGAAAATGATAATATATGACATGATAAAGTAAACACTTTTAGAAAAGATGGAATACATCTAACAAATCTTGGAAATTAGCATTTTCTATCCAATATTCAGATTGGAATGATCCTTTTTTGTGAACAAAATCAAATTTGAAGAAGTGGATGTTAAGGTCAGATTCTTAGGTTAACAAAAAGTCTCTTTTAAAAGACAACATAGAAGACAAGAAAAATAGGTGTCAAATTGATGCAGCTTCCAGTCCATGTTTTTTGATCTTATAGTTTATGGACATGTCATTGATGGTGGAAATACTCAGAAAGGGCGCTCCAGTTCTTCAGTTGTGTATTGTAGATGGAAGGTGTAGAAGCCTTGAGTAAGGCTTTAACGACCTTCCATTCAGGCTGCAATACATTTTTGATTCTTTGTATGGCAGTGAATGGGGTGGAACAGAACTTCATTTCTGCCAACTTTGTTCCTTTTTGCTATACACATACCCCAGTATTTGCGCCAGCCTGAACTTTCATGACGGTGGAAATGCTGGAGATTCATATGTACTCTGCCTGCTTTAGGCAGTTGGACTCCATAGTGATCTACTGTACACATGTGTTTTTCAATTCTACTATTCAGTAGACTTTGAAAGGAAATCTACTCAAACTTTGCAAAAAAAAGTATATGGCCCCCTCAGAAATATTTGTGATATCTGGGTCTGCTGATTGGTTGTTCAAAAACATGAGATGTGTCCGATTTTTCAAATGGTCACCATGTTGGATCTGCAACCAACAGCCGTTGACTTCTGAAAGCGCAGTGTGACAAAAGTCTGGAAAACACATTTGGGGTTATTTGATGGCCGAATTCGGGCCTGGAAAGGGTGGGGGAGCGGAATACAGTTGATATGGAGCTGTCTTTATAAGTGAAAATAAGGTGTGCAGGTGCTGCCGAGTACGCAGTAAATTTTAGTGTCCACATACCTCATTTGGATTGAAGGGGGGTCTGGGTGAGTTGTTATTGTGTATTGTACATACTTGTTAATTGTTTAATTATACTTTGGTGGTTGTGGCCAGTGCCCAGGTTCTTGGGGCTGTATCCCTAGGCCTTGCCCCCAAGAATCAGGTCATTGGCAGCACACACAATTGTGTAGTAATTATAGGTACTGTAGTGGGAGGATTTGTAATATGGTGGAATTATACAATTGAAATGTACATGGTATTTATGCTTGTTGTACAATAGAGGAGAATGCTTATGGAAAATGTATTTATTTATACGTATAGATAACAAATAAGAAAATCATTTTTATGATTACTTAGTTGCATGTGGTAATAAAGATGGAATCTCTGGTCCTTTTTCTGTGAAAAAAACGGTATAATTTGTTAAGCAAGATAGTTTAAAACCTTTAATTGCATACAATTTTACAAATATTTATTCTCATAAAAGTGCATTCTATTTACTATGTTTGGTGCAACATTAGCATGGGCTACAATGTTTTTGTATAGACATGAAATAATCATTTGGTCATTGGGAAAAGAATTCATAGTGGATTTAAGAAAAAACAACTGTAATTATGTGAGTAGGTGTGTTTGAAGTGTGTTGCAATTAAGGGAATGTTTAAAGCAGTTATATACCCTTTGGCATATTCTAACTATTTTGGACTTTACAAGAGGTTTTGCAGTAAGAATAACTGTGATGGCATATTTGAAGTGTATAACAATTATGTTTTTTTTAAAAAGTATTTAGATATCTGTTGGCGTATTTTAACTGTCTTGGATTTTAAAAGGACTATTACTGTATTTTAGATGTAGTTAGATACCAGTTGGCACATTCTAACTGTGTATTGTACAATAATTGAGTGAGTAAAGATGGGGTGAAGGACTATTATGTAGGCATTTGTTAGATTTGATGGAAAAATTGACATATTGTAACTATATTGGATTTTACAAGAAGTATTGCAGTAACAAGAACTGTGGTGAAATATTTGAAGTGTATTGCAATGAAGGGTCTTTTTGAAGTAGTTAGACATCTGTTGGCGTATTCTAACTGTTTTGTGTTTTAAAAGTACCATTGTAGTATTATGGATGCAGTTAGATACAAGTTGGCATATTCTGTTTATTGTGTTATATTTTAGTGACTACATTTGGTTTGAAGGAATATTAAGTAGGCATTTGTTAGATATGCTGGTATCCTATGTTTTGGAGTAACGGAGGTGTTGTTACATTCAAACCAAGCACTTCTGTTTTTTGACATATGCCATATAGAGGCCTGCAGTGATTGTGGCACCAGTTTGGGAGATTATGCCCACTGTTGTGAAGGTTTTTATTGCGAAGAGATACTTGGCAGTATGTGAAGCTAGTAAGCTGTACAGTTGTTTTAGGTACTGTCTGCATTGTACCTTAGAAGCATTAGTATAACATATTGGCCATGTGTGAGTTTCCTTGTATGCTAAAATGATTGTCTGAATTACACAAAGGGAATAATATGCTATGATTTGGCTTCTGCAGAAGCTGGTGAAATGGAATGTATTAAGAATTTGATATGGATACCTACACAAATAATACATTAGAGATGTGTTCTTGTGAAACATGGTTGCAGAGAGTGTATGTATGGTTCCATGTGTATGAAATCTGGAAGATTTTATTATTGGGATGTTTTTGGTCTCTAGTACTTGCAGTAAGTACATTATGAATTATTGTGGATCTCGGTATGTGTTTATGGCGATTTTTGCCATTCCTGTACAATAGTCCAATTCTTGCCTTATGCCTGAGACACTGTAAGTACTGGCATTTCCATGAAGGAAGAGCATTTGCAAACACAACTGGTCCTTGCCGTATAAGTACATGTAGTGATCAATTGATGGCAAATAGAAGAGAAGATCGATTGCTATATTTGCATAGCAATTTGCTCCAATTGTATCGCTGAATTTAAAGGACGAGATAGTAGTGCCTATGTATCCATTGAAGGGCCAGCAGTTGTTTTTTTAGAAAAGACATGTGTCTCTTTGTCTTCTAATGGGAATGCAGTTGTTTTTGGACTAGACAGTTTCTTGATTGTATTATTTGATGGAGCAGCAGTTATTTGTTTCTTTAGCATTATTGCTGGGAGATCTGTTCTAGGTTCTGTTTGTATTCATTTTCTTTTTAAAGGTTTTCTATTTTGAGGTATAGGGTACTTATCTAGATGGGGGTGTACAGTGTATGTAGTCTGTTGTATTCTAGGATGCAAGGAATGTCAGCGTTGACTTTGTTTACATCAAAGTTAACTAGGAATAAACAATTGACATACGCAAACATGAGAGTGCTATGTAACTCATACCTCTTTTAAAGACTGTGCTGTCAATGTCAATCAATGTGTGATCTAGGGTTAGACCTTGTGATTTGTGAATAGTGACAGCATAAGCAAGACATAGAGAGAAGTGTTCTCTGCTTACGTACATGTCTTTGAAAAAAGGAAATGTGCTATTGTGCAGCCTATTTTTTTAACTTAGAAAGTTGGTCAAAGTGGATGTTGAAAAACTGAATGTTGTTGTCATGTGGATATGTTTGGAAGCCAACAAATGCACCAATTGCTCCATTGACTATCCTTGTTCTACATCAAGTTTACGTTTTAGAATGACTCTGTAGTTTAGACATAGATGTATTACTTTTTTTAATCCAGCTGTGTTGGAGATATAGTTTTCTAAGTTATTTAGTTGTATTGTTACTTGTTGACACATAGGGAGGGTCATGCTGTGCACTTCTATTTGGTCTGTGGAACTGATATGCAGTGTGGCTTGAATTTCTTATTTCAACATTGAATTGTTTAATTGACTACAGCTTTGCAAGGGTGGGCATTAAGGACATGCATTTTATATTTTGTTGAGTTGATTGTCCCATGACATCAGGAGCAGATGTGTTTTAGCCATAAGCTGATGGATTAGTCTAGTGTTTAAGATGGATTTTGCATCTTTAGTAAGAAGACCAGTTCGAATGCTTTTTAAAATGTTAGTATAGGTGAGATCTGAATACTGATGCATGTTTTGAGTTAATTCTATGTAGCAAAAATGTTGCCAGAGATTTACATTTCCAATGCTGCCGAGTGTGTTACAACATTGTTTCTGTGCTAATGTTTTGAAACTAGGTTGACCTTTTACTGGTGTTAACTGTAGTAGGTCACCTAAAACAATAACGTGTTTTCCTCCAAAGAGTTCTTCGTAGTCAGATTTTATGACTCCTGCATTCTGAGATGAATTAAAGCCAACATGAGGTTGGAAAACATGCTTACTGTAGCCATCAGGAGCACTTTTCTTTGTTTCACAATTCTGTGTACGTAAGTGGCTGCTTCTGCTGATAATTTGTAGTATCCTAATTTGTGTTGGTGTTCAACTGGGAGGAGCAGTAGTTAATGTGAAGTTACACTGCTATATTGTAGGCAGCTAAACCTGTGTGTCTGTTACAATAGATCAAAGAAATGTGCTAATCTTTGTAATTAAGCATGTTTTACCTTTTACCAGTACCAGCTTTACTACATACAGGAGCAGAGGTTAATCATTTTACAGCTACACGCGTTAGTATCATGTTTAAAGCCATGTACCGTTTATTCAGTGACTTCTAGATACATGTTACAATTCTTTGTTTTTTAGTTGCGTAATTGTTCATTTGTCTTAGTTGCATATTTAAAACACGCTTAAATACCCAGAGGTTTCTAAGCGCGGGCCCGGGGATCAAAACCTGTGTTGCTTCGTATCAGCTTGCTTCCAAGGCGAGCATGTTGCCGCTGAGCTATCCTCCCAGGATGATAAGTCTTCTTCAAATTGTTTAGATAGATACATGGTGTTGTCTACCTCAGCCATGGCTATTTCTGCTTCATTTAGAATGAGTGGTTACCCAAGTGGTTCTTGGATTCCTTTAAGGGAAGGTTGACTGCCCTCAGGGGTGTCTTTATCTAGTAGAGATTCAAATTATTCCTGCTGTTGGCGTTCATTGTCCAACATTTGTTTGTATGTTTGAAAATCACATTTGCTATACTGCTTTCATTTGTTTCAAATGAGTCATCATCACGCAATCATTCTTCTTCTTTTCTCCAAGGTTTAAACAGTTGCAGTAGGGCCATGTTATAAAGTTCTATATGTTGCAAAGATTTAAATGATAACTTTATATGATTAATTCAACTGGGTTTGGTACGTTTTACTAAGCTTCATTTCCAAATTGAGACTGAAAATTTGCCAGTTGTCTTATGTGGTGTAACATTGCTTTTTTAGGAAAGGTTTTGAGCTATGTCGTGCAGGCACATGTTTTCCAAAGCAGTACTTCTACTTGGGTGGTATGTGTCAAGTAAATTGTTTTCTAAAATATCTTAGCTGTTGGGATCATTTGTGGCTATTGTTTCTATCGCTTGTTAGGATTTTAGTACTCTTTTTCAGGGTGAATCTGGACCAAGGTTTAACCAGAGAATGTGTTCATATTTGCATATAAGGTTGTCCCTGTTAAACAGTGTGCAGCTTTGTAGCATCTGTATACTCTATGGGAGAGCATTTTTATACCACAGTTGTAACTTTTTTGTGACAGTATTTTGTCAGATTATATGTCTTTTTGCTCTGTTTTCTCAGCTTTGGTGAGATAGGCTTTGACATATTTTGCAACTGCAGTGCAATTGTATGCAATGCATTGTATGCCTATATGCGTATTCCACAAGAGGGCAATAATTGGATTATAATCATTGATGTGCTTGGATGCTTTGTCCCTTTTCATGTTGTATGTGTTTTTAGGGGATTTGCATTTTACACTGTGTATAACAGAAGACATCAAGCTATTTATTTGTCCTTTTGCGGAAACTGGTGTAAGGAAGACAAAGCAGCATTTGGTATAGTATTTACCTATGTTTTTATATCTACGTTGGCAGTATTTGCCAAACTTATGTTTTTGGAAGCTTAAGATTTGTGTACATCGGTCACTATGTGTGGTTTCTGGAGGGATGTCACAGGTAATTTTTCAATAAACTGGAAAACTTTGGCATCACTGTCATGGCCACATTTGGGAGTCCCTTTTATACATTAAGGGGCCAATTCATAGAATTCGGCGCACAAGTGGCACACGCGGCTGGAGCACAGTGTGCGCGTGCGGTAGTCTGCGCCAGCCGCGTGCGCCGAAACACATTCAGGCGCACAGCGTATTCATGGATTCCAACATCCACAACCAGCCGTGGCGCAGAGTGGCACAGCGACCCTGCAGCAGCGTCAGTTACGCCCCCAAGAACGCCCCTTGCGCAGGGAAAAGCCATCAAAATCCCCAATCCAGCGCAAAGGGCAGCAGCAAACGCAAAGCGGGGAGCGTGTATTTCAGGGGTGTGCGAGAAATTCTACACGCGATTGGCCTGGGTACGTGTATTACAGGGGTGCGCGAGAAAATCTACACGCGATTGGGCTGGGTACGTGGATTTCAGGGGTGCGTGAGATATTCTACAAGCGATTGGCCTGGGTACGTGGATTTCAGGGGTGCGCAAGAAATTCTACACGCGATTGGGCTGGGTACGTGGATTTCAGGGGTGCGCAAGAAATTCTACACGCGATTGGGCTGGGTACGTGGATTTCAGGGGTGCGCGAGAAATTCTACACGCGATTGGCCTGGGTACGTGGATTTCAGGGGTGCGCGAGAAAATCTACACGCGATTGGCCTGGGTACCTGTATTACAGGGGTGCGCGAGAAATTCTACACGCGATTGGGCTGGGTACGTGGATTTCAGGGGTGCGCGAGAAATTCTACACGCGATTGGGCTGGGTACGTGGATTTCAGGGGTGCGCGAGAAATTCTACACGCGATTGGCCTGGGTACGTGGATTTCAGGGGTGCGCGAGAAATACTACACGCGATTGGCCTGTGTACGTGGATTTCAGGGGTGCGCGAGAAATTCTACACGCGATTGGGCTGGGTACGTGGATTTCAGGGGTGCGCGAGAAATTCTACACGCGATTGGCCTGGGTACGTGGATTTCAGGGGTGCGCGAGAAAATCTACACGCGATTGGGCTGGGTACGTGGATTTCAGGGGTGCGCGAGAAATTCTACACGCGATTGGGCTGGGTACGTGGATTTCAGGGGTGCGCGAGAAATTCTACACGCGATTGGCCTGGGTACGTGGATTTCAGGGGTGCGCGAGAAAATCTACACGCGATTGGGCTGGGTACGTGGATTTCAGGGGTGCGCGGGAAATTCTACACGCGATTGGCCTGGGTACGTGTATTACAGGGGTGCGCGAGAAATTATACACGCGATTGGGCCTGTGCGAGTGGGGCAGTGTATTACGGAGGTGTGCGGGAAGTTGAAGAGGTGAATTGCCAGTGTGGGTCCTCCCAGGTCTCCCCTCTACCCCCTCCACGACCTCTGCAGGCAGCCCACACCACAGGGGACTACCCTGCACCCCTGGTCATGTCCCGCAGGCAGCCCATCCACCATGGGCATGCCCCCCAGCCAAGCCACATGTCCCCTTGCACCCCCACCCCCCAGCAGGCCCCCACCCATGTCTCCCAGCACCCCCACCCCTCCAGTCACCAGGGGCAGCCTCCACAAGGCCCCCACCCATGTCTCCCACCACCCCCACCCCTCCAGTCACCAGGGGCAGCCTCCACCAGGCCCCCACCCATGTCTCCCAGCACCCCCACCCCCCAGTCACCAGGGGCAGCCTCCACCAGGCCCCCACCCATGTCTCCCACCACCCCCACCCCTCCAGTCACCAGGGGCAGCCTCCACCAGGCCCCCACCCATGTCTCACACCACCCCCACCCCTCCAGTCACCAGGGGCAGCCTCCACAAGGCCCTCACCCATGTCTCCCACCACCCCCACCCCTCTAGTCACCAGGGGCAGCCTCCACCAGGCCCCCAACCATGTCCCACTCATGTCCCCTTGCACCCCCACCCCCCAGCAGGCCCCCACTCATGTCCCCTTGCACCCCCACCCCCCAGCACTGTGGGGCACCTGCCACCAGGCCCCCAACCATGTCCCCTTGCACCCCCACCCCCCAGCAGGCCCCCACTCATGTCCCCTTGCACCCCCACCCCCCAGCACTGTGGGGCACCTGCCACCAGGCCCCCAACCATGTCCCACTCATGTCCCCTTGCACCCCCACCCCCCAGCACTGTGGGGCACCTGCCACCAGGCCCCCAACCATGTCCCCTTGCACCCCCACCCCCCAGCAGGCCCCCACTCATGTCCCCTTGCACCCCCACCCCCCAGCACTGTGGGGCACCTGCCACCAGGCCCCCAACCATGTCCCCTTGCACCCCCACCCCCCAGCAGGCCCCCACTCATGTCCCCTTGCACCCCCACCCCCCAGCAGGCCCCCACTCATTTCCCCCTGCACCCCCACCCCCCAGCACTGTGGGGCACCTGCCAGCAGGCCCCCAACCATGTCTCCCACCACCCCCACCCCTCCAGTCACCAGGGGCAGCCTCCACCAGGCCCCCACTCATGTCCCCTTGCACCCCCACCCCCCAGCAGGCCCCCACTCATGTCCCCCTGCACCCCACCCCCCAGCACTGTGGGGCACCTGCCAGCAGGCCCCCAACCATGTCCCCTTGCACCCCCACCCCCCAGCAGGCCCCCACTCATGTCCCCCTGCACCCCCACCCCCCAGCACTGTGGGGCACCTGCCAGCAGGCCCCCAACCATGTCCCCTTGCACCCCCACCCCCCAGCAGGCCCCCACTCATGTCCCCCTGCACCCCCACCCCCCAGCACTGTGGGGCACCTGCCAGCAGGCCCCCAACCATGTCCCACTCATGTCCCCTTGCACCCCCACCCCCCAGCAGTGCAGGGGCAGCCTCCACCAGGCCCCCACCCATGTCCAACTCATGTTCCCCACCCAACATGTCATCACAATCCAGAACCCTGGTCTCTATGGTCAGCCCCCAAATGCAAAACACCCACCCGAGTATTGCATCCACCCACTCATAATTTGCAATCACATCACAGAACACCAATTGGAAGTTCCGAAACAAACACATGTCCCTCACATACACCCAATGGGTGTCAGTGAATCTCAAAACACATAACATGAAATGCATGAAAACAATGAGATACCACACATTGAAGTTCAACAAAAAAATAATGTATTAAAGGAAACATGAATAGAATCAAAAATGAAGAAACAGAAATGTGAATGTAAAAAAATGAAAAGAAGCATGTCCGTTCAAAATAAAAAAAATAAAAATATATTGAAATCCAAAGTAATGTTGTACAAAGTCAATGTCCACAAAACAAAATCCAATGGGAAATAAAAATAAAAGCCATTGATCCATGGAGAATGTTAAAAAAGAAAGTATGTACAAGTCTACAACTATGTACAATGCAAGAATCCAGGGTCCATTATCCCAACAAAATAAAGGAAACCTATCTAACTACACTAACTAATAAAAAAAATATATACAAAAATGTGGCCAATGTCCAAAAGGTCCAAATGAAACAAAAACAAAAATGAAACCTAACACTACCTACATAACTATGTACAAGGGCGGCGGGCTAGTTCCACGGCTCATTTCTGGATGTGCCGGGCCAGGGCATCATCGAACTCCTCCTCAATGTCCCGGAGGCGGTCCTCCTCCATGGCCCCGAGGGTCCGCAGGGCCGTCGACGTGTCCAACTCCAAACCCCTGCGGATTGCCTCGAGGCACTCGGCCCGCCTCAGGGCCCTCTGCATGGAGTTCTCCGCCCTGACCATTGAGAGCCGTGCCTCTTCCGCCCGCTGCCGCTCCGCATCTATGGCGTGGCCCAACCGCTGCCACACGGAAGACACTTTTTGTCCTGGGTCCTCCTGCCCTCCGGCCGATGCCTGCCCCTCCGATGTCGAAGGCCCCGAGCCTTCATGGCTCCCACCATGGTGGTGCTGCTGCTGTGCCTCTGCCCCTGCACTGCCTCCTGCTGCCTGCACATCCTCCGCCGGCTGGGGTGCAATCGTTGACGTGGCCACCCCTGCTGGACGTCCGACTCCCGACTGTGGCAGGGATGCCTCCTCCACCAGCCTGGCCGCACCGTCAGAGGCAGCTCCACAGGGCACCCAGGTGACTGATGGGTGGGAAGATGGCACAGAGGACGACTGGCGCGTAGGGGGTCCAGCTGAGGAGGGGGTCGTGGCAAGCCCCATCAGACGGGGGAATACGGCCTGGGTGAACTGTCCCAGCAGGCTGACGTGGTCAACGAGCCATTCGAGATGACGTGCAGTCTCTCCATGAAAAGACTGCAGGTCACCTCGCATGGCCCGTTGACGCAACGCCACACCAGCCAGGACAGGCTCAACCCGGGCCTGGATAGCCACGTCCGCAGGCAGAGGAAGGCCAGTTGACGTCAGCTCATCCCCTGCCTGAAAACTGGTCTGGACATAGGCATCCCTGCTGGTGCAAGATGATGCAGGGACAGGATCAGGGACAGGATTGCACACAGGCACCTCCGCGGCGGCCTGTGCTGCCTCCTGTCCCTGGTCCTGCACTGCACCACTAGCACCAGTGGGATCCCCACCCCCAGACCCTGTCTCTGGTGCTTGCACGGCCTCCTCCTCCACCAAACCCCCCACCAACCTGGATGACTCTGTGCCATCTTCCCCCGTTGGGCCCTGTGGGGTCCCAGCTGCCCCTTCTGCTGCCGATGAGTCCAACTGCAACCTCCGCCTCTTGGACCTCCCCCCGGCAGCTGCGGCCTGGGACGCGGCACCGGACTCCTCACTCCCCGACGAGATGACAACATGGGAGGGGAGCCGGGCCTTGCGTCTCCGGCTGGCGGTGGGATCCCCGCTGCTGTGCTCCACAGCACCTTCTCCGCCCTCTTCATCAGTTGACGCTGCAGACAGGGAGAAAAAAAAAACACACGCATCAGGGCAATGTACAATGGACACATACACACATGACAGTTGTACATGAGTGGCATTGGCAAACCTCAGACATGTCATCACGATCCCCAACACACATGTCATTACAACTCGCACACACGAGCCATACCACAGCCATATCGCAACTGCCAACACCATCCATACACATACAACAGCATGAGCAGCCAAAGGTGAGCCAGACATCACATGCAACACAGGAAGTGCACCACACATGTACACACACCACCACACTTGCATGCATGTGTACACCTCTGCCAAGTGTCGCAGTGTTCAGACGGGCATCCATGTCACATCTTCCCATCAGGCTTCCACATACCGCTGTCACATGCATCCATGTTGCATCACTGTTGCACCCTTGTCAAATACACACACATGCACATGTACACAGCGCTGATACATGCAGCTGAAAACAACATACATGCGTGACATCACGGACATGTCTACTCACATACACATTCATACAAACTTGTGTGCCCACACAACTGCATTTGGCATGCAAGCCCACACACACAGGCACCATCCATGTCTCACACATTACAGCCCTCGCATGTGTCAGCCCCACGGACCTGTACACCCGCACCCATACTCGACCCCATACAAACAGATGTGCAACCTGCACACTACTGAACAATCACCACACGCACTGCTCACAATCAGGATGCATGTACACTCACCGCTCGACTCCAGACGGGTCTGCCTCTCAAGGACCTGGACGTGGAGCGCTGGGGATATGTGTTCCAGGACCCCCATCTGTTCTTCCGACAAGTGGCCCCGGCGCCCCTTGGCATCCGCTGCCTTCAAGAGGCGCCGGGCCTTGTTCAGGGTCCTGGACCTGAAGTCCTCCCAGCGCTTCTTGACATGTTGGAAGTCGCGGACTGCCACCCCCTCCGCGTTGATGGCAGTCACAATGTCAGTCCAGATCCGAGTCCGTCCTTCCTTGTCGGCGCGGGAACTTCCGAAGAGGGCATCATACTGCCCCAGGACTTGCTCCACCAGGACACCAACTTCGGTGGCACTGAAGCTGGTGCCCCTCTGCCTCTCTGGCCGGGGGTTGTCAGTGGTCACAGATGGAGTTTGCCCCGACATGACAACCCCAGAGGCAGGAGTGGGTGGGCAACTGGGTCCTGGGGCTGGGCTGTGGAGCGATGGAATCCCAGTCGGGAGTCTTTGGTTCCAGCAGGGGTGGTCACACCAACAGCACCCCTGGCTGATGTGCAGGCAGCAAATGGCAGGGCACGTGGGCAGCAGGCAGTCAGGCAGCAGCAGATGGCAGGTGGGAGCGTGCTCGGGGCTCTGGGGGGCAGTAGTTCGGCCTTCTGGGCAGGAGCGTGGTCTTCCGTGTGCTTACGCGTGGCAAGCTTGATACGGAGTGATTTGGCACGTGAAAATTCTGCACGTCAGCGTGTAATTCGAGGAAAGGCCCTTAGCGCGTAAGCGCGTCTGCACGCATACGCATTTTCATTGGACCAAAGGCCCTCAGCGCGTGAGCGCGTCTGTGACGTGACGTGCGAGGGAGTATCCCTCATTGCACGTGATGACAGAACACACGTGGATTTCAGCCAATCGCGTGTGAAAGTTCACGGCACCCCGGAACACACGTACCCAGGCCAATGGCGTCACGTACCCAGGCCAGTGGAACTACCCGCGCACCCCGAAACACACGTACCCAGGCCAATGGCGTGTGGAACTACCCGCGCACCCCGAAACACACGTACCCAGGCCAATGGCGTGTGGAACTACCCGCGCACCCCGAAACACACGTACCCAGGCCAATGGCGTGTGGAACTACCCGCGCACCCCGAAACACACGTACCCAGGCCAATGGCGTGTGGAACTACCCGCGCACCCCGAAACACACGTACCCAGGCCAATGGCGTGTGGAACTACCCGCGCACCCCGAAACACACGTACCCAGGCCAATGGCGTGTGGAACTACCCGCGCACCCCGAAACACACGTACCCAGGCCAATGGCGTGTGGAACTACCCGCGCACCCTGAAACACACGTACCCAGGCCAATGGCGTGTGGAACTACCCGCGCACCCCGAAACACACGTACCCAGGCCAATCGCGTGTACGCTCGCTCCCCTCCGATCACACGCGATGACACCCGAATACGGGAAACCAACGAGTCCGCCCACACGGAGGCGTCCCGCGCCCGCGCACAGCATAAAAGTGCGCGCAAACAACAAACGCGTATATACAGCGACGATGAATGCCCCATTTGTTGCTGCACTGATTGTGGGACACCGCAGGAGGAGGAGAATAGCCAGGGCACGCATTTTTGCACCACGGACAAGCCTTTTTGGGATGCCTGACGACCAGGTCTACGGCAGGTATAGGTTTCCACCCCATATCATCCTAGACCTGGTCAGGGAGTGGGAAGATGACCTCACATCCCCCACCCTTTGCTCCCAAGCATTGAGCCCCTTGGAGAAGCTGCTCAATGTCTTGCATTTTTTGGCCACTGGGTCGTTTCAGCGGACCACTGCCATAGTGGGGGGGGTCTCACAGGCCACGCAGTCACGCTGCCTACACCAGGTACTGGCAATCATGACAGCGCGCCCCTCAGTCCGCAGGCACATATACATGCCCAGAACACCCGCAGAAAGGCAGGCCGTTGTCCTGGATTTTTTCAGGGTGGCACACTTCCCCAAAGTGCTCGGTGCCATAGATTGCACCCATGTGGCCCTACGTCCACCTAGGGCCACTGAGCACATCTACCGAAACCGCAAGCACTGGCATTCCATCAATGTACAGGTGGTATGCGATGCAAAGGGAATCATCACCTCTGTCTATGCAAACTACCCTGGCTCCACCCATGACAGTTTCATATACAGAATGTCCGCCCTGAGCCGGGCCCTGGAAGCTGGGCAGCATGGCGACACATGGCTCCTAGGTCAGTACAAATGCCCTTGCACATGCATGCAAGTCACACACAGACAAATATCCCAACCCTAATAATCTCAATTATTATCACCTCCCCAGGGGACAGTGCCTACCCTCTGAGCAACCACATGATGACGCCAATCCGGAACCCCACCACACCACCCCAGGTAAGATACAACGCCGCCCATATTGCAACCAGGGGCATAGTGGAGCGCACATTCGGAGTGCTCAAGTCACGTTTCCGCTCCCTTGACCGCTCTGGTGGGCAACTACTCTATGCACCACCAGTAGTGTGCAGGATCATTGTGGCAGCATGTGTCCTGCACAATGTTGCAACACGGCAGGGCGTCCCGGTGGACATGGTGGTGCCCCCACATCCCCAACCACAGGCACAGGCGCTGCCCATGGGAGGGGACAGGGCACGTGGCGAGGAAGCCCGGACCCAGCTTGTGGCCACATTTTTCACCTAAACTCCCACCCCTGCGGAGTGCACACAGGCCTGGCACATACCAGGTGACAATCGATGATGACAAAGTGACAGTCAACTGTCACAACCCTACCACCCTGAGATAGTTGCCATGGAAGTGCCACATCGTCTGCATCCCTAGCTACTTAAACACAAGCTATCCTGTGTGACCAAAAGGCACACATATGACATGACATGGGCCATACACAAGTATTCCAAGGCCCAATGAGGCAGGGGGGGGAACAAGGGAACACAGAGAACGGTACTACTAGGCCAGGTGTCATTGAGATTGTGCAAGTGCAGGGGTAGGGGGAAGGGAAAAGTGCAAGGGGAAGGGTGGGGGGGAGTCCAGTACAGGGGAAGTAGGCCAAAAGAATAATACATAGGTCGCCTGGTGGCAACTGCAAAGATAAGTGCAGACAAGTGCTGGGAAGGGAGGGCTGTAGGGATAGAGAGACAGTACTGCAGTGCAGGGGTTGCCAGGGTGGCAGTGCAAGTGGACAGTGGCTGGGCCAGGGACCGAGGTTGGTGAGAGTGTCCCAGTAGCAGCTCCTGTGCAGTTCCAGTGAAGAATTCTGCAAGGGAGAGGCAGAGAGTAAGCAGAAGCAAAGAGGAAGGTCTTGAGGTGCTTCCAGAACTGGAGATGGTTCCCCTCAAGTTCAAGTCAGCCAGGAAGTCTGTTCCAGGGGGAGGGCCCTGCTGCGGAGAGAAACATACCCCCAGCTAGTTGCTCTGAGAAGCGGATGACCTGGACATGCAAGGTGTGCATCACACACACCTGCAAAACAGGCCATGGCCATCACTGTCATGTCACTCAAACCCTCCCAAACATCAACATGACATGCCAAGCAATACCCATACACTGACGCAGTAACAATAAGGTACACATTGCCATGTCCTAAATGTACAGTGGCATCGGACAATGATGCCTGACCCGGAATCAGATGAAATGACAGACCAACAAAATGTCCCACCCAAAATAAGTCGTTTCCAAATGCATTGCAACAGTCGTAGACGTAACATCACAATGAATGCCTGTCTATATGCACATTATGCATTGCAAAATCAACACTGCAGCTCATGTGTGCAGTGTCCCACTCCTGCATCACACTGCTCAGCGCACAGCACAGTGAACAGCCATTGCGTGTGATGCACACCCTGAGCATCACATCTAAGTGACAGACTACATCAAACATCAAATTTTTGGCATGTACTGGAACCATAATCGGTCACAGAACATGTGCTGCCGGGACACAGTGGGCACCAGAAGGCAAACAGTGTACACGTGGATATGCAAGGGTGGGAGTACATGGAGTACATCCGTGTGCAAGTGTGTGGTTCTGCAGGGACATGCACTCCACATATGCATGTGCACTCAAGTGACCATCAGTGTTCCCTACACATCACATGTGAACATCCACCATGTGTACACCCCAGCATGTCAAACCACAACTATCCCCTCGCACCTGAAAGGAAAACACAACACATGAACAGGCATTGATCAGCAGAACACAACATGTACATAGGACAACAACATTACAATGTCAGAGTTCCCATCACACTGCAGGGCAATGCAACTATCAACAACAACCCCCCCCTCCCGCGCAAATGACCATGACCCGCTGAACAACTGCACCTGGGTCATGGAGCCTCCAACCCTCATTTCCACCTGGCCACAGGATCACCTTTACCCTTCGTGTCCATCTCCCACCTTGTGTGTAAAAAGATGCCTGAACCCTCAGAATCCAAACTCATTTACAAAATCACAAAATCCAAGGCATGAAAACGAACCCAAACACCCTCCAGTAGATGACTTGACGTAGCAGTACCTCACAAACGCCAAGTACTACCACAATGATGCAACAACCAAGGTAGCACAGCAGAACAATGTCACGACAGGATGTGAGACATGTGTGGTACATGACATAGGATGATGCACAATGAATGGATGTGTACTGTCACAGGTCCCCTGTACAGGCGCGGGAGTCTCATGAAACAACCACCCACACCATGTCCCAGGTGCATGCAAGGTCAAACTCACACAGGCCCCTGAGATCATGGTGGGGAATGAGGTTCAGGGATATGCAGTCGGGACAGGTGTAGACACACTGGATGACTGGAATGAGTGGCAGGTGAGGGGAGGAGGAATGACACATGAAACTAGGGAATGCACAAAAATGTACAACCTGCATGAACACATACACAATCCAAACAAACTTGGACATCATTGTCATGACATTCTGTAGTCCAGGCACAGGAGTGGTACGAACCAACCACCCCCTCTAGGGTTTTGGCGCCTGCATGTTCGGGGCTTACACAGGCATCCGCAACCCCAGTGGGGAAAGAGGGTCAGGGAACGTTGCTTGGATAGGCACGGGAAGCAGGAACACCGGGTAGAGGGTACAGGTTTCATAATTGCATAGGATCACGGGTGATTAGGGAAAAAAACATACCAAATAGGACCACACATACATCCATGCATCAGTACACTCCCCAGCAAGCCTATGCAGGGCAGTTTGTAAGGAAAACAACAAGACACTTAGCTCTGGTTTTGAGTGCTGGCCTCCTGCCTGCGCACTCTCAGGGCCGGTTACAGGAGCACTCCAATGCTGCAAAGAGAGACACAGTCACCAACCTGTATGTGCCAATTACACAAAAACACAACACAAAACATGCCCCATAGCAACAAACTACTCTACAAACAGACAATCAGTGCTCGATGCTTCGTACCCATATATAACATCACCCCTGTGACGGGTCATACACAGTCAATGCAGTGAGTCAGGCGCTGGTGGGTGCGTGGCAAATGGAACACCAATGTGTCACAATTCACACAACATGCAATGTTCCCTGGGTAAGCAGACAGACCCATATGGCAAGCCATGACTACAGAGCAAGTTGCGTACCACCATGACCAAAACAAAGTTGGCAGTGCATTTATCATGAAGTACGTGGAATAGACATGCACTGCACCCAAGTATGTCCCTTGCTGTATGTCCCTGTGAGCTGCCCCTTTCCATGTCTCTGAAGGCTACATGGTTGATACAAGTGCCTCAATGAACCTTGGTGTACCGCAGGGTATGTGCCACTGCCCCTGCATGTGTCCCAGACAACCCTACTATCAACAGCCATCAGTCCACAAACACATCTGAGCTGCATTGTGTGCTTCAACACCAATATTCGTCTAAGCTCACCCTCAGTGCTGTGACTAAGCCTGCATGTGCAACTCGCCTGGTGCAAGCTTTGCTGTGTCGTGGCCCCCCTGTGATGCTCACCTTGCCTGGAGTTCCTTGGAACATGTCAGCAGTTCTAGGATGTGGGTCTGCAATCACTGTGGCTCTGCTCGTGCACACATGTGCATGTGGGCACCAACAAACGGGTCAGGCATTCCGTCGTCCAATGGGCCATGTCTGCTGCCAAAGGTGCTCTGGTGCCTCATCCCCCTGCAGAAAGTGCATGGAACAAATGATTAATGCATCGAAGTGATCTGTGTGTGTCTCATCAGGCATCTCATTACTTGACCATGTCAGAGAGTCACATCACAAATCACACCATCAGTCCGTCTTTGACTTCCAAAGTGTGGAACACTATCTACAGCATGAATTGCAACAGGCACGTGTACAGGAAAGAAATGAGACATAATACACAATGCATAGCAATCAATGTCCACATTAATCATGACACACCCCATCTAGCAAAAGCTGAACAGTGGACAATTACACCTAAATCATCCCCACTAGGGGTGTCAACACAAGTCACAAAGCACCAGACATGCCACAGATATGACAGTCCAAAGCCCTTGTGTAAAATTCTGTAACACCGAACCATCCTTGCGAGCCCATGGATAAGGGAGGCAGGAGTGGCATATGTGAGTCAAGGAACCCAAGCAGCAAACACATACACAAGACAACCATGAAGGGCCCAGCTGGAACAGACAGTGGATGCCTTCAAAAACCACAAGGCACCGCACTGTCACATGAAAGCACAATAGACTACAAATTTTAAACTAACTCAACTATTAACTAATTACACTAACTATGGAAAACCTACATTACCTATTTAAACTAACTATCAAACAGAAACTTAACTAACTAAACTAAACGAAAAATCAAAAATGGCCACATACGACCCGGGGGGGGGGGGAGGCACCCAGGAGGGGGGAGGTACAGGGTGCTGCTCAACATCCACATGCGATGATGCCGAGCCAAAAAAAAATACCTCCATGGGCTCAACGCCTGCACAGCACGACCTATGTGGGAGATAGATGGTCGTCCGAGTCTGGCTCATCCTGGAAAGGAGGACGTGGCACAGTAGCCTGGCCACGCCTAGCCGCAGCTTGCCCCTCGTCGGCAGCAAGTCTGCCAGACAGGTGAGCCTGGTTCTGTGTGGCGATGTTACATAGGTCTGCATGCAGAACCTCACGTGATACACGTGCTTCCTCTTGCAAGGTAGCACGTGTAACACGGAGTTCCTCCTGCAAGGCCTGGCTGGACAACCGCCGCACCTCCCGGCAAGCCTGTAGCTCAGCTGAGATGGTGCGCTCAAGCTGTGCAAACCTCTCCTCTGCCTGCTGCCTCTGGGACATCATAAGGACACCCAGAGTGGATCTGAGGGAGGCATACTCCTCCCTCAGGGCATCCATGTGCGTCTCTGCGTGAGCAGCAATTGCTTGACGCAGAGACGACATTTCAGCCTGGCGTGCCCTGTCTGAGGCCGCCATGCCCAGCCTGAGCGAGCGGGCCGTGGACCGTGCCGCCTGCTGCTGGAGAAGCACCTGCCTAGCAGGGGGGAGCACAGATCGGGCCACACGCTCCATGCTGTCAGCGATGTTCTCCATTGCTGCCCCCTGCCGTTCGGAATTGGCAGTCATGTCTTGCTCCCACTCAGTATACAGCGGTTGCGCGCGGCGACCGCGTTGCCGGGCTTGACCCCTGCGGGACCCAAGGACCGGAGGTCCTCGCTGTGTTGGCACCGCCTGCGGCTGCACGACTACATGCCCCCGTCGACGTGATGTCCCAGGCACATCAGTGACTGGTGTGGAGGGTGACCCTGCGTCCCGATCCACCACGGGCGGAGGAACCAAGACTGTCTGATCCCTCAGTGCAGGTGTCGCAGACAGAGGAGTGTCCACATCAGAATCACTCACCCCTGACACATGGACTTGATGGTCATCCAACTCAACATGGACGTCAGAGTCGTCATCAAGGCTGGACTCATAGGCAGCCAGAGACAGGATGGACTGCAGCACTTGGGGGTTTTCGTGGCCTACCACCCCACGACCCCCACTAGTGCCGGGTTGATGTGGTCTTACCAACCCTGTGTCTGGCGTGACAACACCATCCTCTGCATCCATTGCGTCATCACCTGAAAAATAGAGAGGAAAAGGTAACTACACATGTCAGAAGCACACAACACACACACACACCGACAGCAAAGGCATCCGGCAGACATGTGACACACAACATATGACCTGGCATGCATGCTGGGTCTACTTAGAATAGCCACTGTGATCAGACCTGTTGAAAGGTGGCAGTTTGCATGGAAGTGGGTCTATGCAGTGCTGAAAATGTGTACACCACTCACTACCTACATGTACAAGCACTCCATGGTGTGTGCCAGGAAATGTGAAGGCAGTGCAATGTCAAATTCAGACATCACGTGCATTGTGTATTCAATGTGTACCATGTCTAGCAGCCAAGCACCCCTCCACCCCAGTGCCAAAGCAGGGATGCCTAGCATGGTATCAAAAGGCTGCCCATACACCTGTGTATTGACAAGCAGTGTTGACTGGCATCAACAGCTTAATGTGAATCAAATTACAACACTGCTAATGATGCTGGGACAGTGGGCAGGACACATGATGGAAGATCCGGAGGCCAGCCACGTGTGAAGAAGACACGACAAGAGTTGGACAGAGTCATTGGCCATTGAACAGGCTGAGGCCTGTGAGCCACACAGATTGTCATTGCCTAAACATGTGTGCAACGCAGGACTGAGCCACAGTTGACATGGGGAGGCCGATAATATGGCAGGCAATGTATGTAACCAAGGACTCATATTACAGTGCTCATCCAGTCAAGGACACATAGGGGCATGCGTGCAATGCACATGGAGCATGAATGGGCACTCATGTCCCTGCGGGACATCTGACCCATGCACAGTACAAGTGGGATACCCTGCATCGAGTACTAAGGCTGTACCACACGGCATATGTCTGGCAGTTTCTAAGCTGGAAGTTAGCATCTACACAGGACACATGAACAAGAAACTACACATTGGCAAGAATGTAGCAGACCAGTGCAAAGGTGGAACTGGGGTGCAGAGTGGCGGAGGAGGGGCAAGGGAGCATGCCCACATGGAGTCCCGCATGCAGGCAGAGGAGACATGCATGACGGTAGCATTGCATTACTTACACCTCAGAACCATGTACACGTCACATGTAGCAGCAATCATGCACAACACATCCCACAAGTGAAACACACACGTCCTCAACAACTACGCTTTAACACTCACTGGACTGGGCATCAAAGTCCAGCATCTCTCCCACACCTTCGACCAATTCTGGTGGTATGAACTCCGCAACGAGAGCCTCATGCGGAGTGAGTTCTTCCTCCTCTGGTGCAGGCCCACCGCCAGTCACCAGAGTCAAGTTGTAATTTGAGGCACGCTTAGCCTTAGTGCTGCGCTTGATGTCATTCCAGCGCTTTTTGCACTCCTGCGCTGTGCGCACCTCATGGCCGAATGAACTGACATGTTCCGCAACATGCTTCCAGTGGGTGTCACGTTGGGCAGCCGTAGTCTGACTATTGGCACCCACTAGCCTGTCACGGCTGTGTCCCCGCACGTAGTCCACGAGGAAGTCCAGTTCCTGCTTACAGAAAGGCTTCTTCCTCGACATGCAGGAGGTCGTGGCTGTGTGTGGGGTCCCAGCCTGTGCTGCAGGTGCAACCTTCCTCCTCTTGGACTGTGGCGCAGACCCTGGCTGGCTAATGCCGCCCTGACCAGTATGGCCAGTGGGTTCGGTGGATTGAGCCGAGGGAGTGGCAGGTGGAGGGATGACCAAAGGCCTGACTTGTGTCAGTGGCAGCTGGGTGCCCACTAATGGACCCTGCGCAGCAACATCAGCTGTGGCAGGGTCATTGACCGCAACGGTCCTGGTTGGCAGACTCACAACCGGGGTGCTGTTGGGTGCATCTGCCCCTGCACTTGCCAACACCCGGCTGTTCGGGGCAGCAGATGACATGACTGCCCCAGGGACACGTGTCTTGGTCTGAGCAGCCCGGCGTGCCCCTATGGTTTCCCCCCTGGCCTGTTGGAGATCTACCAAGGGCTCTTCAAGTGCCAACGCAGCCTGCGCTGGCAGACCCTGAGCCTGGGTGGCGGTGTCCACAGCTGCACCTGCAGCTACCGCTACCCTTGGGCCCGTGGCAGTCGATGGAACGGACTGCTGGGTCATACGGGTGCCAGTGCCAGATGCAGGAGCTGCATCCCCCGGAACCACAGGGGGTGGTGGCATGGCTGCACCGACACATGGCACAACATTGTGCTCAAGTGGCGCACCCCTGCCTCTTCCCCCTCTGTGGCTGCCCTGGACACCCTGGAGTCCCCCTACTCCCTGGTCACCACGGCCACGTCCCCGACCACGCCCGCCACGAGGAGTACGCCCAGCTGAGGCGCCCCTCACCTTTGGTGGCTTCCCAACCATGGCACAGATGTAATAGTGCTGGCACAGATGGAGTGGTGCCAATGGGAGGTGTACACCACAATTGTCCTGGGCAATTGGGGTGAAGGGGGTGGGAAGCAAGATGTTAACAGCCCCCCTGCACCTGCAAGGCTGTATGTGACCCCGGTGATGTGGTGACGGGTCACGCAACGCTCAGGCACCCCAAAACTGCAGTAAAACCGTGCACGCAACCCTGCAGCCTACGTGCGTGGATTTGACCTCCCGCAGTACGCGGTGGCACCCAGTAACACGAATAACGCGTACGCGTGGGACACGCAGGCTACGATGACATCGAAAATGGGTGCAATACACAGGGGCACCCGCAGTGGGAAAAGGAGCGTTTGCGACTCACCGTCTGACTAGCGCGATGCAGAAAAACACGCGTAGCCAATACCCCCGCCAAAAGAAGAGATACGTCCTTGAGAGCTGTGAAGTGGATGGCGCGCGAAACAACTGGAAGCAGCAACACACGTCAGTCTCCACGGAAGGCACGTACAGCGAACTGCTGGGCCCGCTCACCTTTAACCCGTGCTGAGGGAAACGCACGCGCGCGTCACGTCACATGCGGAAGTGCAGTTTTTCATGCGCGATTACGCGCATTACACGCGGACGTGCAGTTTTTCACGCGCGATTACGTGCATTACACGCGGACGTGCAGTTTTTCACGCGCGATTACGCGCATTACACGCGGACGTGCAGTTTTCCACACGCGATTAGCCTGGGTACGTGTGTTCCGGGGTGGCGTGAACTTTCACACGCGATTGATTGTAATCCACGTGTGTTCTGTCATCACGTGCAATGAGGGATACACCCTCGCACGGCGCTGAGGGCCTTTGGTCCAATGAAAATGCGTATGCGTGCAGACGCGCTTACGCGCTACGGGCCTTTCCTCGAATTACACGCTGACGTGCAGATTTTTCACGTGCCAAATCACTCCGTATCAAGCTGGCCACGAATACACACGGAAGACCACGCTCCTGCCCAGTAGGCCGAATCACTGCCCCCCAGTGCCCCGAGCAGCCTCCCACGTGCCATCTGCTGCTGCCTGGCTGCCTGCCTGCCTGCTGCCACCGTGCCCTGCCATTTGGTGCCTGCACATCAGCCATCTGCAGGGGTCCAGTTGCTGTGTCGACCCCTGCTGGAACAGTAGACTCCCGACTGGGATACCATCGCTCCACAGCCCAGCCCCAGGACCCAGTTGCCCACCCACGCCTGCCTCGGGGGTCGCCATGTCGGGGCAAGCACCATCTGAGACCAGTGGCGACCCCCAGCCAGAGAGGCAGAGGGCCACCAGCTTCAGTGAGAAGGAAGTTGGTGTCCTGGTGGAGCATGTCCTGGGGCATTATGATGCCCTCTTCGGAAGACCACGCGCCAACAAGGAAGGACGGGAGAGGATCTGGGACGATGTAGTGGTTGCCATCAACGCGGAGGGGGTGGCAACCCGCGACATCAAGCACATCAAGAAGCGCTGGGAGGACTTGAGGTCCAGGACCCTCAATAAGGCCCGGCGCCTCGCGGAGGGGGGCCGGGCACGCCTGAGTGACATCCAGATGAGGGTCCTGGAACGCGTAGACCCAGCGCTCCACGCCCAGATCCTTCGGAGGCAGACCCATCTGGAGTTGGCCGGTAAGTGGCCAAGCATTACTGTGTGAGACAGGGCATGTTGCAGTGTGCTGGTTGTCTGATACCTGCCTGTATGTGTGACATAGGCCATGTACGTATGTGTGTGTGCAGGGACATCATGGTCAGGCATGTGAGTACAGTGATGTGTGAACCACATGGTTGGTGCATGTGTTCTATTGCAACATGGGGGGCTCTGTGCGGAATGGACACATGGAAGCATGGCAGTCTCTGTTCCTGGACATGGGTGGGGGTGAGGGATGGGTGCTGGTCCCATGTACACGTATGGTGCCCATGTGTGTGTGTCTGAACTGTGTGTCTGTGACTTGTAACTGCCATGGATGCATGACACATGTCTGTGACAATGTTCAGATTCACTGATGCAACCTAGTCATCCTTGTATCCACTGCGTCTGTGGTGTACGAGGCCAGATGGATGGAACCACGGTGAGGTGTGTGCATGTGATGGCAAGACCCATGATGCATGTGAGTCTAAAACCAACATTGTATGAATCATGAGTCCCTTGGTCATGTATGCCAATGTCCATGGCATGCGCCATGCCTGTTACTGTATGTGTTTTGCCTGCACTGACCCATGTGTTGTGGCGGGACATGATGGAAGTGATGTATGACAGTGCCACTCATCTGCTGTTGCTTCCTGTCTAGGGGACCATTGTACAGTACCCTGATGCTTGTGTTCTATGTCTCCCTCTACACAGTGGCAAGTGAAGAAGAGGGCGGAGAAGGCGCTGTGGAGCAGAGCGGCGGGGATGCCACCACGGCTGCAGTGGAAGGGGTGGGTGAGCCCCCACAGGGGCTTGCACCGGCGGAAGACGGCGTGGAGACATCCAGGTTGGTGGTTTCCACAGAGGGGGAGGAGGCCGCTACTGAGCCACACATGGGGCCTGGTGGGGGCATCCCCGCTGGTGCAAGTGGTGCAGTCCAGGGCCAGGGGCAGGAGGCAGCACAGGTCGCCGTGGAGGTGCCTGTGCATGTCACTGTCCCTGACACTATGACTGCACCACCATGCACCAGCAGGGATGCCCCATCCCAGGCCCGTCCGCAGGTAGGGGAGATGTCCATGTCATCTGACACTCCTCTACCTGCGGACGAGGGGACCCCTGGCCGTGTGGAGAGGGTCCTGATTGGTGTCGCGTTGCGCACGGCTGGCATTCGTGATGAGGTGCATGCGTCCCGGGAGGAGCATGCACATCATCACGAAGAGCACCGTGCGTACGTGAACCATTTGGGAGCCGAAATGGTCGGGGGTTTCCTACATGTGTGTGGCCTTCTGGCGACCCTCTCCTCCTCTGTGGAGGCTATGCGCCAGTCGTGCTCCATGCCGTCTTCCGGCCCAGATGCCACCAGGGCCCCCTGTGGACCTGCCCCGACCAACGCAGCCAGCTCGGTGGGGACCCCATCCCTGCCACAGTCGGGAGTCGGAGGTCCAGCAGGGGTGGACACACCAGCAACTGTCCCCCTGCAGATGGAGGATGTGCCGGCATCATCTGGCAGGGCACGTGCACGACGGCATCGGTGGATTCCATCAGCCTGGATGCCGTCGTGCTGGCAGAGGCAGTGGCGTCGGAGGCAGCAGCAGGCTCGACGTGGGAGGCATCATGGCTCGGGGCCATCAAGATCAGAGGGGCAGGCATCGGCCGGAGGGCAGGGGAACCCTGGGATGGCAGTGTCTTCCGTGTGGGAACAGTTGGTCCAGCGGATAGGTGCGGAGCGGCAGCGGGCGGAAGAGGAGCGGCTCACCATGGTCAGGGCGGAGTTCTAAATGCGTCGGGCGTTGAGGCGGGCTGAGTGCCTCGAGGAAGCTCGCAGGGAGTTTGAGGTGGACACGGGGTTGTCCCTGCGAGACCTCGGGGCCAGGACAGAGTCCCGCCTCCGGGACATCGACATGGAGTTCGAGGATGCCCTGGCCGGCAACATCACAGAGTGAGCCGCAGGACTTGCCTGCTGCCATTGTATATAGTTCTTTAGTTAGTTGGTGTTAGGTTTCCTTTATTTTTTAAGTTTTTTTTGGACCGCTCGGACAATGGCCACTTTTCTGTATATATTTTTATTATTAGTTAGTAGTAGTAGGTTTAATTTATGGTGTTGGGCTCATGGACCCTGGGATATTCTTGTACATAGTTTGATGTTTGGAAAACATTTGTTGGATTTATATTTGTGTTCACCATGAGGCAATGGTTTTTCCTTATTTTTCCCCCCATTATTTTGCTTTGGACTACATTATTTTTTGGATTCCTTTGTTTTTTGATTTTTTCTATTTGTTCCCGGACATGGACCATTTGTTTTGTCATCCCTATTGTTGTGTGTTTTATTTCTTTACTTCATTTTCATCTTTAATACATATATTTATTACTTACATTTGTGGTATTTTCTCATTGGTTTCATGCATGTCATGATATGGGTTTTGACATTCACTTGCACCCATTGTGTATGTGTGTGTGAGGGACATGTGTTCATTTACATACTTGCCATTGGGGTTGTATCATGTAATTGCATCTACTATGTGGGTGGATGCAATCCTTGCCTGGGTGTTTGTGCTGGGTATGCTGCCCATTACTGCCATGATTGTGTTTCGTCAGGACCTGGGGGCAGGGGGACATGAGTGGGGGCCTGCTGGGGGGTGGGGGTGCAAGGGGACATGGTTGGGGGCCTGCTGGCAGGTGCCCCACAGTGCTGGGGGGTGGGGGTGCAAGGGGACATGAGTGGGACATGGTTGGGGGCCTGGTGGCAGGTGCCCCACAGTGCTGGGGGGTGGGGGTGCAGGGGGACATGAGTGGGGGCCTGCTGGGGGGTGGGGGTGCAAGGGGACATGGTTGGGGGCCTGCTGGCAGGTGCCCCACAGTGCTGGGGGGTGGGGGTGCAGGGGGACATGAGTGGGGGCCTGCTGGGGGGTGGGGGTGCAAGGGGACATGAGTGGGACATGGTTGGGGGCCTGCTGGCAGGTGCCCCACAGTGCTGGGGGGTGGGGGTGCAAGGGGACATGAGTGGGACATGGTTGGGGGCCTGCTGGCAGGTGCCCCACAGTGCTGGGGGGTGGGGGTGCAAGGGGACATGAGTGGGACATGGTTGGGGGCCTGCTGGCAGGTGCCCCACAGTGCTGGGGGGTGGGGGTGCAAGGGGACATGAGTGGGACATGGGTGGGGGCCTTGTGGAGGCTGCCCCTGGTGACTGGGTGGTGGGGGTGGTGGGAGACATGGGTGGGGGCCTTGTGGAGGCTGCCCCTGGTGACTGGAGGGGTGGGGGTGGTGGGAGACATGGGTGGGGGCCTGGTGGAGGCTGCCCCTGGTGACTGGAGGGGTGGGGGTGGTGGGAGACATGGGTGGGGGCCTGGTGGAGGCTGCCCCTGGTGACTGGAGGGGTGGGGGTGGTGGGAGACATGGGTGGGGGCCTGGTGGAGGCTGCCCCTGGTGACTGGAGGGGTGGGGGTGGTGGGAGACATGGTTGGGGGCCTGCTGGCAGGTGCCCCACAGTGCTGGGGGGTGGGGGTGCAAGGGGACATGAGTGGGGGCCTGCTGGGGGGTGGGGGTGCAAGGGGACATGGTTGGGGGCCTGCTGGCAGGTGCCCCACAGTGCTGGGGGTGGGGGTGGTGGGAGACATGGTTGGGGGCCTGGTGGAGGCTGCCCCTGGTGACTGGAGGGGTGGGGGTGGTGGGAGACATGGGTGGGGGCCTGGTGGAGGCTGCCCCTGGTGACTGGAGGGGTGGGGGTGGTGGGAGACATGGGTGGGGGCCTGGTGGAGGCTGCCCCTGGTGACTGGAGGGGTGGGGGTGGTGGGAGACATGGGTGGGGGCCTGGTGGAGGCTGCCCCACAGTGCTGGGGGGTGGGGGTGCAGGGGGACATGAGTGGGGGCCTGCTGGGGGGTGGGGGTGCAAGGGGACATGGTTGGGGGCCTGCTGGCAGGTGCCCCACAGTGCTGGGGGGTGGGGGTGCAAGGGGACATGAGTGGGACATGGTTGGGGGCCTGGTGGCAGGTGCCCCACAGTGCTGGGGGGTGGGGGTGCAGGGGGACATGAGTGGGGGCCTGCTGGGGGGTGGGGGTGCAAGGGGACATGGTTGGGGGCCTGCTGGCAGGTGCCCCACAGTGCTGGGGGGTGGGGGTGCAGGGGGACATGAGTGGGGGCCTGCTGGGGGGTGGGGTGCAAGGGGACATGAGTGGGACATGGTTGGGGGCCTGCTGGCAGGTGCCCCACAGTGCTGGGGGGTGGGGGTGCAAGGGGACATGAGTGGGACATGGTTGGGGGCCTGCTGGCAGGTGCCCCACAGTGCTGGGGGGTGGGGGTGCAAGGGGACATGAGTGGGACATGGTTGGGGGCCTGCTGGCAGGTGCCCCACAGTGCTGGGGGGTGGGGGTGCAAGGGGACATGAGTGGGACATGGGTGGGGGCCTTGTGGAGGCTGCCCCTGGTGACTGGGTGGTGGGGGTGGTGGGGGACATGGGTGGGGGCCTTGTGGAGGCTGCCCCTGGTGACTGGAGGGGTGGGGGTGGTGGGAGACATGGGTGGGGGCCTGGTGGAGGCTGCCCCTGGTGACTGGAGGGGTGGGGGTGGTGGGAGACATGGGTGGGGGCCTGGTGGAGGCTGCCCCTGGTGACTGGAGGGGTGGGGGTGGTGGGAGACATGGGTGGGGGCCTGGTGGAGGCTGCCCCTGGTGACTGGAGGGGTGGGGGTGGTGGGAGACATGGTTGGGGGCCTGCTGGCAGGTGCCCCACAGTGCTGGGGGGTGGGGGTGCAAGGGGACATGAGTGGGGGCCTGCTGGGGGGTGGGGGTGCAAGGGGACATGGTTGGGGGCCTGCTGGCAGGTGCCCCACAGTGCTGGGGGGTGGGGGTGGTGGGAGACATGGTTGGGGGCCTGGTGGAGGCTGCCCCTGGTGACTGGAGGGGTGGGGGTGGTGGGAGACATGGGTGGGGGCCTGGTGGAGGCTGCCCCTGGTGACTGGAGGGGTGGGGGTGGTGGGAGACATGGGTGGGGGCCTGGTGGAGGCTGCCCCTGGTGACTGGAGGGGTGGGGGTGGTGGGAGACATGGGTGGGGGCCTGGTGGAGGCTGCCCCACAGTGCTGGGGGGTGGGGGTGCAGGGGGACATGAGTGGGAGCCTGCTGGGGGGTGGGGGTGCAAGGGGACATGGTTGGGGGCCTGCTGGCAGGTGCCCCACAGTGCTGGGGGGTGGGGGCACAGGGGGACATGAGTGGGGGCCTGGTGGAGGCTGCCCCTGGTGACTGGAGGGGTGGGGGTGGTGGGAGACATGGTTGGGGGCCTGCTGGCAGGTGCCCCACAGTGCTGGGGGGTGGGGCTGCAAGGGGACATGTGGCTTGGCTGGGGGGCATGCCCATGGTGGATGGGCTGCCTGCGGGACATGACCAGGGGTGCAGGGTAGTCCCCTGTGGTGTGGCTTGCCTGCAGAGGTCGTGGAGGGGGTAGAGGGGAGACCTGGGAGGACCCACACTGGCAATTCACCTCTTCAACTTCCCGCACACCCACGTAATACACTGCCCCACTCGCACAGGCCCAATCGCGTGTAGGATTTCTCGCGCACCCCTGTAATACACGTACCCAGGCCAATCGCGTGTAGATTTTCTCGCGCACCCCTGAAATCCACGTACCCAGGCCAATCGCGTGTAGCATTTCTCGCGCACCCCTGAAATCCACGTACCCAGGCCAATCGTGTGTAGATTTTCTCGCGCACCCCTGTAATACACGTACCCAGGCCAATCGCGTGTAGATTTTCTCGCGCACCCCTGAAATACACGTACCCAGGCCAATCGCGTGTAGATTTTCTCGCGCACCCCTGTAATACACGTACCCAGGCCAATCGTGTGTAGATTTTCTCACGCACCCCTGAAATCCACGTACCCAGGCCAATCGCGTGTAGATTTTCTCGCGCACCCCTGTAATACACGTACCCAGGCCAATCGCGTGTAGAATTTCTCGCGCACCCCTGAAATCCGCGTACCCGCTCAATCGCGTATTTAACTTCCCGCGCGCCACTTTTTTGATGCGCTGGGACTCTACTGCCTGCCTTCGTGTGGCGGCCGTGTTTCAGCTTGTGCGTGTCTTTGGCTGTGCGTGGCTTTGCCCTATTCGATTCCATGAATACGTGTGGGTCGAGTGCGTGTGGGCGTTCCGTCTGCTTCCCTGCAGTACATCCCCAGTTACGCCCTTATTTTCGCGTGTTGTTCCCCATTCCGCGCGTTACGCCCCATGTCCCGCCCACTTTCTGGTGTGTGCGCTGCGGTTGTAAGCTTTCACTGTGCGCGTCGCGCACGCCTTTCACGATGTTGCAGTGACGTGTGCGCCATTCACGGGTTTGGCGCACATCCCGAGGAAGACACGCGCAGGGACTTCCATGAATCGCACGCGTGCGCGTGCGCCTCTTTTTTTCCGCTTGCGCCTGCTTGCGCCTGCTTGCGCCTGCTTGCGCGTAGATTTTCGGCGCACGTTTGTTCCATGAATCGGCCCCTAAAAATCTAAATGTTTAAAAGAAATGAGTGACCTACTTTTGAGTGTCACATAGGCTGCAATTGTTTAAATGTCATAGTTTTAAACTTAGAATCAGCATTCTAGCTGCATATGTAAAAAATTGTTAGTTATTTGAATGCAGAAAACTGGGGAACAGAAACGACATGTGGCTAAAAACTGGCTTAAAGAGATTCCAATTTTGCCTGGCAACTACCCCCATCAGGAGTGAAACTTGATTCACAAGTAACTTCCCAGGCCTGGCTGTTTCCTGCTGGCCACACTAAGGATATGCCATCTCTCTGATAATTGAATTAAGGGGAGCCCCCACAGAATACAGGAGCTCTGAACAATGCAACCCCCTTCACCCAGGCAGATGGTTTATTGCAGATGTCGTAAAACAGCTTCCTCTTGGCAGAAGCTGGGAGGGGCAGGGTCTCTGAGCTTGGCAAAAACTGGAAAGACTGGTTTCTGTACCATGTGACCTGAAAAGACACACCCCTATAGCCAGAATATGGTTTTAGAAAAAGATGGATCATTCATAGAGCGGACTTGTGAAAATTATTTAAATGATACCATAATTCTTGTGATTTTTCTGCCCACATTTTAAGACGTGTTAGGACCCGGTGGTATGTTCAGGGGGGTTTTAGCGGAAAAGAGGATATTACTCAAAATGTGTGCATGTGAAAAATCTGACACTTCATCAAGTAATGTCCATACCCCTTGCGCACATGTGTATAAATTTGGGTTAATGTCCGATATTAAGAAACCAGTTAAAAAGTGAAATATGTTGCCATTTCTGAATGCAAGCTCCCAGGAAGAGCAGAGTTGGAACAGGACATACCTCCTGTGATATGTGATGGGTGCATGTAATTTTAAACAAATGTGTACCTGTGAAATATGTCTTTTGGGTCAAAATATAGATTGTGTGTAATTTGACAGGGGTGGGTTCTCTGTACCATAAACAGACCTTATCATGATGACACTTCATTTCATTCCCCCAATCAAGTGGAATAGGATGAAGTGGCCAATGACAAGTGGAGAGGGGTAGAGCCTAGTGATGCTGCACACACACCCATTTTCAAATTACATAAAAGCAGACAGACAGGACAGATAGGGACCTTCAAATCCATTTGCTGCGGGACGCTCTGCCGGGAAAATCCATACTTTACCTCCATCAACCTTCAGAGAGCCAACATAGAGACTTCAAATCCATCAATCTCCAGAATCCAGAGAGAGAGAGAGCTGACCCAGATCACTGTGAAGTGCAGAGACCAGACCAGAGTCCAGTCTAAAACCTGACCAGATCCGTGGCGAGGCCCATTCTAATTCAAGAATATAGTGTGAGTACCTAGCAGAACTGTGCAGAACCAATCTCTTAGTTAAAATAATATAATTCAATCTATTTTAATCTAAGTAGAACTGTCTCCTAACTGTCACCTGTCATTTGTAAAGCTGTCACCTGTCATTTTCTAGTTGCAAGCTGCACTTGTCACTTTGAATTTTAACATTCCAAATCCGAAAAACTACCTTTAATTAATCGCTCATATCTCTGTGACCGTTTGTCCTAGAGACGTGCAGTAACTTTCATCTGGAAGCTGAGATCCTAGGCTGTCCTAGGACCCCAAAAAGATAGTGCTAGTTCCTCTGTAATCGCGAAAAACGCACTCGCGAATTTTGCCGCGATTTGCAAAATTTCTCAACGTGTGAAAACAGCAGTTTTCTTGCTTTCAGTTGACAAAAATTTGTTTAACCTGCTAGTTACTCCTAGATCCTTGCTAAAGTGAGCCTGGACTAATATTAACTTGATACCACTCACCCTGAACCTCTAGAGGGAATTAAAAGCATTTTAGCATATTTTTCACTTCATTGCCAGCACATATAAAAGCATTTTGGGCCTGTGTTTCCAACTTCTGTAGTGTAAGCTTGCTGGGGTGAACTGAATTACAGTTGATTGCATTTCTGAGAACTGTGTGCTTTCCTTCCATTTCCTTGCATTGCATAAAGGGGGGGTGGATTGCCAGAGAAAAGTGATTACATTGTTTTGTTGAAATCATATTGAGTATTTTCGGTATTGCATTTTCATTCAACATTACATCCATCTGAACTTATATAAAGCATTTTCTACCACCTTATTCTTCTGTTCCTATTCACAAGTGTGCTTTTGCCAGACTATCCATTATTGATTACTGCTCAGATTCAGTGTGATATTCAATTATTAATTTATTATAAAGCGTGATATGTATATATATATATATATATATATATATATATATATATATATATATATATTGTTTAAATTATCAAATAAACCTTTTACCTTGCAAAACAGAACTACTTCTTGGCTCAGGGGGGTCAGGGGGATTCTAAGAGAGGGGTGTTATATAGGGGTAGTCATCCAGAACGCATGAAGTGGACATAAAGATATATCAATAAGGGTTTCCATTCAGTATCCCAGACTAGGCATTGACTTAGCTGTAGTGTTGAATTGAATCCTCTTACACCATGGACTTGCATACTGTCCGCGGACTATGCAGATTACAAAAGGTCCTGTGATTTTAATTCTTAGTTCTATTTTCTAACTGTCTAGAATGGTTTATATAATGAATGGTAATAATGGAGAAATAAATACAGTGTACTTTCTATTTGGTAAGAGGTTGTTTTAAAATGAGCTCCTGGTGAGTCTCTATGAAGAGTTGTACTGAAGTGATAATATGAGGGGTACAGTTATGTTTGTGCTTGGTGCATTCCATTATATTGTGTGCTAAATAACAAAATAATTCTTACTTTTTGAAATGATGAATTGTGCAAAAGGGTTTATTTGGGTCTGGTAAATATAAGTAATGTTGTTGTATGTATATGTTAATGTTGGCTTAATTGTACACAAGTTTTCTCTTGTCCCCTGTGCATCTGGGTTTTGTTGATGCTGCCTGATGAACGTAGACATTCGCACAGTCCATGGACTCTGGAGCAGCTACGTTGCGGGTGATTGTGAGTTTTAAGTACAATCATAAAAAATCGGTATAACAAACTTGTAGCAAATTAAGTGGGGTCTGAAAAAAAACTATGAAATTCAGTCAACAAATGTTAAAGTGCCGGTATGGTTAAGTTGTGCTAACAAGATCCTATGCAATTCAGTGAACAAATATACGATAGCCCCATTGTTAAGTTGAGTTGGACACCCATATGAAACTCTTAAAATTCTATTGTTAATAACTTTTGATTTGAGTATTTGTTTTGCCCAAAATTGTGAAAGTGAGTAGGGACTCGCAAGCCACCCCCCTCCTCCCCCCAGGCTGTAAAAAGATTTGTTAAAAAATAAAAACGTTTTTAAGAAGAAAAAATAAATCCAAAGCTGCAGCCTACTTCCTATTCATATTCCCATAGACAAACAAGGTCAATTTTTGCAAAAGCACACAGCTCAAACCTCTGGACAGATTTGGACCTGGTCTAAAACAACTTGAGCATGGAGCGTTTAAAAGAGGCTTTTTTGTGGTGTAGGGTTATTCTGTGCAGTCATTATTTAAATATTTGTTGTAGAAGGGTGTACCCCCTCCTCAAAAATAGATAGCTGTATCTCAGGTAAATTACAAAAACCAGGGTTTTTAGTAATGAAATGGCCGCCGTCTTTTTTTTCTCACTGCGAGAGATATTGAGAAATGAATTGCAGTTAGAAAGCTATTTTGCACATCAAAATAATTGCAAATTACATTAATCTACAGGTGGGGAGGCGGCTGGAGGACTCTGAGTGATATTGTGAGTTTAATGGAGGTTTCAGTAGCTTTCAGTAGTCTCAGCTTTAGTAGTGAATCAATGACATTTGAAATGAAACTGCGTCATGGAAACAGCGTGTGTCAAGGGGCAATGGGATAAGGTAGGAGAGATGAGAGAACATTGTAAGTAGTGTGGGGAGCTGACAGTGAAACGGGCTACAATTAGTTTGGTCTTGGGGGGTCAGGGAAGTTTTTGTTTCTGCACAATCATTTTTCCCCGACTACAGATGGCCAGTAATATGTGTAGTTCTGTACATGCGGCTATAGATTTTGAGGTGTTTGTGTTTTATTTCTTTAAAAAAATATTTCTATAGGTATAGTGACTTTGGGGGTGAAAAATCACTGGCCATGGCCAAGGTCAGTGACATGGTAGGTATTTGGAAGTCTTATGTAATTTGGGAGTGTGTTGCCAGACTTACTTAAATGTGAGATTGTGGAGAAAGAAAGAAAACTGTACAAAGACACAATACACAATGGAGTCTGCTAATTAAAATGGAAAAAACCTGGAAGAAAAATATAACAAAGTAAAATTACAGATAGATGAGAATGTTATAATTGTCTTATTGTAGAAAAAATGATTTAAATTGAGTTTAAACATCCCCACTGCCTTTAATTTGCCATACCATCCTCATACACAACGGTAGTCTGTGGACACTGTCTGTGCAATCCAGGTATTTTAAGGATACTAGGCATGGAAAGGGGACTGCTGGTTTTGTGGGTGAGGTGAACAGGAACAGTAGGCAGCAAGAGTTGTCTTTGTTGTGTGCCTTGACGATGGCTATGGATTTGAAGAAGCATAGTGTCTGGTTGCTGGGCGATTCTTTGGTCCATTGGCTTAAGGTATACTGTGAGCAGTGTGGATTACCTGGTAATCAAGAAGTTTTGTTGTTTGAAATTTGAGGAATAAAGTGGGCAGATTGATCCAATTTTTTGAGACTATGGTTATCTTGAAGCATCTGGACATTTGTGTTAATGAAAATGCAGATTCAAACTGTCAGCAGTGAGTGACACTGTCTGCGGACACACTGTAAAGTTGCACAGTCACTGTTACATGATGATGTCTTGGGATGTATTTGGCGGCGGGTGTTCGGGGAACCAGTCGAGTGGCACATGCCGGGTGCTTGCACATGAATGTCTGCAAACAGGTGCACTATCCGTGGACTAATTAAAAGTGTGTTATGTGAGACCAGACATATGCGGACACAGCATAATGTCTGCGGACACCCTATTTTGTAAACGGACCCCCGAATAGTCATGTAGTCCGCGTTTTTTTAATTGGGGTTTAAAAAAAAATATAGCACAGAATAATATAGAATATGTTCATAGCATAACAAATACATGTATTTATCAAAGTGATGGGATATCAGAATGAGAATCATAAAAGTGAGAATTCGGAATTCATATAAATTGATCATCGGGTGAGGGAGGAATGTTTATATAATGAATGCTAATATTATTGTTTAAGTTGCTTTAGTTATAGAAAGAGTACTTTTGATCAGCTTATAACTTTGGAACTGTTCGACAAATGGTCACCAAACTTTGTAGAGAGAGTTGTATGCTGATGGGATGTTTTAAAATGTGAGGTGTGTTATTTTTGAAATGGTGGCCATATTGGATGGGCATGTCATGGACAGCAAGGTTAGGAAAAGAAGTCTGGAAAATATATATAAGCTCAAAATGAAGTGTGAGCAAAATGGCACTCCAGCAATTTAAAAGGGAAGGAAAGACAAGGTTATACAAAATTAAGCAGCACCAATAAGTAAGTAGGTAGGGCAATCTAGAAAAGGCTTGCTACATCAAGGATTCAAATCAATAGGCCTGGGTCAGTGTTACTGGTACAGAGTCTTTACAGAGAATCACACAGTTCAAAGTAGTTTGCGGTTATGTCTTTGCCAAAAGTTTGACACAAAGTTGGTCAGAAGAAAAGTTACTTCAAAGAGAAGAGAAGTACAAGCCGTCAGATTGGCAAAAGATTTCAAACACTTTCACTGCGGAATGACGGAACAAACAACCGCCTTAGAACAGTACCTTAAATGAAGAAGAAGGCTGTAGCTGAGGCATAAGTTCCTGGCAGGTCCTGCAGGCTCACGGTTCCTGAAGTGACTGTCGGACTGACACGAAGTAGGAAGACTGGAGGGTCCAGCACTGCCCAGGGAAGAAACCAGTAGCAGAGAAAATCAACAAATAAAAGGTGCGCTCCTTAAAACCCAAACAGGGTCCAGTCTTCCTGGCTATCCGGTTCACTGCAGCTGTGCACAGCAAATTCGACCAGGGGAGGGAGGCCTTGCTTGGTGTTTGGCGAACTGGTTGGTCCCACCAGCTCAAGGGTAGAAGATTCCTTGCAGTACTACTCTGTCATCGAAGTTTGGAAATTCGGACCCGCAGCAAGGCTTCACCGGGAGGTTCATTCGTGGTAGTGGTCCTCTTCTTTCAGCTTCTCTTCGGTTCTCTCGATCCAGTGGCGATTCTGCCTTCCTAGTCCCAGAGACCTGATTTTTATGCAAGAGTGGGAGAAAATGGCTCACACTCTTACCAGGTGAAATTAATTCTAGAAATCCAGCAAAGTTGTTGAGGGACTCAGTAGGCAAGGGAAATTAGCCATTCTGGATAATTCTCCCTAACAGTATGGCCACAGGATACCTAGTAGCATGGTCTACTACGACCAGGATAAACCTGTTTCCTGGAGATGTTGGAGGGTATAAGGGACCAACAATGTTGATTCCTACACTTTCAAAAAGGACTCTCACCACTGTGAGAGGCACCAAGGGTGCCACATTCTTGGTTCCTCTCTTGCCAGAGGTTTGGCAAGTGTGACAGCTCCTACAGACCTTATCTACATCAGAGCCCAATTTAGGCCAGTAGAAATATGAAGAAAGCCTTTCCTTGGTCATCTTAAAACTTAAGTGACCAGCCAAAGGTATCTTGTGGGCTAACTGTAGGAACTGAAGTCTGCTTTTAAGAGGCACTACAAGTCTTCTGTAGTCCCCTGGGATAGACGCAGTTGATTCACTGTAGAAGAGGCCATCTTCCCAGTACAACCTATGCTTCCCTGCTTCTTGCCCATCCAGCTGGGATGCTGCCTGTTGGTGAAAACCTTCAAGTGTAGAACACTCTCTTTGACCTTTGCTGAAGTCTGCTCTACATGGTCAACCTTCTTCCAGTAAAGACTGCAACTCAGGTTGGACTGCAGGATCCAGATCTCCAACAGGAGCAAGGTCCTCTTCCAGCTCTGATTCCTCAGCAGCTGATTCAACCATACAAGGTTGTTCCACACACTAAGCTTCAGCTGGTGGAGGAGTCACAGGTATGACTTTGGACAGACCTCTCGGGGATGCCCTTGTTGGTAGCACAGGAGTGCTGGCTGGTTTCTTTCTGGAGGTTTTAGGTTTCCCCTTTTCCTATTTCTTCTTTTAAATTGCAGTCAGTAAGTCCTGTGGACTGGGAGTTATAGTTTCCTCTATAATCTCTTCTTGAGAGCCCCTTTAGGTACTCTCTCTGGCCTTCCTAGTGTGCTTCTTTTTCCCTTTTCATGGGAGGCCTGGGGGTGCTTGATACAACTCCAAGAATTTTGTATTCACTCCCCAACAGGACTCTCCCAGGTACTTCACTCTGCACACTTACAGGTATCTTGACAGTCATGTCATTGTGCTGGATGAGAGATGGTAACTGTGGAAGCATTTGGACAGGGCCTCCAGCAAGCTTAGCTAGGAATTTCGGTGCCTTAGCAACATCCTCAACCTTGAAAAATGATTAATCAACTACAGTTATGCTGGCCCCAGTGTCTCTGATGGCAGGGGTCTCCTGACCATTCACAAGAACACTGTCTTTGTAATACTCTTTAGTATTGTGTGGAGTGAAATTGTAGGCATCTAAGTTCTGTTGTTCCCACAGACCAAGGGATACTAAAGAAACACTGGCTGAGACTTTCATGGGTTCCTCAGCCAGTAAGTGAAAACTTCCACTTGCCATTGGTACTTCATCCTCTGGGGAGAAGGCTAAGGAGACAATGTGGATCCCTGAAGGTTTACCCATGCATCCGGGATCCCCTTTCAAATGGTCAGTTCACCCACAAGCATAACATTTTCCAAATGTCTTCATGAATGGAGGTTTGTTCTGACTGCCTTCTGGTTTGGCACCCGGAGGTTCACTAGCATGATTCAGTTTCCCTGGTGGCTTACCCTTGCTATGTTTGGGGCCCTCTTTTGGAGTGGAGGAATTGGAATTCTCTTTGGTATCTTTCTTGTGCTGCTTTCCCTCATCCTTCTTCTCAGATACCCCAGAATCATTGTGAGTAGCCCTGTTGGCAACCCACAAATCAGCAGCCCTTGCTAACCTCTTTGGATCAATTTCCCTAGAGTCAGCCAAGTTTTGTCTCAGCTCAGGAGAACAGTCATCATACATAGATTCCAACATAAATATATTTATCATCCCTTCATAGGTGTTAACTATGTAACCCTTAACCAATGCATCTACATTTTTCAAACATTCAGTCACCCAGGTAGCCCAAGGGGTACCATTATGCTTTTTGAGGGTTCTAAACATCTTAAGATACTGAGAAGGGGTCTTCCCAAATCTAGCTATCAATGCTAGTGTCACAGTTTCATACTCCTTTCTATCTATATCCCCCAACTCCATTAACACATCAGTTGCAACACAGGGTAGCCTAGAAAAAAGCCAAGGAACCAAGTGATTCCCTGTAATGTCTTGAATCCCATGGTGATATTCAAAAGCAGCCAACCAATCCAAAATATCAAACTTAACCTCATACATACTTACTGCTTTTTTGGGCAAGCAAGGCCTTAGGACTGAAAGACCTAGAGGACTCTGAGAGAGAACCAGTTTCAAGAGAGACATTTTTCATTTCAAGGGCATGATTCAACTCCATTTCTCTGAGTCTAAGTTCTTGATTTTTGTTTTCAGTTTGAGCTTGGATTCTTTTAAACTCTAACTCAAGTCTCATTTGTTCTAAAGAGGCACATTCAGGACTTAGTGTTGGACCTGATGGGGTCCCTGTGGTCAAAGGTTGAGGCCTATGAGCAGGTAGAGGTAAGACAGGGCCTACATTCTGAGACTCTTCTGCCTCATCTAACTCATCAACAATATTAGAGCCTGGCTCTGACATATTATCATCACCATCAACATTTTCCACATTTGCTGCAGGTGTGGGGGTGTCAGATCCACTCCTCAGACTTTGGTATTTTAACATATTTTCTATCAATTCAACCTTTTTGCCTTTTAAAGTGAGTTTCCTAGCGTTAAACATATCTCTCACTTGATCAACTGTTAAAGTGACTAGGGTCTCATGTCTGTAGCTTTCCCTATCAGTCATGAGAAAACAATTGCTTCTCTAGTGTTGCTTAGCCTTGTGAGGGTTATTTGATCAAAGGTAAGAGTAGCACTCTAAATGTAACACATATACTTTATCCTCACCACTGTACACCAGTGTTAGGCAGAATCACATGCAGTACCATTTGGGAACACTACACGCAATTGTGACTACAAGTATCAGTACAATTTCACCTTTGGTACAAGCCTGTACTGCACATTTATATGGTAGCAGTGGCTCAGCAGCCAGACTTATCTCAAGAGATGAGTGAGCAGTAGAATAAGTTACACAAAGGACCAACAAATACAGTGTTTCAAATATACACTTACTCAAGGTTTCTTGGTAAAAGAATATACATTTATTTACACAGTCAGTTTGAAAAGATTACACTAGCAAGAGCAGCTCAATATCACACCCTAATATACTACAAACACACAACCAATAAGTTACTGAACAAGTTCAGCTCCCCTAAAGTGGGAGCAAATGGCACTTCAGATACATAATAAAGGGGTAAAAAGACACGGTTATAAGAATAGATAGCTCATATATGTTCATAGGCAGGGCAAAGGGTTTCAGTAAACTACAACCAGCAATTCATTTCATAGGCCTGGGCCAAAGTCAATTGTTCAGAGTCTTTGTATAGGATAGCACAGTTCTGGTAGTGAATGGTAAAGTCTTTGCCACAGAGTTTAGAAGAATTTGACTAGGCGAAAAGTTTGACGAATGTTTAGGGAAGGGCAAGCTTTCGAAGTTGGGAAAGTTCCACAAACTTTTGCGATGGCCAAAAAGATTTCCGGACCTTGTTTGCACAGTACCTTTGTATTGAAGAAGAGCTGTAGCTGAGGCAGTTGTTCCTGGCAGTTCAAGCAGATTACGCTGTTCCTGAGCTTTAGTCATGGGGACAAGAAGGAGGATGTCGGGAGGTTCCTGCTCTGCCCAGGGATGAGGCCACAAGCTTAAGGTGTGAGTGCCTTAATGTCCACAAAATGGTATCCTTCCCACTGGCTATCGGTTTTCCACAGCACACTGCAGAAAAGTTGACCAGGAGGGGACGGTATCCAGGCGGCTTACGAGTTGGTTGTTCCCACCAAACTCAAGGGAAGAAGTTAACCTTGAAGGGCTTCTCTATCGATAGAGTTTTGGGAAATTCGGACCTGCAACAGGGCTTCACCAATTGTCCAGGAGTTACAGCAGTCCTCTTCCTTCAGCTCGTCTTCGGTTCTTTCGTTCCAGTGCTCGACTCTGCTTTCCAAGTCCCAGAGATCTGCTTTTAAACAGTTTTCCCCCATTCATTCTAGCCTGGCTGTCACTCAAACAGCAGGGTGGCTGTCCTTGCTGGACAGCCAGTCAGCCAATCATGCCAGAGTACATTCAGGTCTCCTAGGAGACTAAGCACAGGGAGCTTCGGGCACCTCCCTCACATCCTGTCCACCCCAGACACCCTGGCGCCAGAGAAGGGCTTCAGCACTGAAGCCCGCCAAGGCCAATGAACAAAGGGACCAAAGCTGTTTTGGTGCGCAGAGAAAAACACAAGAAGGACCTTTCCTAAAAGAAATGGTGAAAAAAGTCAACCAGAGTCTTTTTTTACAGATAGGTTTGGGCACCATATTGAAAAACATGGCTGACCCGATTTTTAGCTACCATTGTTTGCGGTCGGGAGAAATCATGGTGGGTTGATCTAAACCACTGCCACCAGCCATTTAAAGTAGGAAATGGTAACATTTGACTGTTACATGAGTGTTTTGACACAGGGGAAGCTAGGCAACCCCTCCAGCACTCTATAGGAAGATAGTGTGTGCTGGGTGTATACATTTAAAGAGGCTAGTAAAGCCAATTTAACTTTACATGCTCTGGGAGACAGTAGTCAGTCCCAGAGAAGATATTTAAACCTTGGAAAGTCTGAAAGTCATCCCTGTGCCACTGCACTGAAGGTGCTGTGTGACACACAGAAAATGATGATGCCTATGGAGTTGTCTTAAAACTCCATAACCCAAGAACACAAAAGTAAAACACACATCAAAATAAAAATGTCCCAGGTAAAAAAATCAAATCTTAGAAATCCAGCAAAGTTGCTGGGGGTCTCAAAAGGTAAGGGACATTAGCACATTCCTGAGAATTCTCCCTAACCCTAACAACTACCAGTGGTGATTCCCATACTTCTTTACTCCTGAACTCTGCATCCATTATTTCTTTTTTCCGATAACCACACGCAAACAAGCCCTCTTGTGCGTTTTTGTTCAATTTCACCTCCATCTTTTTCACTTATAACCAGCTGAGCATTGGTATTGTTCATTTTGTTGACACGTGCACCCTTCCCATTACCACACATCCTTTAACTGCAGTTCTGGCATGCACTATCTGATCAATTCAATTTCAGAACCCTTGTACATAATTGTCTTGATATTTACCTTTTGCAAGTTTATGCCTGAATGTCTCCCTCTATATGTTTTACAAGCATCAGGGTATAGTTTGATTCCAAACATATTATTGTCAGTGGTACTCCATTCACCCATATGTGGATGTTGGCCCTTCTATATCCTCCTCCTCATTATTATCCACCATGTGTATACACTCCTCAGTGTCCTCATACTCATACTCTCCTTGGTCCACTATATAGTTTATAGCATTTGTAGTTTTTAAAAAAATCTCACAAAATGACCTTTTCTATTGCACTGTAAGATCAAATGGTGGATTGCTTCACACTTGCCTTATTCTACAGCTCACTATCTTATTGGAAAGCAGGGTTCCCTTGCCCTAGCTGTCCACCGCCACGGTTCAGAGACTTTTGATTGTATGAGAGATTTCACGTGACCCTTATAATATCACTCTGACGACTCACGCCATCATTTCCTAGGGACATCTGCTTCCTGTAGTTTTTTAAACAGGTCCCAGTCAGAGTCTTTCAACTGTGCACCCGTGAGGCGTCAGACCCCTCTACACTGGGACCTCAATTGGGGTTTCTTTAAAGTACAATCAAATACACAATTCTTTGTCTTTTGGATTCCTTGCACTCAAAATGTTGCCACTTGAAACCTTGGGCTCAACACAGTTTGGTTTACTATCAGCTTCCTCCGACACACTGGCTGTGCTGACCCCTTTGGCTTCTTTGTCCTCTGGAGTCAAGGATACTACCACGGTAACCAGTTGCAGCTCCACCAGTGTTATGAATGCGGGAGGTCCCCATGTACCATTGAAATTTGCTGCTCTGCTTGCCAGCTGGAATTACCGGTCTTATGCTTTCCCTTTCAGAAGCTTTGAAAAGGCAAAGGCAATTCCTGCTTTGGTGTTCATTAGCTGTCTCCTCATGCATTTGTTTCACAAAAGGTAGCAGGCGCTCCTCCCCAGAGAGAACATGGCACGATAACCTGTTCTGAGATGAGAGTTTGCAGCACACGCTTTTTGCTCACTGTACCTTTTACAGATGGGAAATATCCATTTGCATATCAGTCTTTGTCCCGCCCACATGGGCAGTCCAGCACCGAAATGTTATGGCAATTCCTCTCTGAACAAGAGTGCCGACAGCAACCCCATACACGTGTTTCAGCCTTGTTTGGCTTCATCAGTGAGGTGAAGCTGTGCCTCTCTGAGCACAGTGAGCAGGGAGACCACGTCTGCTTGCCCCCAGGTAACTTAGGGTGACCAACCCCAAGTTCCTTAAACATATTTCACAAAAGGTAGAAAGCGCTCCTCTCCAGAGAGAACATGGCATGATAACCTGTTCTGAGGCAAGAGTTTGCAGCACACGCTTTTTGCTCACTGTACCGTTCACAGATGGGAAATATCCATTTGCATATCAGTCTTTGTCCCGCCCACATGGGCAGTCCAGCACCGAAATGCTATGGCAATTCCTCTCAGAACAAGAGTGCCGACAGCAACCCCATACACATGTTTCAGCCTCGTTGGGCCTCATCAGTGAGGTGAAGCTGTGCCTCTCTGAGCACAGTGAGGAGGGAGACCACGTCTGGTTGCCCCCAGGTAACTTAGGGTGACCAGCCCCAAGTTCCTTAAACATATTTCACAAAAGGTAGCAGGCGCTCCTCTCCAGAGAGAACATGGCATGAACACCTGTTCTGAGGTGAGAGTTTGCAGCACACGCTTTTTGCTCACTGTACCTTTCACAGATGGGAAATATCCATTTGCATAGCAGTCTTTGTCCCGCCCACATGGGCAGTCCAGCATCGAAATGCTACGGCAATTCCTCTCTGAACAAGAGTGCCGACAGCAATCCCATACACGTGTTTCAGCCTTGTTGGGCCTCATCAGTGAGGTGAAGCTGTACCTCTCTGAGCATAGTGAGCAGGGAGACCACGTCTGGTTGCCCTCAGGTAACTTAGGGTGACCAACCCCAAGTTCCTTACACATATTTCACAAAAGGTAGCAGGCACTCCTCTCCAGAAAGAATATGGCATGATAACCTGTTCTGAGATGAGAGTTTTCAGCACACGCTTTTTGCTCACTGTACCTTTCACAGATGGGAAATATCCATTTGCATATCAGTCTTTGGGCCTCATTACACGTTATGTGGTAAACCATGGTGCTATTAGCACCATGGTTGCCGCCGGTATCATACCGGTACCACCATGGAGAAAAGGGGAATTACCACCCCATTCCAAGGTTGGCGAGGCGGTAATTCACCCTTTCTCCACGGCCCTTCCTCATTCCCATTTTTGCCCCATAGGGCTCAATGGCGATGGGGCGGTACCGTAATTAGCACCAAGGTCCCTTTGCAGGTCCCAACTTTAACGGCTGGTCTACACCAGCCGTTAAGGTCGGGTCCCGCAAAGGGACTTCGTAGTAAGGCGGTAAGGGTTTACCGGTACCGGTAAACCCTTACCGCCTACCGTGTAAGGAGGCCCTTTGTCCCTCCCACATTGGCAGTCCAGCACCGAAATGCTATGGCAATTCCTCTCTGAACAAGAGTACCAAAAGCAACCCCATACACGTGTTTCAGCCTTGTTGGGCCTCATCAGTGAGGTGAAGCTTTGTCTCTCTGAGCACAGTGAGCAGGGAGTCCACGTCTGGTTGCCCCCAGGTAACTCAGTGTGACCAACCCCAGGTTCCTTTCAAATATTTCAAAAAAGGTAGCAGGCGCTCATCTCCAGAAAGAACATGGCATGATAACCTGTTCTGAGATGCCTGCTACCTTTTTTGACTCCTCATGCATTTGGCCTTGCTCGAAGCTGACTTTCGTGCTCTGCCTTTTATCCCTGTCGAGAAGGTAAAGGGCCGACAGGTGTACATGGTTATTGTCAATTACCAGACTCTGCCTGACCCTTGTGTTGGGACATGTTAGGTAAACAGCTTTGGTTTTAGTCCGCTGTCTGTTATGGTGAGAGAAAGTGTTTGTATCAAAAGAGGGGGGTGGTAGACTTTCAAGATATCCTACAGGGTAGGATTTGTAAAACAAGCAAGGATGACCGGAATTATTATCTTGAAAGGAACAAGGAGGATAATGGGAATGGTAGTGCTTGGTTAAAGCAGGCTGGGAATTTGGGAATTAATCAGAGAGACAGTGGGAATAATGACTGGGAGTGCTCACGTAGACAACTGGACAACAGGGATTCTTGAGATGTAGTTTCCCACGACCGCAGGGTTGGTATACCTAATAGGTTTACCTGATGTGAAGGGGTGGCTGGATTTAGGGTAGGGAAATTCATTGGGTGGAAGGGAGGTTGATCTAGATTGGCCTAGAAAACCTCAAGGTCTTGGTCCTCCTCGTCTTCTTATCCTATGTCATACTGCATCTCACTTGGGGTATTTTCCCGAGCACGACCCCGGGTTCCCCACCCAGGTGATCCTCCCCCACCTGTCCACCCCCAGGAACTGGTTTCAGAAGCAATGGCCGTGTCCTGGACAACTGGATAAGGTATTTCTGAGTCTTACTCAGAAGAGTACCCTCAGGTTTCTCACACACCCCAAAATCAAGGACCATTTTCAAAATCACTTGGTCTGTTCCAACAATAATATTGTATTCAATTTATTGCATCAGTCATACAAAGCTCATGTTTCATGACAACATGTTGTATGTACCCGTTAATAAGCCAAGCAACCAGGTTGAACCTGGCAGAGCTGTCATAATGTTGTATAAGGAGACATTCTGTGCATTTTTACTTGGAGCAATCTATTGTTATGCCACTTTTGATATCTCAAATATTCTATGTTTTCTATCCAATACAGCACCTTCAAATTGATTGTCCACATATGCACCTTGCTGTAACTAGTCACCTGCGATCAACAGTGTCAGCTCTGCAGGTACACATACCAGGTTCAAAGGTCACACATGAACCAATGACGCTATTGGCACAACAAGTCCCTACATGCATAGGTAGAATATTAACTGTTCGCACCTCTTAGTTACATTCTGATAATTAATTGCCTTAGACAGCCTGGTGCATTTAACTATAAACCATGAAAGAGGTTTGGCGTGGTGACTGCAACGGACAAACAATTATAAAGCCACAACACTTTGACATCAAACCAGTTTCAACACTGTGAGCAAGGCTTAACCACAACAGGATGATAAATGGAGCAGTAACCAGGATGCTTCATCCTTCGATACTTTAGCAAGAAGCTTAACTGCTTCCCCATGGCATATAAATTTGCCCTGGAGGACTCCTTGAACCTTGTTTCAGAGGTAGAACTGAGACAACAGAGACATTTCTCAAACCACTGTGTTGATTATTGGAATGGCGTTGAAGAGAGCATGCATCTGAGACCCACCCAATCTTCTTGGATTCCAAACTCGAAACCACATCCTGGCAACCAGCTTCTTCAAGTTCCCACCCGACAATGCTGCATTACCCCATCTCTATATTGAGTCCACCAAGACTGCTCATTGCTGAAGGAACGTCTCCACGATCAGTGAGGTCACAGAAACGTCCAGCACCACCAACCAGACTTGTTCTCGTTATAACTTTATTCAAATTGAACATTACAATTCATAAATATACATAATGGGCCTCATCACGACTTCGGCGGTAACCCTTAAATCCGGCGGACGAGCTTATACCGCCGGATTTAAGGGTCCGCCAAATCAGGACTTCGGCGGATTTCGCCCCAGCTCTTGGCTGGGGGTAAATCCGCCGAAAATTCGCCCTATTATCGCCGGCGCCAAATCCGCCGGCGGTAAGAGCGCAAATTTTCCCCATTGAGCCCAATGGGGAATGGGGCATTCCCGAATGGGCTCAATGGGGAATGAGGAATTACATTACCGCCAAACTCGTGATACGGCGCTATTAGCGCCATGGAGGTCGGCGGTAGGGCTAATACCTCCAGCGTTAATACCGCCGGTGTTACCGCCAAAGGGCCTGATCACGACTTTGGCGGTAACCCTTAAATCCGGCGTTAGCGCTATTACCGCCAGATTTAAGGGTCCGCCAAATCAGGATTTCGGCGGATTTCGCCCCAGCTCTGAGCTGGGGGGAAATCCACCAAAAATTCACGCTATTACCGCCGGCGGGAAATCCATCGGCGATAAGAGCGCGATTTTTCCCCATTGAGCCCAATGGGGAATGGGGCATTCCCGAATGGGCTCAATGGGGAATGGGGAATTACATTACCGCCGAACTCGTGATCTGGTTTTATTAGCGCCGGGGAGTTCGGCGGTAGGGCTAATACCACCGGCGGTAATACCACCGGCGTTACCGCCAATGTCGTGATCAGGCCCAAAGTCGTGATCAGGCCCAATGTATTATAAACATATTAATAAAACAATGTATAAAAAGGAAGGACACTTAAAACAACAATCCCATATACCTTATGGTCATTAAGTACGATAAAGGAATAAGGTATAGTACACAGATAATAGCATATATTGGGCAAAGTAAGACAAAATAAAGGCCTGTTTTAGCTTTATCAGGACAGAAGGTGCAGAGACCATGTAATGCTTGGGATTTATTATTCCATGATGTAAAGCAAAAATGTAAAGGCAATAGATTAAATCAAGACCTAATAACAGTCCAACATTTATGGTAATGCATTGAGGTGTTTAGGTATGGCTGTAATTCTCAAGATGACATAGAGTCGTACTCCAAAATATGTTCCTCTGACATTGCACCTTCAGTGGATTTGCCCCTTCTAGCTAGACCTAGCCTCATATGTTTTGTTTAATTTGTACTTTTGTGAAAGCAAAGATGGAGCTCTGCAAGTCATGCATGTGCATAGCTGTTAAACATTATAAAACATGATTGCACAAAAGAATGTTTTTACCATCCTGTCAGAACATAATATGCTATAATATAATGTTAGATATACAGCCTTGTCAATAGCCATAGCCTCAGAGGTGTTCTCTTCCAAGTATGATATGTAGGACAATTACGATGTCCAATTATCATTTATAACCAGGGGTGCATCCAGGAAGACCTAACATTTTACAGCAAAATTGTTTGTCTACGGTTTGGATCTTCCGTGATTTGTCAGAGCCCCACCTCGCAATGTCAAATGTGCCAATTGCTATGACACAAGCAAAGCAAATACCCATACTAATCACCACTGATTGCTGTCTGTAAACAGAGCCACATGTATTGATGACCACAAAACATGCTGTCTTCTTTCTGGCTGTATTGGAGAGATGCTCAAAACTCCTCAAGTTTTCACAACTGTAACCCCTAAATAAAAGGAGTCTTTTCTGGAATCCTTTTATAGTGCCGGCGGAATAGATGCAATCCTATTTTGATGTTTTCTATTTGGTAAAAAACAAACTCACACTGATTTGGCTTTGTGAACTTTTTTATCTGTTTTTTCCATGAAATTCACATACCTATTGATATGGTTTTGTAATAAGCAAGTTTTCCTTGTGATACGGGCGACATCATTAGTATACCCAGAACCTGAATACTTCTAGAGCCTTAATGTAGAGTATTCACTTGCCCATCAAACAATGCGTGTCTTTGTTATTGGTGTATAGGGCGAACAGCAGGGGAACCAACAGGCTCCCCTGCCTTAATCCTTTTTCAACCTAAAACCTAAAGGTGTACATACTCTGGATCACCCTACTGTAACAGCTGCTCTGTTATCTCTGTAAAATGTGATCAGAATCTGACCATATTTACTGGTATGCAATATTCATCAAAGCGGCCTCCACAGCTTCCACAGCTTAAATCTAACGACACTATCAAAGGCTGTGGCAAGGTTCATGAAAGCGACATATATAGTCTTGGCCATGATGTGAACAGAATTGGTAAGAATCAGGTATAAATGTAACACCTGATTCATGGTGCCTAGATCTTCATGAATGGCCAATTGTGAATCCGTTATGATGCTGTGTGTCTCCACTCACTCATTCAAATAGTACAATCTTGTAGTAATACTTAAAATAGATATTGGTCGATTTGAGGATGGGAAAGTGGAATTACCTTTGTTATATTTCGTCCATAATAATGTGTCCTTCCATGTATTTGAGAAAAAAATTACATTCTGACAGTCTATTAAAAATAATAAATAAAATAACAGACCAAAAACAAGGGTTAAATTTGAAAAGGTTGGATAGTACTTTATGAGAACACAGTTCTTTTCCAGATCTCTCAGCCTGAACAGACTTCAACACATACACTCCGTAGAAGCTCAACACATGCTGCATGGGCTCCAGTACTGACATGAGATTGGGATTGATATTCTCTCGGTCAAAGTCTAGCAAATCTCTGGCATCTGGGGTATTTAAGTGTCTATCAGAGTAAAGATCAGAATAATTGGATATCCAGACGGCTCTAGATAGCACATGTATTACTTGCTGCCCTCCCATGAATGAAAGGTGACACAAATTCACTAGCTCCTAGAATCTACTAGAGTCTTGACATGTGAGGCTTCTAGGAGCATGTTCATTATGCACCAACTAATTTTTCCCATTATTAATGCGTTTTTTATATATTGATCTTCTTTTCCCAATGTATTTAGGGTCAACTGATTTGGTTTTTTAGGATAATCAGTATGTTTTCCTTGCTAAATTAAAATGAGAGTAAAAATAGCAATTTTTCGTACCACTCTGTTAGTCTTACTTACACCCTCAAATTGACCCATCAGGGAATGGAAGAAGTCATCCAATTGCCCTTAACCCAGTGATTGTTAAAAATGTATCACTTAAAAAGTTCAATATAAATGTTTTTGGTCAGTTTCTACCCATTTTAGAATACAAGAGGATTTTCAGGGTGCTGTTGTGTAGTATGGCATCAGACCCAATAAACCCTTTTGGGGTCTGTTGCAAAATGTATGCACTATTTATGCCACACATGTTTAGTTTCATTGTGAGAGGAAGGTGATCACTCTCTGATCCTATGCTTTAACCTACAATTAAATATACTGGGTCAACAGAATACTTTGATACCGATATATTCAATCAGACTCTTGCCGAAGTGTCTGTTTATGAGGTCAGTCTGAAGGTAAGCAGCCATTCACTGCTCTTAGACCATGCTCAATCAACCATGTCCCTAGTTGGATTCCTGCTCTGTCAGTCATTTTGTGAGCTAGCACCAGATTATCTGTACCAAGTCTTGTGCCAAGCCCTCTCCAATTGGAATGTTAACGTCAACCCCAATTGTCCCAATAATTATATTAGACATAGATTTCATCAGGTTTCCATCTATTCATGTGGTCATAAAAATAATTGTTAAGGAGGCTCTTTCAACATTCTTATTTGCATTATAAAATCCACAAAGAAAACTGAGCGATTATGTTCGGCAATACACAATTTCACACCCTGAAAACCCCACCCTCATTACATACCAGTTGTGGGGTTCCTGACATAGAATTTGACAAAGGTATTGCAAAGCCGTCTATTCTTGAGCCCTCCGATGTTGGTTGCGAAAAAGAGGAATATTCCTTAAAAGTGATATCATCCGGTTGCCAGGCATCCTGGAGCAGGAGGACATCACACCAAATTCCAAGAAAAAACCTTAATATAGTCTTCATCTAGCTCTGCGTTCTACAGGTATTGACCACAATTGGGCTTCGCAACTGCATCCAGTAATGAGAAAGAGCAAGATTCTAATAATTCATGGAACTTCAAGACATTAAGTAGTCTTATTTAGGGGCTGTCTGATCCGAGCTAGCTACTTGGTTTGTACTACATGGAAGCAAATTGGCCCATAACCAGCGATTAGCCATTTGGCCGAATTAAGTCAGTCAACATCCTGTAAAGACTCCATTACATGGAATCAGTTATTTGTTAAGGGCCATCTGAAAGGTGTAGGATATTTGTCAACATTATTTTTCCACTGTGGTATAAAGGGCTTTAAAAATTGCAGTTATGGAGCGAGATGTCGTATCATATTGGCCCATATTAGGGCCCTGGATCTTTCCAGTTCCAGAGATAGCCGATGAGTAAAAGCAACCCAAGGGTAACAGCCTGATGTTGGTAGGTCTACACGGATGTGATGCTATAGACAGCAAATAGGGTACTATTTTAGGGGAGGCAAAGGACAGAATGATACAATCACCCTCAAATGATTTCCTAGTGGGGTCGAGCCATGCTGTACATCTTGCTATTAAGAGCGTTTGTGAATTGAAATCTGCCATCAGTTATGTAGTGTTCAGCCAATGTGAAGCTTGACTATAAAGTGCTTTTTTAAATAAAATAAAAAAACATTTCTTTCATTTCAAGTCATAAAGCGGTATATAATAACAGCTTTTTGACAAGAAGATAAAAAGGAAACAGATTCCAAGCTAAAAACACATTATCCTCCCACCAAAAGATCGTGAAGTATATTATGCAAGCTTTGTGATTTCCCCCCATGAATGTGTCCCAAAGCTCCTCGAGGGGCGAGTTGCGTATTCAACCTAGCTGCAATAAGGGCCACATTCCTGAAGGGTTGCAATGACATGCAATGACACAAAAAATGCTGAGTAGACTCGAGAACACCATCACCACAAATATGACACGTGCGGGTAGGCCTTGCAATGTCAAACCAGGCACCTGTGATATCAAAGGTCTTAACAGCATTGAGTTTGATTTTTAGGTAATGCCAGACCAATGAGTTACCCACAAAGCCGTCGATATATCTGGGGAGCCCTTCACGTACAAGAATATGACCAATGAACAAGGCACTTTTTGACATTGCATCCGATTGTATAATGTATTGCTTGTGAAAATAGCTGTGGAAATTCCTTTTCATAGACACTTTAAATCGCGAGTGAGGCCATTGCAGAGCATCATCTATGGCCAGAGATGGCCATCCTTCACCAGCCGAAAGGACACGATGAATGGCACTGCCCTGCATATGATGAACTTTGGCCAAACCAGCATTTATAATAAGAGAGTTCAAAGTACCAGCCTCAGAGTTAGTAAGTTGCTATAGAATATGCAAAAATGAAAGTTTAAGCTTTGCCGTGGATGAGACAATGCTAAGTTCAAGCAGGATGGACTTGACAGGGGTGTGTGTAGGGAGCTGAAACAACCTTTTAAAGGGGAAGGCCTCCCATTTGAAGATGTCCAACAAATTACCGGGGTGCCAACACACTGCCCCATACATTATAATGGGACTAATCTTAGCTTGAAATAATTTAACAAGGATCCTAAGGGAGTAACCTCCTCCAATTCGAGATATTTTACCCAGGGCCCAATGGCCTGGGTGCACCTCAATTTAATCTGATCACAATGGGATCCACCACGTAAGGCCCTGTCAAGTAAGATACTCAAGTATGTATACTCCCTGACCACCTCCAGGGTTTCACCTCCCAAATGCCATGGAATGATAACTTTTTCGAGCCTGGGGGGTGAAACACCAAAACATTGGTTTTCTGAATATTAATCGCAAGGTCCAAGGAGTCAGAGTATTTCTTCAATAACTCCCGGGCATTCGGCAAACCAACCAGAGTCATGTCCAGCAGGATGATAATATCCGCGTATCCCATCCATCGGAGTGGGGATACCCCAAATTGGGTGGAATCACACAAGGTTAGACAATGCCTCACCCATATCTGCCAGATATAAGGTAAACAGGAGGGGGAGATAATCTACACCATTGTTTCATACCATTGGTCGTTGGAATCCATGCTACTGTGCTGCCATATTGGTCCTATAAAGTGTTTTTGGATCGCTGCGCTATACATTTCTCTGGGAATGGGGTACATTTGCCAACATCCATACAAATGGAGAGGCAGCAGAGAGTAAATCAGGAAACCTTTGCTATCCCTTAAAGTTGGTGTACCTGTTAACCAGGAAGACACTGCTAGCCATTCTCAGGGATTTTGATCCACAAGTCAACTCTGCTGACCAACAGCATCAATTTTTTGGGCCTTGCTGACACTGCACCATGATTGGAACCCAACTCGGTGATGAGAGAATCCAGACTCCATGTGACATTGAAAAGCCTGGCTTAATGCTGGTGCTCCACAAACTCAATAAGGTATAATGCCCTGTCCCCTTGGACCAAAGTGATTTCTGAGCACCTCTTCTCTGACTCTGTATTTTCTTTATAGGGTTGGGTTTTTCTTTGTGTTTTTAATTGTATTTTTTCATTTCATTTAATTGAAAGTCTATATTTTATAGAACCTTGATTGGACATTCTTTTATTTTTGACTCTTTACACAATTGCTTGTTGTGTTGTTACTATTATTATTATCATTATTATTAGTATTCCTATTATTATCATTGTATTTTTTTAGCGCTGACCTTGCTTCAAGGAGCAACGGAGCCCTTTACACAGGTATACGACAATACAGATACATAACGGAGCGCTTTACAGAGGTATATAACAGTAAGGATGCATAACCAAGCTATTTTCAGTGTAAATAACAGAACAGATAGACAGCAAGGGGTAGGATACAGAGGGGCACAGAGGAGGGTTAAGGCTGTACCAGGTGGTGGGGATGAAAGGGGCAGGCGGCGTCTAGGGAGTCATGTGGCTAAGGAGCGATATGATGGCCTAGTTGTTGACGAGGAGAAACTCGTTGAAGAAGTGAGTCGTGAGATCTTTTCTGAACTGTAAGAGCATGGGGGTGAGTTTGATGCTGACAGGGAGGAGGTTTCATAGTCTTGGGGCGTAGGATCAGAGTCCTGCCGAGGGTATAGTCTGCACTCTTCCTATCTTACTATATAAGGTGAATGAGCAGTACCTTCTGGGCTGTGCCTATTTCACCGGTCTGATTGGGATCACTGCTGGCCTAGAAGTAGTGTGGGCAGGGGTAGGTGGTTGAGACACTATTCATCCCTGTGCTCCTGCAGAATGCATCCACCCATAGTGGGAAGCATTGACTATGATTCAAACATATGTATTTCCCTTCTGCACACCAAACCACCTTCCGCTACATTTTCTATTATTACCGCTTCATCACTGCTCTCTCATTTCTCATTCCCTCCTTTTTTGGCATGCAATGGTGTGTCAATCTGTCAATTATTATGGATGAGCCATGCCAATCCGTAAAATAATTGAGTATTACCGATCTGCAGCAAGCAGCTGGACGGCACCTCCCAGGTGAGTTTTAACTGTCAAAGACAAACATAACTTCCGTTTGGCATTTTACAGCCCTCTATAGGAGAAACTTGATTCTGTCTCACCCACTAGTCCCCGGAGATCTGTCATCCAGGTGGCCTGGACATGGCCATTACTATTGGATCCATTTACTGGGGGAGGACCAGTGTGGGAGGATGACCTGGATGGTGGGTCTTTGGAAGTGTAAGTGGGACACTGATGGGTGAGACGCGCTACCCCCTTCCTTATAATACTGTTTCTACATCCTATCCTTTTGGATACTTAGAAGCTCTAGCCCCCTTTCAGACATGAAAACTGTCTTACACTGTGAAAGACAATGGACTAACACCAGTAGTGCCATTTACCTGGCTTGTCCCAAAACAAGGGTCAGGCAGATTCCGGCAATTGACAATAACTACACACACCTGACGGCCCATTCCCTTCCCCACAGCGATAAAAGGAGGAGCATGAGAGCACAGTTTAAGCAAGGACAAACACACCAGGAGACAGCTATTCCAGGATGGCAGTTCAAACAGAGAAGAAGGGCAGTGAGACCGCAAAGAACAACAAGGAGGGAAGTGCCATTGCCCTTTTTGACCCAAGCCTGTGAAGCCTCCATGAAGGGAATCATAAGCCTGGGAACTACAGCTGACATGTGGTGTAACAGATGTCAACGGTGCACAGGACCCTGCCGCACTGATAACCGAGGCAAGGAGGCCAGCTTGTTAACGTGGTACTGTCCTTGACTCCAGAGACAAGAAACGACAAGGAGATCAGCAAAGCCAGTGAGTCGGAGGGAGAACCAATAGTAAACCAAACTGTGTTGAGCAAAGGTTGCAAACAGCAACTTTTTATGGACAATGAACCAGCTGAATACTGGACCGGTGTCACGTGGGCATCCATTCAAAAGACTCTGGCTGGTCCCCTTTCCTTGTGAATAATATAGTAACAAGAGGCTGTAGGAAAGGCTGGCATACTGAGTTAAGGTGGTTCTACAAGGGTCAAGCCAAAATACCTAGTACAATCAAAAGTCCTTATCCCATCAGCAAAGTTATGGCAGTGTGAAGCAGGCGTGTGCGCCCGGCTGAGGGAAAATGCAATAGGAACAATAAATGTGGCAAGCCTGACTGGGGGCTTGAGCGAAAGCCTGACTGGGTGCTTGAGAGAAAGCCTGACTGGGGGGATAGAAAAAGCTAAGGGAAGTGAATCATGCAAGATATTGCAATTGAGTGAACTATGTTAAACTGGAAAATATGAACCCGGCAGAGGGATGCCGGTGAATAAGAGCCAAACGTAACACCTCGTAAACATTGTGCCTCAGAAGGCCTTGATCATTTGGAAATTTGGAAATTAACTGTAAGCTTGTGTTGGAGAAGCCCAGGAGTGTGCTGTGCTCAAGAGTCCCGCCTTGTCCCGTGCTAAAAATCATGGGATAAGGAGACCCAGTTATACGATCCTAATTTATCATTTTGTGAACCCTTCTTTCTTTTCTGATGAACACTATCCCACACTATTTTGTAAATTAGCGTTACGGATTGGCAATCTTTATTTTAATATAGGCCCTTTTTATTTGAAAAGACACCACTAGGACTGCCTTATTATTATTTGATGGTTGTAGCTTGCTGCCATATTAGATTTAGGTTTAGATTAGGCATTTTTCTAACCCATTTAATATAGTTTAATAAACACCATTGAACTGTGATCACTTCTATCTGTATTTACTGTTGCCACCATGAGTTCCTATAACTAGCAAACATGTTTAATGGGACATGCAAGCCTGGCGATGTTTTCCTTCCCCAACCTTGCAGGACCCTTTGGGGATGCATGACAGGGTATTGCAGGCTTGAATGTGTGTAGGGGGCACGGTCTCCCCTTCCTTTACATTCAAGGGTCCAAACTCAGCATGAAGGATGAGCTCTGATGCCACCTTGCATGCACTCACTAACCCCTCTCTGCTTTCTGGTTCCTTTTGTGTGCTGCGTTCCAGCTGGATAGTCGTAATGGCAGGCGGAGTTAAGACTGGGGATTCAGGTAAGAAAACATATGAGTATGTATGTTGAAATGTATGTATCTAATGTGTATCAAAGGTAAATCAAACACAACAAATATTATTTCGTAGCTTGGCATGCCTATATTTAAACAGCCAGTCTGTATACATGTTCTGATGTCATGGCATTTCTTACTGGTTAGAGAAACATGATAATGTTTAAGTCATGGCTAGACTGGCCTATGTAGGTGCAGCCAGTATGGATAAATCTTCTTACTAACGCTTTGCATTATTAACTGCTCATCACAGGTAAAGAAAACATGATAAATGTTATTGTATAAGATACTTGCCAACAATGGTAGGGACAGTCTGGATATATTTCCTGGTTTGTATGTGTGCGTGCGTGTCTGTGTGTGGTGTGTGTGTGTCATTTGTGCAGCTGCAAGCGGGACATTTTTTCTTACAGAGGCATTAGATTTTTAACTGCTATGACGTATAACACAAGCAGTGTTAGTGTTACTGCAGAAGATGAGGAAGGCATAGTTTATGCCAACTATGCTGACAACACACAATGCTATATTACTCTCACTGGGAATCATATCACTGACTCCAACACTGTCAACTCCATCTATAGCTTGGTTCAAACGTGTATGCTTTTAAACGGCCTTGTGCTAATCGATGCCAAGACAGAGCTTATGGTCGCAGGCACAGCACCACAATTACGCAAGCTAAGCCCAGCATATCAGCACTTTCTCATTTCAGGGTGTACCGTTGCAACCCAACCTGAAGTTAAGACCCTAGGAGTCACTCTTGATCAAGAACTCAATATGAAAACCCATATCAATAGCCTTGTTTCGGGCACAGCTTAGACTCTTTCTTGAACCCCAACAAGCTTGATTATTGTTCCAGTTTGTTTCTGGGCATTGCCAAGTGTGAACTCACCCATTTACAAGTTATTCAGAACAATACTGAATGAGTTGTCAAGGGGCTTCATAGAAAGGACCATGTGTCTGGAGCCACAAATGCCCCACTTTGGCTCGCATTTATTTGCAAGATCACTTTCTGACTGCTTTGTATTACACATAGGTGATTGTACGGACAAGGCCCTGGTTACCTGTCCAGCAGCATCTCATGGGTGCCAGACTGGAGGGTACTAAGATCTAATAATGATTGCCTTCTGGAGGTACCAAGGGCTAGACTTTCCATTGTGTTCCAGTGATCTTTTCCTTCTGCAGCCCCCACAAACTGGAATGTGTTGCTTCCTGATTTGAGAGCATGCAACTCAATGACTGTCTTCAAACGTGGGCTGAAAACTGTTCTGCTTTGTTAAGTGACTTGTGCTCCCCCTGCTCGACTTCCCTTCTCTTTATGATACCATCTAATTGTTCTCTGTTTTCTCATCTTGTCTAAGCACCTCCATGCCTTTGGGTTATTGTTTGACACTAGACAAAATAAATAAATAAATAAATGCATACATACATGTCTAGAATTACATATATGGGTGTAAACAATCTGAATAAATGAGCTTACTGGGGCATGGAATTTTTATTAGCCATTAAGGGTAATGCAAAACTGATAAGTGTCAATATGTGGCTACACTGGCCTACATTCTGGTGCAGCTCATCTAGCTATATTGTCTTACTTTAGTATGGCATTTGATAGTGGGTTCCAAGGGTAAAGCAAACGAGACAACTGTTATTTTCTGGCTGTACTGTCTACAATGGTACAGACAATAAGGATATGTGCTCTTACTGTGGTATTATACATTACTACTAGGCAGTAAGGTAAATCAAACATGATATGCACTGTTAGACTAGCCTACATTGGTACGCTACCAAGTCATATACATTTCCTTACACTACCATCACATGTTTTATATGGTATAAAGGGTATAGCAAACAAGATAAGTGTTATTGCATGACTAGATAGGCCTAGATTGTTGGAGCATTTGTGACCATGTTTATTTACTTTGGAACAGACTTTCTTAGTGTGCATAAATGGACAAATAAACATTATGAATGTTCTTGTGTGTGTGTGTGTGTGTGTGTGTGTGCATATGTGTTTATGTGTGTGTGTGTGTGAGTTTGTGTCACTGTGTAAGTGTTTCCTGGGGTTCAGCTATGCAGAAGCAATCAGGACATATTTCCTTACAGTGGCATGGCATTACTGTTGGCTTCAATGTTAAAGCAAACATGGCAACTGTTAAATCAAACAAGGTAAGTGTTATTTAATAGGTAGACATGTTTACATGTGAACAGCCACTCAGTATATGTTATTATCATGGACATTCCATTTTTATTTACTCAAAATCAAGGGTAAAGCAAATATAATAACTATAAATATGAAAACTATTATTAGGTGCTAGGCGGGAGTACACTGGTGTGGCCAGTCTGGCTATTTCCTTATAATCGCAAATTTTTTTACTGGGAATCTAGTATGAAGCGGATATATGTTAGTATGTAATTATACCAATCAACATTAGTGTACAGTCTGTGTGTATGTTAGTACAATGACATATATTTTTCTCACTCTGAATCAAGATTATAGCAAACATTTTACGTGTTATTATGTAGCTAGGTGCAACCAGCTGGATATATTTTCTTACTGACGCATGACATTCAGTGCTGAGTATCAGTGGTGAAGCAAATATGACAAGTGTTATTACTAGCCTGGCCTAGCATGATACAGTAAGTCTGTATACATTGTATTAATGTGGCACACCATTTTTAATTAACTTAAAGGGAACATTGTACATGATGTGTGCTCTTATGTGTGTGTGTGTGTTTGTGTTTTGAAGGGGGTGGGTGAGAGCCTGTTGTTGTGCATCAGACATGCTAAGTCATCTTACTATGGCATGCCTTTTTTAACTACTGTCAAGTATAACACTGGCATAACTGTCTTTGACCAGAATGTTTTGGTATAAATAGTCTTGATGCATTTCCTTACTGTGGCATAACATTTTACTGGGGATCAAAGGTAAAGCAAAAATTCTAAGTGTTATTACGTGGCTAGACTGGGCAGAATGTGTGCTGTCAGTCTAGCTATATCTTAAAGTAGCATGGTTTTTGTAGTATGTTTTTTATTACTGGACATCAAATGTAAAGCAACAAGATACATGTTATTTTGTGGCTAGATCTGCCTACAATGATATAGCCAGTCATGGTAAATGTTCTTACTGTTGCATTGCACTTTCTTTTTACTGTGCAGAAAGGTAAAAGCAAACATGATATGTGTTATTATGTTCTAGACTTGCCTACAGTTGTGCTCCCATTATGGGAATATTTTCTTACAGTAGCATGGCATTTTATTTACTGGGTATCAACCGTAAAGCAAACAAGATAAGTGATATTGCATGACTAGACTGGCCTACATTGGTGTAGTAGGTATATTTTCTTTTTTATCGTGGAAGAGACATTTTACAGGGCATACTTTGAAAAGCAAACATTATGAGTGTTTGTGTGTGTGTGTGTGTGTTTGTGTGTGTGTGTGCATATGTATGTGTGTGTCTGTATGTGTTTGGTGGGAAATCGGTAGTGTAGCAGAAGCAAGAACATATTTTCTTACTGTCGTATGGCATTATTCAGGGGGAATCAAGAGTAAAGCAAACATGGTATGCATTATTATGTGGCTAGACGTTTCTACATTGCTGCAGCTGATTGGGATATATTACTGTGACATTGCATTTCTTAGTGGCCCTCCACGGTAAAACAACATGGAGAGTGTACGTATGTGGCAAGGCTGGCATATTTGGTGCAGTCAGTGTGGAAATATGTTCTTACTGTGGCAGTACATTGTTTAGTAGGAATCAATGGTAAAGCAAACATCACACGTGTTATTACGTATAAGATTGGCCTGTATAGTTGCATCCCATCGGAATACATTTATTTACTTTAAAATTGTATGTTATACTTTGTATCAATGGTAAAGCAAAAAAGATAAGTATTGTTACATGGCTAGCTTGGCCAACAGCGATGCACCATTTCTGGGTTTACAGTAGCCTAGCATATGTCACGTGTTTTAGCTGACCTACATTGATGCAGCAGGTATGGATTTATTGTTTTACTAAGGCATGGACCTTTCTGACTGGTAATAAATCGAAGAGTAAACATTATGAGTGTCATTGTGTGTCTGTGAACATTTATGTGCATGTCTTTATGTTTGTGAGAAAGTGTCTGTGTGTATGTCTTGTGGGTGTAAAATTGTGCAGCAGCAGTCAGGATATATGTGACATGTCATTTTTTAGTGGGCATCATAGTTGAAGAAAACATGTTAAGTTTTATTATGTGACTAGATTGACATTTATGAATGGTGAAGCATCTATGATACATATTATTACCGTTAGTTAACTTTCTTCGGCCGTAGGGCCATCAACGTACAGACAAATACATCATAGGCACAACATATAGGTCATCAGCAATAAAAATAATAAACATCAGCTAACTCTCAAAACAAAGAAAGTTACCACCGGCAAGGGTGTTGCTTTCTCTATGAAGTTAAGGTACAGCATAAATAGCATCATCAAATACTCCCCCATCCAGTAGTGGCCTCCTCAGATATTTTCCCCACTGGAACTGTATTGGTTCCGGAGAGAAATTGGTGCAGGGGCCTTGTTCCCATAGGATCCATAATACCAGTATGATTTGTGTTCTTATAAAAAGGGCAAGTACTGATTACAATTGAGCTGCTTATTGGTGGAGAGCATCTATTTCCATTACCTAATAGGCCGGTGGCCAGTCTTGGATTTCTTAGTTCATACAGATGGAGTTGCAGCCACTTCCCTCCTTGTGACACACACTTTTGCAGCTAATAATGTCCTCTCTGATAAGGGAACAGCATCCATAGACTGTTCTAAGCCAGTGGATACATTTATTTTCGAGAGAATCTCTTGGTTCCACCTGATCAATATGGCATTTGGGGACTCTATGAAAAAATACCACTGCCCTCTGTCGGCCTCTCTCATTGTTCCATACCCATACCTGTTCCTGGGTCATTTTACAGCTTTAGGGCACTGTGTGGGACTAGATCTGTGGCCACTTTGTAATCAGCTCCTTCATCTCTCCACCTTAGCTTACTTCCCTATCGGTTATCCTAGGCCCTACGACTGTCATCCCCAGAGACAGCCCACCAGGGAATTTGTGCTTGTTTATGCTGTAAGTTGATGGCTGAGGGTGGGATGCCACGTTCAGATTGTTTCCAATGCCCCTTGTCCCCTGACAAGCTGGGTAGCAAATCAAAACAGAGAGGGGGGCCAATCACTGCAGGCTGGATCGGTGGTAGAACTTCTCCCCAGCTGTTTCAGTCCGCCTTGGGATGACCTCAATGCCTAGGTGCTGCTCCCGCAGAATTCCACCACCCATGCAACTCGATTTATCAATGATGCATGATAGGAGGCCCTTCATAACCGCCAATTCAGTTAAAACAAAAGAGCATTGGCAATCCTGTACTAGTTCCTCAGGTGTTGAGACAGAGGCAGGATTATGGACAGAAATTGATGGTAGACCTAATGTGGTCCCCAAATTGGGAAGGTAAACACAGAAGGAGACCCATTCCCAACTATCAGTCCTTTGCATCGGGTGAGTAGTACACAACATCTTTATTTGATATTAGGGGTGGGAGACTCCTTCACTGTGTTCCTCTTTCAAGGAGGCTAGGTGTGTTATGTGGGGAAATTGCTTCCACACTCCCCTTTGGGTTTGTTATTGGGTGCCGGAATGGCAGATTAATTTGTTCAGGACACCGGTTGTGGCCCTTTTGAGACACAGACGTGTAAAACAGAGGGGTCAGGGGGGTGGGGGGTTCATTACAACAACATATGTAATCATTTTTGATTCAAAAACCCCTGAATGGCCCTGTGAATAGTCATTATCAGAGCCTGGCACCCCAATGCTTGTTAAGTCCAATAGAAACACATCACTTTTCCCAGGGCTGGCAACGGGATGGGCTGCACAGCCCTTCCCGGCACTCGTACTAGCTATGGGCATTTCATAATCTTTCTTTTCCTGACTCTTGATGAGGTCATCCTTGGGTGTATTACTCTCCTTCACGATCACAGCACTTCCCAGAAAATTATTTATTTAATTAATTAGTTTATAGGTGTTGTCCATAATCACGCTACAGGTCCCCACTTTAGGGTAAACTTGGTCATCAGCTGGGCTGGGCAGGTTCTGCTGACTTCATCTTTGTTTGTTTGTTTGTTTATTTGTTTGTTTGTTTGCTTTATTATTTATAATGCGCACATAACCACAAGGATAACAAGGCGCGAACATAGTAAGAGGGTTGTATAGCTTAGTTACATACAGCAAATTAAATAACGTCCCGTGGAGTTACAATAGGGATACAGTGGTAACATGGGTAAACAGATATCAAAGACATTTTATCTAGTGCAGTTTATATAGTAGCAGGAGGTAGCGGGGGTACACTGAACAATAATACAATTGGTGATGGCACTGATAATGGCATGAGGAGCCACCAGGGAGTATTATTTGTCATGGTCCTTCATCCATTGTATAATGTATGTCCTGAACTGAAAGTAAGGGATGTCTTTCCTTAGAGGTGGCGGTAGTGAGTTCCAGTGAGTAGCTGCTTTAACAGGGAAGCTGTTCCCTCCAGTCAGGGACCGTTTGAATCTTGGGACTAGTAGTAGATTGGCGTTGGCACTTCTGGAGGGGCGGCATGAAACCTGTCTAGAGAATCTTGTTATCAGATATTTCGGGGCCATGTCATGAAGGCATTTGTGTGTCAGTGAGACAGACTTAAGGAAAATGTTGTCTTTCGTGAAAGCCAGTTAACAGATCTTCTGGTATCTGAGATGTGGGCTTTCTTGGGGATACTTAGAGCTGCTCTTAGAGCATTATTTTGAAGGATTTGGATCTTGTTTATGATAGGTTTGTTACTGCCTACGTAAAGGGCATTACAGTAATCCAGCTTAGATAGGATCAATGCTCTGGCCAAGGTAGTGCAGTTATTAGGTGTTAGGAGTGGTTTGGCAGCTCGGATGAGTTTACAAGTATAAGCAGTGGCGGAGGCCATTGCGTTTACCTGTTTTTTAAATGATAGTGAGGAGTCTAGGTAAAAACCCAAAGTTTTTACCTCCTTGGCCACAGTGATGGTGTTGTTATCAATTACGAATGATGAGTACATTTGGCCGAGTTTGTTGATATTGGCTGAGGTACCAAGAATGAGGAGTTCTGTTTTGTCATCATTCAGGCATAGTCCGTGTGAGGCCATCCATGCCTGAATGATGAGGTACACTCTGTTTACAAAGGCCAAATCCTTGTCATAATCCCCCCGACAACGGGATGAGGATCTGAGTATCATCTGCATAGTTTGTGTAGGTGATACCCAGACCGTCGAGATCATCGAAAAGGGGCTTTGTAAAGATGTTGTACAATGTAGGTGAGACGCAGGAGCCCTGAGGCACGCCACAGGCGATGGGCGTGGGGTCAGCAGCCGCTAATGGTGAGAAGACGCGCATTGTTCTATCACTGAGGAAGGACTGAATCCAGCCTATAGCCTCATGGGAGAAGTGTGCGGCCGACTCGAGATGTTTGCACAGAATCTCGTGGTCGACTAAATCGAAAGCTGCCGAGAGGTCAAGGAGCAGTTGCAGTGCGGTTTTGCCCTGGTCTCTCAACTCGTCAATTTGTATCTTAAGGTCAACCAAAGCGGTTTCGGTTCCGTGTTGGGGTCTGTAACCAGATTGTCGGATTCCTAGAAGGTGGTTATATTCTAGGTGTTGTTGGATTTGTAAATATGCCAATTTTTCGATGATTTTAAGCAAGAATGGTACTGTGGTGATAGGACGATAGTTCGTGGGTATGGCGGGGTCTAAGTTTTGTTTTTTGAGGAGTGGGAGGACCCCTGATTGTTTCAGGTTATTGGGTATTATGCCTGAGTTGAAGGATGCATTTATTAGTTTAGTGATGAAAGGTGATAATTCACGAGCTGTATCTTTTATAAGTTGTGCTGGGCATAAGTCCCCGTGGCAGTTCGATGGTTTAAGAGTGAGGATGACATTCTCAACCTCTTTGATGGATACTTTGCGGAAGTTGAAGTGGGGGGTGGTATCAAGTGAGGGGGTCAGGATGGAAGGTGTCACTGTCACATCGTTAATATTGGATTTCGTAATGGCGAGAAGGGTAGCCTTTTTATGGTGGATCTTCGTTTGCAAGGTGGTGATTTTATTAGACAGGGCATTTTGAATGTTTGTACACCAGTTTTTATCCTTAGTGCAGGAGTCTGGGGTTTGGATAGGAGATTCTAACTCCTTCAGAATTGTAAAGAGCTCTTTAGTATTGGACTTAGCTTGGGTGATTCGGAGGTTGTAGGAAGTTTGTTTGGCGGAAATTATTTCTTTTTTGTAGAGGGCTGATTGCTTACTTAGGTTGCGCTTATTGGTCTCTGAAGGATCAAGTCTCCTTATTTTCTCACAACAACGTTTCTCACGTCTGAGTTTTTTTAGTTGTGGGGAGAACCAGGAGTTCACATGTTTACGTTGTTTGCTTTTTCTAATCTTTAAGGGAGCTATGGCATCAAGGGATGATAGCATCACTTTATTGTACACATCTACCATGGTAAATGGGTCAGTGTTGTCTGGTATAGAATTGAGGGTGGGTATGATCAGCGGGATGAGGTTTTCTGGCGTGATGTTTCTTTTATTTCTAGTGGGGACTGCTGGGGCTACATTATCAATGAGTAGCGCAGGTGGGGCCTCTAAGGCGAATGTGATCAGATAGTGGTCTGACCAAAGCTGAGGTAGTGTGGATAGTACCGAGATGGGGCAATTGTGCACAGCAATCCAATCAAGGGTTCTGCCTTTAGTATGAGTAGGGCATGTAATCTTTTGGGTGAAACCTAGTTCCTCTAGGGAGTTATTGATTAGTGTGGCATTTGAGTCTCGGGGCTCATGGAGTCCTAGGTGGAAATCTCCTAGTACGAGTTTCTGGGAGGTACTTTCAGATTATTAGATAGGATATTATTCAGATCTTCTTCGAAGAGTCCTATAGGGCCTGGTGGGTGGTAGATAAGGTGGATAGTTACAAAATGTGAGTTAGTTATGGATAGCTTGGCTGTGAGGACTTCACAAGAGTTTGTACTAAGAGGTGGATCGAGTTTCAGTGTGAGATTCGTTTTATGTATGATGGCAAGACCTCCACCTAGCGATGTGGTACGGTCTAGTCTGAGGAGGGTGTAGTCATCTGGGATGGCTAACATAATTGCTGGGACGGCTGCGGGGTGGAGCCAGCATTCTGTGATGGCTAGAAAATCCAAGTTTCCATTATGTAGTATGTCTGCAATCTCTGTTGCGTGGGCGACCATAGAGCGTGCATTTATGTACGCCCCTTTTATCGTTGGTTGAGCTGGTGGGGGCAGTGCCTTGGGAATGGCCTTGGGGGGTGTAACAGTCTCTCTGAAGAGTCTGCTGTTGAGTTGCAGGTGATGTCGATTGGATTTACTAGGGCCAGTAGTGGTGTTAGATACTGTTTTAGGTAAGTAGTCATGCAATCTTGGGAATCTTGCACGTAGTTTAAGATTCCTTTGTATTAGAGTGCATGGTCTGGTGAGCTGCTTGGCCAAGTAATGTACAGGAGCCAATGGTAGGGTATGTTGAGGCATGGTGAGGTCTTGTAGCGTGATTATGTAAAGGAGGGCTCTTAGGAGTGTTGTGTAGAGTGGTGGTAGGTACATGTTGTACGATTACGAGTATGTGCAATGGACCTGGAAGCACAGTTTCAGTATTCAGGACTGGGGTGGCGAGCACAAAGTAAGCTAGGTGAGAGGAGCAAAGCTTCAGTCTAGCGAGTGGCTTAGTGAGGTGCAGTAGGGCTGGAAGCTAGGCGATTACAAGGCAGAGGTGATAAGGGCAGTAATCAGTGGCAACAAGCTGTAGAGCACATACGTAATAGCTTCAGTCTAGTAAGACACAGTAATTAGAGTTGATTGCCGAGCTATGGAGACTGGTGACTGAGTGTTCATATACGTTACGTTTAACAAGGTCATAAACTGTGGCAGCATTATCTATCAGATGCATACATTATTAGTTCACATGCTTCGTACACTTTGCCTACTGTCCACATACTGTTGTTGGTGGCCACCATAAGGCACAACATAGTAGTCAATGTGCTCAATAGGCGACCATAAGGCACAACACAATAGTCAGTGTGGTTGGTAGGCGACCATAAGGCACAACACAATAGTCAATGTGGTCAATAGGCGACCATAAGGCACAACACAATAGTCAGTGTGGTTGGTAGGCGACCATAAGGCACAACACAATAGTCTGTGTGGTTGGTAGGCGACCATAAGGCACAACACAATAGTCAATGTGGTCAATAGGCGACCATAAGGCACAACACAATAGTCTGTGTGGTTGGTAGGCGACCATAAGGCACAGTATAATCATTAGTGTGCCTCTACATAAAGAGAACATGCAAAAGTTGAAGTACAAAGGCACAACGTGCAAAGTTTGCAATGGCACGAAAGCTACAGAGAATAAGTTATGCCCTAGTACCACGGGCAATGTTCAAAGAGGCAGAGTGTGCAGCCCTGACAATGGTTTAGGAAGCGTAGGTGCAGAGGATAGCATTAGCAGTGTCGCGCGATGATACGGATTTAGTTGATAAGTCTCGGCAGTGCAGCAAACTAGATGGCCAGATAAGTGTGCACGCAGAAGCCCCGGTCTTACCGTGTTAATAGGAGGTCAATGGTGCCGCGCTACCGATACTGCCACCTTGAAGCAGATGGATAATTGAAAGGGCCATATAGCGCCTCACGTGCGCCAAACAGGCGCTCAACAGGCCTTTGTATGGCCTTCGTAGGAGCCGCCGGCACATCCGCCTGCCGGCGGATGTAAGATGCTGGATATGCGAGGCTTAGCCTCGTTGTGGCGCCGCGATGCGCCCGGCATGCGGGGGACAGGCAGGAAGTAGGACAAGGCCAGGCAGGCCTTCGTTGCAGCTTACCAGCTGTTTCAGGGTTCCAGCGATGGGGAAGGGCTCCTGCCCTCTTCCCTTGGATGGGACGACGAAGTGGGGGCCAAACAGGCGCTCAACAGGCCTTTGTATGGCCTTCGTAGGAGCCGCCGGCACATCCGCCTGCCGGCGGATGTAAGATGCTGGATATGCGAGGCTTAGCCTCGTTGTGGCGCTGCGATGCGCCCGGCATGCGGGGGACAGGCAGGAAGTAGGACAAGGCCAGGCAGGCCTTCGTTGCAGCTTACCAGCTGTTTCAGGGTCCCAGCGATGGGGAATGGCTCCTGCCCTCTTCCCTTGGATGGGACGATGAAGTGGTCTTCTTAGAGTCAGAAGCTTCCTCTTTGCAGTACAAGACATCAGGGAGCTACATTGTGGTGAAGGGGAGGGAGCAAGAGCCTCCATAACAGGAATTGTCGTTAGAGGCGGTGCTGGGTGGGTGGCTAAGGGGGCTATAGCCCCATATTTTTTGGTTGTAGCCCCGGATAGATTCTCAGGAGCTACAACCAAAAGGCTAGCTAGCCCCCAGTCCCGACAATTCTGACATTAGTGTAGCCCCGGGTCTTTTCCAGACCTAGCAACACCCCTGGTTGCCGTCAACATTTAATTGCAAGAAAAGAGAGAAAAAAAGAAATGGTGTCCAGCACAGCAAATGGAGGCAACTGACAGATCAAAGCGACCCCTTTATCATGCTCCTCACCTTGTCACTGTGAATCAGCAATCAGCAGGCACTTGGCAGACAATCTGCCCTTTGTCGAAGTGAGCAATCCGCTTTGGCATCTTAACACCCCTGCAGGAGATCAACACCCCATGCCCTTTTCGGGGGGATTCACCCTGCGGACCTTTTATCCTCCCAGGGAGCATAGCAAAAGTTTGAGCAGGACAAAAGTGACAGGCAGGTAAATGGAAAGGCAGCCCATGCAGGAGCTCAACACCTTGTGCCCTTCCTGCGGGCTTCACGCTGTGGGTTGTGCTGGGACCTTTTATCCAACCAGGGAGCATAGCAAAAGTTTGAGCAGGACAGCAGTAGCAGGCACATAATTGGAAAGGTAGCCACTGTGGGAGCCCAACACCCCACAGCGTTCCTGTGGGATTATTATTATGCAGTTAGACAAGCCTAATTTGGTGAAGCCTACCTGGCTATATTTTCTTACTGTAGTATGGCATTTGTTACAGGATCTCAAGGGTAATGAAAAACAAGATAAGTGTGATTTCAGGGATTGATAGGCCTACATTTGAACAGTCATCCAGGATTAATTATATTACGGTGGCATTCACATTTATTTTTACTGTACATCACAGGTAATACAAATATGATATGTGATACTACAATGCAGACAGGACAGCATAGCATTGATGCTGTCAGTCTAGCATTGGTGCTTACTATAGCAAGGCATTTTATAGTGGGCATCTAGGGTAAAATAAACAGGATGAGTGACATTATATGACTAGAACTTCATAGATTGGTGCTGTAATAGGTCTGGATATATGTGTGAACTGTTGCATGCCATTTATTTACGGATGTCAAATATAAAGCAAACAAGATATGTGTTATCTTTGGGTATTTTTTGTTTTGTGGTACTGCAATTTTCACTTGGCTTCACGGTTAGAACAAACATTATCAGCATGTTCACTTGACTAGAATGGCCTACATTGGTTCAGCCAGTCTGGGTATATTTCCCGACTAAATCATGGTGTTTTATACTAGGAGTAATGGTAAGGCAAACATGATAAGTGTGATTACATGTATAGACTGGCTGGCAATGGCACATCCCATCTGGATATAGTTTTTTTATTTGGCATGTCATGTTTTACTTGGCATGAAGAGTAAAGTGCACATTAGTGTTCTTATGACTCTTTTGGGAAGAGGGCAATTTGTGCAGCAGCAGCCAGGATATATGTTCTTACTGTGTCATCACATTTGTAACAGGTATCACATATAACACTAGCAGGATTAGTATCATTAAATACCCGACTGATATATATATATATATCAGTGCAAATAGTCTGGATAAATGTGCTTATTGTTGAATTGCACATTTTTACTTGGCATCACAGGTAAAGCAAAACGGTAAGTGTTATTATGTGGCTGGACTGGACTAACTTGGTGCAGCCAATCAGAATACATTGTATTTATGAAGTATTGTATGTTTTGGTTTACTGGACATCAGGGATGAAGCAAACAAGATTAGCATTATTATTTGGCCAAAGTGGTCTTCATTGATGCAGCCAGACAGGATATATTTTCTTACAGTGACATGGCATGTTTTACTGGTCATAAAGGATAACGAGTGACGGAGAGTGACAGTCCTGCACCTGCTAGAGAAGACTGCACTCCGTTACACCTTTCTTCCTGCTGACTCTTGAGTCTTTCTACCATCATAGTACTGGTGGGTGGACCCACAGTACATAGACTGCTTGAAGCCACGGAGCGGCGGCGGAGTGATGGAGAGTGACAGTCCTGCAGTCGTGGCAGGAAGGGCAGACAGGGTGGCTATGCACTCCTCCTCCACTCCCCCTCTTGCAGACGAGGAAGAAGGCCGATGTCTTTACAGCACCCGACTACGGCTACCAATGGAGAAAACACAGCCTGAAAATACATTTTATCAGATGAACGGCTCAGTACTTTGTTCAACATCAACAGGTAAAACTACGAATATAAACACTAATACAAAACTTAAGACGGACAAAAGCCCTCCAGCGCCAAATGTCATTACTGACCTGGGGGCCCCTGTCCTTGAAGTGGGGAGAGCTCACGACGACCTTTTGGCTGCTGTGCTGATGGAGGAGGAGTCCGGGTGTTGCTTGGGCAGCGACGGTCCCACTGCGCCTGGTTCTGGCTTGCCGCCTTTCCGTCCTCCCCCATCTGTCCCCGGAGGGGGGGCGCCGTGGGGAGAGGCGGCTGAGGCCACGCTGGACCGGGAGCGGCTGGAGGCTCTGGACCGAGGTGTCGAGCTTGCGGGGAGCTCGAATGGAGCTGCGCAGGTCCATGAGGGAAGGGGGTGGAGGGGCTCCTCTGCCGTTGAGATCACCGCTGGCGAGAGCTCGGTCCCTGCGAGCACACCCGAAGGAAGGTCTGGCCCTGCCCCCCGGGAAACTCTGTGAGAATTCGGGCTCTGGTGCACTCAGAGACCCAATCGGCTATTACGGCAGATCCTGTGGCAGCCAGCCCTGTGGACAACAAAAACGTGACCGTAAACAGCAGAAAACGTCAACGAACTAAAGACTCTCAAAGGGTGGGGGGTAATTTTTTTTAAAAGTGCCTGAATCCATCAAAGGGCCTCATACGAAAGATACATTATTGTCTCAGAAAAAGAGCACAAATATCTGTGAAAGTTCTACTAATTTGAGAGACTTTTTTTAGCCTCAGACCCCTCAATAAAACTGCCAGAAGAGTAGAGCTCAATGATTTGGAAATTCTTGAGGCTCTTAATGAGTGTATGCCGGTCTCAAAACAAAGATGGGTAGAAAGCCACTTTTCACAGAGTTCAGTGCAATCATCTGATGACAGTGGAAAAACAACTGAGACTGTCAACACATCGATGGCCCCAAATGTCAACCGCTCCAGCAGCCCCAAATCGGCTATTAACTCAAAAGTGCCTAATCAAATCACACCACCAGAATCAGTGACAATCTCGTTGCACGTGAGGCCAAATACAGTCCTAAAGGATTCAACAACGATTACCATCTCAAAAGATCAGGCCATACTAATGGACTCGCCGTCTAGGATCAGGAAGAACTCGTCCCCGGTGCAAGAGAAGCTGGCCACACTTGGCAGCCCCTTAGAGCTGGATGTAGTTCGGAGAGACCAAAATGAACACCCAGTACTACCTGGACACCTGGGGGCACTGGGAGAAGGTAACAGTGAGTCAACACAAAAAATCAGACTTCAGAGAAAGGGGAGCTCGACATGGGAAAAAACAACTTTCAGAAACCTTGCATAGATCAAGACCTCTGGGATCCATTAAATGTGGCTGGAAGACATAGAAACTCATTGGATCTTCAAAGATCACGTAGTTCTTTTCGATCTACGCCTGCCCCCCTTTGGACGGACTCACCCCTTAAAGGCAGACCCTCTACCTGTACATAGTCTAACATGGGAGCTACTTTGTCAAAGAAACCTGACATGCTAACAATAATGTCCACGGTAACAATAGCACTAGCCCCCTTCATGAAATTGTATGAAAGGGTCAGTGACACTTTGAAAGACCACACATTGATACAGGCCACGTTGTTGGCCAAGATGACCTTCTTAGAAGCTTACATCATGGCCCAGGAGAACAAAGAAGATAGATCATCCCAAGAGGGACTATCTGGACTCCCGGGGGGCATATAAGAACCAATATTTAAATCAGTGACCATCAAAGAAATAGGTTCACAAAAAATTACTACAATTGACCTAACCATGAGTTCCAGAGAAAAACTTCCAACAATAAACGAAAAAAAATATTATGAAGAGAAATCTGAAACGAGAAAAACCCTGCAAACACTGGAACCAGTGTTTATATTAAACAAGCCCAGCAAAGAGCTGCCTAAAGAAAGAATAAAAACTGAGGCACATAGAAGCGTGTCGTCAGAAGTACCAACTCAAATTGCAACAGTGGCTTCAGCCATAGTTGTTGAAAAATCGCCGAAAACAATAGATGAATTTCTAGAGTGTGACGCCCTGATGAACATGAGTTTATACCCTGATGACAAAACGCCCCAAGAAGAGAGGGATGAAAATGCGAGGGAGGAGTTGCAGTGTAATCTAAGAAGGGCGTATTCTTCAACTAAGAAAAAGAGGCGAATCGACGAAAGAGAAAATGATGCTCAAGACATAAGGAAAAGAGACAGAGTAATGAGTGAGAACGGTAACAGCAGGCAGAAAAACCGTGCTGACCGTCCCCACAAAGCAAAGGTCGGGAGGGTACAGGAACCCTGTAGAAAAGACGGGGGCCGCCCGACGCAACATCATAAGAGCTATGCAGAACCTTCTACACCGTACGTGGAAAATAAAACAAGAAGTAAACCTCACAGAGTACCATCAGATCACTGGAATGAACCCTCTGGGTCTTCAAGAACTCACCTCATCACAAGAACAGAGAAGTACAACAAAGTTCCCAAGAAAAAGGACTCTACCAGATGGATCCTAAAACTGGAACAGATTGAGGGAAATTAAGATGAAGTCATTCTTAACCGAAGTTCAGTGCTAGCTTTATTTAGCTTTATTCCGTCATTACAAGGCATAAGATCGGATGATTTACTTATTGTGGACCCGAGCCACAAACTGGGGAAAGCTTCTGCACATCTGCACATTGCTTCTTCAGCTGTTAAACTAAAAGAAGATACTAACAGATTGTTGAAAATGGCTACAACCTAACAGAGTCGACTAGAAAGGTTACCTCGAAGTCAAGGGCAAACTCAATCACTTGTGAGGCTGGTACACATCAATAGCAAGAAACAGAAGATAAAAAGTACTATCAGGAAAGAAGGGGGGAGCCTAAAAATGACTTCCGAAGAGAAAATAATGTCAGGACTGCTCATGTTAATCCAAATGAACGTCGAAAAATGGATCATTTAAACTCCGGATCAAAAGGGCGAAGTATCCAGATGTCACTGGTTGAAAATAGAAACAGGGGCAACATGGTTATGAACTCAAAAGGAACTCCATCTCCAGTCCAGCGTGAAACCACAAGAACAAATACTACAACAAGACCAGAGAACCTAGAGAAGGGTGAGCCCTTTGCTAAAAAATCTTCGGTACAGAGTCTGTGGGCCTGGTTACCAAACGTTTTATCAACACAACAGAAAAGATAGCAACCCTTGACCTCTGAGCATGGCAGCCAACATCATAGAACTTCAAAGAAACCAAAAAGGGAAATAAAGCTATGCTCATGGAATACCAGGGGTCACGGTCATCTGACAGTTCCTAGTGAGATGAAGTTGGTGGAATATGACGTTCTCTGCAAGAGACTTGGCTGATTGTACCTCCATCTCTCGACGGCTACGAAGTCTTTCTTGCTCCTACAAAAAAGGGCTTGCTGGGTTGGCCCACTTCAGGAATCCTGACAGCGATACGTCATGGTTGTGGTATATCCTCGGCTGAAGTACTAATAAGTAACCAATTTCTGCTGATGATCAAAGCAGAGTGGACAAACCCAGAAGCCAACATAATGAAGGAGGTAAAGTCAATAATAGTGATAATGACATTTACTGGAATCCAACTTCAGTTGACTTCAGTCATTTTCTTATGATGATGGAACAAGCAATTGATGAGGCAGCGGCAGTACATCAGGCTCCACATTTAGGGGCCAATTCATGGAACAAATTTGCACCAAAAATCTTGGCGCAAGTGGGCGCAAGCGTGAAAAAGCAAGCGCACGCGCACACGTGTGATTCATGGAAGGGCCTGCACGTGTTTACTGCAGGAGGTGCACCGAATCCGAGCGCGGCGCACACGGGCGCACATGTCACAGCAACATCCCGACACTGTGCGCGACATGCACAGCGAAAGCGCACAACGTTGGTGCACACACCAAAAAGGGGGCGGGACACGGGGCGTAACAAGCAGAATGGGGAACAACGCATGAAAAAGAAGGCGTAACTGGGGATGTACTGCAGGCAAATACACAGAACACACGCACGCGAACAACACGTATTCATGGAATCGGACACGGGAAACCTGCGCACGCTAAAAGATGCGCACAGGCGTCAGCACGTCCACCACGAAGGCAGGAGGATGCATCCCTGCACGCAGTATAAAAGTGTGCACAAACAACAAACACGTATATACAGCTATGATGAATGCCCATTTGTCCCAGCACTGATCCCGGGACACCGCAGGAGGAGGAGAATAGCCAGGCCCTGCATTTTTTTGCCCCGGACCAGCCTTTTTGGATGCCTGACGACCAGGTCTATGGCAGGTATAGGTTTCCATCTCATATCATCCTAGACCTGGATAGGGAGTGGGAAGATGACCTTATATCCCCCACCCTATGCTCCCAAGCATTGAGCCCCTTGGAGAAGGTGCTCAATGTCCTGCATTTTTTGGCCACTGGGTCATTTTAGCGGACAACTGCCATAGTGGGAGTGGTCTCACAGGCCACGCAGTCACGCTGCCTACACCAGGTGTTGGCAACCATGACTGCGCACTCCTCAGACCGCAGGCACATATACATGCCCAGAACACCCGCAGAAAGGCAGGCCGAGGTCCAGGACTTTTACAGGGCTTGGTGCCATAGATTGCACCCATGTGGCCCGACATCCACCTAGGGCCACTGAGCACATCTATCCAACCGCAAGCACTGGCATTCTATCAACGTGCAGGTTGTATGCGATGCCAAGGGAATCATCACCTCTGTCTATGCAAACTACCATGGCTCTACCCATGACAGTTTCATATACAGAATGTCCGCCCAGAGCCGGGCCCCGGAAGCTGGGAAGCATGGCGACACATGGCTGCTAGGTGAGTACAAATGCCTGTGCACATGCATGCATGTCACACGCAGACAAATACACAAACTAAACTAATCACAACCATTATCACCTCCCCAGGGGACATTGCCTACCCTCTGAGCAACCACATGATGATGCCAATCCGGAACCCCACCACACCACCCCAGGTAAGATATAATGCTGCCCATATTGCAACCTGGGGCATAGTGGAGCGCACATTCGGAGTGCTCAAGTAACCCTTCCGCTCCCTTGACCGCTCTGGCGGCCATCTACTATATGCAGCCCCAGTAGTGTGCAGGATCATTGTGGCAGCATGTGTCCTGCACAATGTTGCAACACGTCGGGACGTATCGGTGGACATGGTGGTGCCCCCACATCCCCAACCACATACACAGGTGCTGCACATGGGAGAGGAAAGGGCACATGGCGAGGCAGCCAGGACCCAGCTTGTGACCACATTTTTCACCTAAACTCCCACCCCTGCAGAGTGCACACAGGCCTGGCACATACCAGGTGACGACAATCAATGATGACAAAGAGACAGTCAACTGTCACAACCTTACCACCCTGAGAATGTTGCCACGGAAGTGCTACATTTTGTGCATCTCTAGCTACTTAAACATAACCAATCCTGTGTGACCAAAAGGAACACATGCAAGGTGTGTATCACACCACCCCCTGCAAAACAGGCCATGACAATCACTGGTATATCACCCAAACCCTCCCAACCCACAATACCCTTGTCTGCCACACCATGACATGGCATGCAACAGCAAAAGCCCAACACATGACCAATAAGATACCAAGTGACATGTGATAAATTGAAAGTGGCCCGAGACAATGACGCCTAACATGGAATCAGATGAAATGACTGACCAACAACCTCCACACATACCAAGTCATACAGATATGCTTTCCACCAGTGGTAGCATGAACAAAAGACTGAATGCCTGTTCACATTCACATTGGGCAAGCCAAGACCGCTATTCCCTAACCCGTGTGCTGTGTGTGTCTCCTGCAACACACTGCTCAGCACACAGCACAGTGAGCTGCCATTGTGTTGGGGATACACCTTGAGCATCACATCAAAAAGACAAACAATGTAAACAACCTATTGACGCATGTACACCATCCCCATATGGCAATTGATCATGCGCTGCAGGGACACAGTGTGCCGGAGAAGGCAATCTGTGTGCACCTTTGGGCATGGAAGCGTGGTTGTACATGTGGTGGAGCATTGTGTAACTGTGTGTGTCCGTAGGGACATGCACTCAATATATGCATGTGAAATCATGTGACCCTCAGTGTCTTGTACACATCACATGCAAACATTGCCCATGTGTACACCCCAGCATGTCAAACCACAACAATCCCCTGACACCTGAAAAGTAAATAAAACACAGGACAGCCATTAACCAGCAGAACACATCATGTACATAGTACCCCACAATGACAATGTCAGAGAGTGCCCAAACACTGTAGCCCAAGCTTACTGTCCAACAACAAAAGGGCCTCCCTCATTTACACATCACCATGACATTCTGAACAACTGTATATGGGGTATGTAGCCTTCTTCCTTCTAGTCTACCTGGCTACAGGATCCCCTTCCCCCTTGGTCTTCATGTTCGCCCTTGCGTGTAAATGGGGTCCAGCCCCCTCAGAGGCCACCTTGACTGGTAAAAATACCAAATCGCAGAGAACTCCAAGGAGCCAAACCAGGGAAAAAGCCTCTAGGCACAGAAAAACCCTGGAAGAGTCTTCAGTAGATGACTTAAAGTTGCAAAATAATGTCCAAGCACATGTACGAGCAGAATGCTAGAACAACCAAGGTAGCACATTTCAACAATGGTTCAACAGGATGGGTACCATTTTCAGGACACAATATACAATGAGGATGCAACAACTGATGGGTAGTGTCACAGCTCCAGTCTCCAGGTGCAGTAGTGGCATGAACCAACTACCCCCTCCGTGGTCTGGGTGCCTGCAAGGTAAAACTTACACAGGCCTCCGAGACCCCGGCGGACAGGCATTGGTATTCAGGATTACTGGAAAGAGGGGCAGGAGAGGGGAGTTGGATTGGAAAGGGAAAGCAGGCAAAATAAACTATTGACAATAACACATACTCAATCAGAGAAACATTGTTCTTCATGCACATTGTACTAAATGAGTCAAACGCAAGCCAAAAAGAGACTTATCTCTGGGGTGAGTGCTGGCCTCCTGCCTGCGCACTCTCAGGTCCGGTAACAGGAGCAGTTCAATGCTGCAAAGAGAGCATGCGTTACTAATCTGTGTGTGTCTACAACACACACACAACACCATTCATGCCCCAAACTAAGTGACTTCTCCACAAACAAACACTCTTGTCTGCTGCTTTGTACGTATACGTTAGCTTGCCCCATGATGGTTCATACACTGTCAATGCAGTAAGGTAGGCGCATGTGGGTGCGCAGTAAATGGAAGACCAATGTGTCAAGAACCACACATGATAGAATGGTCCCTGGGTGAATTGCTAGACGGATATAGAGAGGTGCAACTTCAGTACAAGTCGTGTTCTGGCAGCCGCGGATTTCAATAGGTAGTGCACGTGGCAATTTGCAAATGATATGCACTGCACTCGAGCCTGTGCCTCGCTGGACGTCCCTGTGCACTGTATTAGTTTCTGGCTAGCAACGCTAATGTTCTAATAACTTAGCATCTGTGGAGCAGGGGGGGCTCGAGGATATGTGCGACGGCCCCTGCGTGTGCCCCAAACAACTTGTAAAGCTTCTTGGAAGTTATTCCTCAACGCATATTAGCTGTACTGTGCGCTTCTACAACAATGCCTGGCCAAGGTCCCCAACACTGGCGCTACTTAGCATACATGTGCAAGTTTCCTGGGTGAAGTTTGGCTGCGGTGTGGCCCCTTGTGCTGCTCACCTTGCTTGGAGATCCTGGAAACACGTCTGCTTCTGTCAGACGTCTGAGCACAAGCCCTGTGCTTCTGCTTGCGCACACATGTACACGTTTGTACCACCGAACGTGACTAGGTTTTAGTAGTACTTGTCCCTGTGTCAGCTGGGAAAGGTAGTCTGGAGGCTCATTTTCCCACAGAAAGGTCATAAAAGATATTAATAAGGCTGGAAAGTTCCGTGTGTGTGTGACTTCATGCTGGTTGTCACGGGGCCATGTTTGAGACCTACATTCAAACTCCTCCCACCATCACTGTGGGCCTCATTACGACCCAGGCGGTAAGTTACCGCCTGGTCGTACCCTTACCACCATGGTGTAAACTAGGTTTACACCATGGTGGATGGCGGATTTACCACCCCATTCCAAGGTGAGTGGGGCTGTAAATCCCCATTTCCCATTTTTCCCTTCCCCATTCCCATTTTTGCCCCATAGGGCATAATGGGATTGGGGAAGGCGCTAATTACGCCACCGTAAATTACGGTGGCGTAATTAGCACCATGGTCCCTTAGCGCCATGGATTTTAACGCCTGCAAAAAGCAGGCGTTAATATCACCATGGCGCTAAGGGACCTTGTAATCAGGCGTTAAGGGTCGGCGCCGTTTACGGTGCCGTTAACCCCTTAGCGCCTGATTGGTAATGAGGCCCTGTGACTTTGACAGCCAAAGGTTGCAGGCTACTGTCTACAGCATGAAGTGCATCTAGCACATATACAGGCAAGAAAAGAACATACATCACAATCCACATCGAATAATGGAGACATCATTCATGTACTCAGCCAAATTGATTGCAGACATGCCGTGGAGAAAACCCACTTAATCCCCACTAGGGGTGTTAACAAAAGTAGTACAACAGCAGACAGGCCACAGATATGATGAAAGTCCAATGCCCTTGTGTAAATGGTTGTTATACCGAACCATCCTTGCAAGCCCATGGATAAGGGAAGCAGGAATGGCCTATGTGAGTCAAGACCCCAAGCTGCAAACACATACACGAGACAAGCATGAAGGGCCCAGCTGGAACAGACAGTGGATGCTTTCAAAAGCCACAAAGCACCACACCATCACATGAATGCACAATAGACAAGACATTTTAAACTATATTAACTAATTAAACTAACTATAAAAAACCTATATTATCTATTTAAACTAATTATAAAAAAACATATCAACTAATTAAACTACCTATAAAAATCAAAAATGGCCACATACGACCCGGGGCAAGGCACCCAGGAGGGGGGAGGTACAGGGTGCACCTCAACACCCACATGCGATGATGTTGAGACAAAAAAAACCCTCCATGGGCTCAACGCCTGCACAGCCCGACCTGTGAGGGAGGTAACTCGTCGTCCTCATCACCCTTTGGCTGAAAAGGTTGACGCGGCACAGTACCCTGAACACGCCTATGTGCAGCTTGCCCCTCATAGGCAGCAAGTCTGAAGGACGGGTGAGCCTGGTTCTGTGCAGCGATGACGCGTAGGTCAGCATGTAGAACCTCTGATGATACGCGTGCTTCCTCTTGCAAGGTAACACGTGTAACACAGAGTTCTTCCTCCATGGCCTGGCTGGACAACTAGTACACCTCCCAGCAAGCACGTAGCTCAGCCGAGATGGTATTCTCTAGCTGCTCCAACCTCTCCTCTGACCGCGTTCTCTGGGACGTCAAGAGTACAGCCAGAGTAGATTTGAGGGATTCATAGTCAACCCTCATGGCCTCCATGTGTGCCTCTGCGTGAGCAGCAATTGCTTGATGCAAAGACACCATTTCAGCCCGGCGTGCCCTGTCTGAGGCCGCCATGCCCAGCCTGAGCGAGCGGGCTGTAGACTGTGCTGCCCGCTGCTGGAGTTCCACCTGCCTAGCAGGGGGGAGCATGGATTGGGCCACACGTTCCATGCTCTCAGCGATGTTATCAATTTCTGCCCCCTGGTGTTCTGAATTGGCAGCCATGGCTTGATCCCACTCAGTATACCCAAATGGTGCATGGCAACCGCGTTGCTGGGCTTGACACCTGCTGTGCCCAAGGAGCTGACGTCCTTTTTGGGTTGGCACCACCCTCGGCTGCAGAACTACATTCCTCCGTTGACGTGATGCTCCAGGTACATCAGCAACTGGTGTGGAGGGTGCCCTGCGTCCCGATCCACCACAGGCGGAGGTCCCACCACCGTCTGGCCCTCAATGCAGGTGTCGATGCAGGTGTCAATGCAGAGGAGCATCCACATCAGAATCACTCACCCCTGATGAATGGACCTGATGCACATCCAACTCGACATTGTCATCAGAGTGATCATCCAGGCTAGACTCATTTCCAGCCTTAGACAAGATGGTCTGTAACACAAGTGGGTTCTCGTCTACCACCCCACGACCCTCACTTGTGCTGGGTTGCTGGTGTGATAGCAACCCTGTGCCTGGCATGACAACACCATCCTCTGGCTCCATTGCATCATCATCTGAAAAGTGGAGAAAAATTAACATTAGTACACATGTCAGAACCACATAACACACACATACACATAGACATCACATAGACAGCCAACACATGAAGTAGACATGTCACACACAAATGAGAACCTGGCATGCATCCAGTGGCCTTGATATGCAAACACATCCCAAAAGCAGAAATGGATGTGTCTAAATAGCAAAGACTACGTAAGTATAAAATGTAGTATATGAACTCCATCAGGCACATATCACAGGCAGAAAGACAGATGGCAACAAAGAGATGGAACATACCATGAGCATGTCTGAACTGCAAGCGTGTGAGTAATTACACGTGTAATGTGAAAATTACGAAGTTGTTCGATTTTGAAATGGCTGTAGGGCCATGCATTTTGTGATCGCCCTCTGCGATCCTCATTACGTGATTTACTTTTCATCCCCTGTTAGACTCCAATAAGTGGAGTAGGCCTACTTTCATACCCAGAACTCTAACGTCGGGTATGGGGCAACACCGCTCTAAAAGAAGCGGCGGTCTTACCTGGGTCTTGTTCCTGTAATGTGTAGCTGTTCCCAGGATTAGTCATACCCACCAGCTTATAGCAATTTGCGATCCCGCAATATGCTGCGAAAATGGCCGTTTTGCGCAAAATGCCGCAAAAACGGGCGTTTTGTGAAAAAACAGCATTTAAAAAAAGAAACAATTTTTTTTTTTACATTTTTTTTTCAAGTAATCTGCAAAAATTACTGTTTTAAAAAAAATAATACTCAGGGTGACAGGTTCTCAACTTTTTTTTTTACACAAGACATGAAATGCGCTAACACATCTCATCACTTGAGCCCCAAAAAGTGCAGCCCAATCCACAAGGGACACATGAATGGGCACATTTTATAAGCGCACCCATCCAAATGGCTTTTTTCACCTCCTTGATCAAATAAAGTTGCATTTCTGTCAATTTAAAAGCGCATCCCTCATTTCCAAGCAAGATGCACTTTTAAATGCGCAGAAATTGTAGGCAACCATATGCGCACGGGAAGTGGGGCTGCCACTGCATGACAGGGTCTTTCCTGACCCTGTCATGCATTTCCTTTAAGGTATGAACCGCTGCTGTGTCATTTGCATTTCTGTTCCTCAAACAGGATAAAAATGCATTTATTGGGTTGCATTTTACAGCGGCAGGCACCTGGAGGGCCTGTCCCTGTGAAAGGCGCTGGGAGCTTGCAGAACACTGTCGGGAGAGCGATTCTATTCAAAGTACTGCCCATTTTGATGACAAAAATCTATCGAATGTTACAATTTGCCTATTTCGTCCAGTACTATTCGATACATTTTTAAAAATACTGAACATGTGTTTTTGAGGGTGTCACACGCTCCCCATGTTCAGTATTTTTGGTCTAGGGTGGTTGCAGAAGTGTTTTCCCCTTTTTCCTCAAAATTGGAGGCGGGGACAGAAAAAAAAAGAAAATAACGAAAAAGGGACCCTGTGGAGTCGGATCCTGTGGAGTCGGGACGGATCTGGCACCACAGGGTTGCAGGGGAAGCGGCAGTGACCAAGCAGTTAAGTAGGGGAGGGGTTGGGGTGGTGGTGAAAGGTACATTTTGGGTTGTTTGGCTCAAGTGCAAATCAATTCGCAGCGAAATTAACTATGGTCAATTCCGCCGCAAATAATTACACTTCGGTCAAACAACCATGAACACCATTCAAGGCAGCTGGCCAGCGCACAATTTGCGCTACAGCTCAAGCCTGTGAAAATGCGCCGGCCACCTTTGAGAATAAGGTGACCTGCTCATTTCCAAAAATACTTGTCTAAAAATAGCATATCCTCCATTCTTTTTTTAAATGCCCCATTATTTGAGGAACTGGGTCAAAATCTACATTTAATAAAAATAAAAAAAATGGTTACACAATGAGATGGAGGGAGAGTGATGGGTGAGATGTGAAGTGATAGGCAAGAAAGCAGAGGGAGAGCAGTGGGTCAGAGGAGGAAGCGCAGCACAAGAGAGCAGAGGAAGCAGTGATGCGGGGGACCAGAAATTTGAGAGAGAGCAGAGATACAGAAAGTAGAAGGAGCGTGTGGTCAGTGAGCCAGAAAGCAGAGAGGAAGCGGTTGTCCAGAAAGAGGCAGTGAGCTGCAGATTGGGAAAAAGGATAAGGAAAGAGTGCAATAGCATGGGAGAAAGGATGCAAGATGCAGAAGCAGCACAAAAGAATGAAGAACTGTATATTGCAGGAGGAATTGTAGAGTGTAAAGGTGTGAGTTGGGAGTATGATTTGGAGTTTGGCAGGGGCTGGGCCGTGCAAATTGTGACTTGACAGTGTGACATAGCACGTGAGCATTTGTATGACAGAGTGAGAGGTTAAGGAATGTAAGTTGTGATGGAGAGTTGGTGAGATGTGTGTTGGTGAGAGAGGTGTGTGGGTGTTTAGGGGATTGGAGAACATAGAAGGGGAATATTTTCAGCATTACAATTGATAATGATCAATTTAGTTAATACTATTAAATAGGCATGAACATTAAACCAGAAATGTAGCCAAATCAAACACTGTTCTGCCAAGCCAGAGACATCTGGGACTCTTCCTATTAAATTAATACAAAAGATACATAATGATGATACCCTGGCTCTCTTGTAGCCTTGCACTCTGCCTATTTCCTGTAATGTGGCATCTTACACCCTCCAGTTAATACAAAATGTCCCGCAAAAATGCTGCAATAAATAAAGGTTTGTGCCGCAAAATTTGGCATTTCATGCCGCAAAATTTGGCATTTCATGCCGCAAAATCCTGGAAGGTCTGATTAGTGGTGCTTGCCCGCGCATGCATCTTCCTATAAATAGACACGTCGCGCATGGCTAGGCAACCAACATGCGAATTGCACATGCGTGTGTGTCTAGTGTTCCCATGCTGTGGGAAATTCTATGTTTGGGAGTATACTAGAGGATGCATTGGGAATCCGCTGTTCTTATGACAGTGCCGTGTTGCGGCGAGCTCAACCTGGTGGTTGGAGTCTATTTTATAGTGTTTTAATGTTGAAAGAGTGCCTGTCAGATATCAGTACCCTAGAGGCTGGTTGATTATACCGGAGAACACGGTTCCTGAGTATTGTGCTTTACATGTTCACAAACATACTTCCTGTTGATATATCATGGGTCATTGATATTGTATATCACATTTATATCAACATCATTTCAGGTACCAAGTTGGTTTTTCATTATTATTGCAGCCCGGTATATTACATCGCGAGATTAAACATCTGGGGTGTGGGAAATGCAAGACTAGTGGGGCCAAAGTTTCTTGTGATCTTGCAGTTTATAGATAATTTCAAACGTATGCATGACATATATCAGATTTGTAAGACATGGATGTTGCATTATGAGACTGGAAGTGTTGTCACACAGTGCTAAACAGAGATACACAACCTAATGTACAAGTGTAGTTGTGCTTGTTGTGGCATGTATCTATGACCAAGTGTCCTTTGGCAGAAGTGTCCTTTAGAAAAATAGGTTCCATTCTATTGAAATATTAAGTCCGTTTTTCACAGTATCTAAACGTGTATCCATTTCTGCTCGAGTTTTCTGAGTTCCAGATCTCTATCTCCTCCTCTTGCTTTGGCGTTGACTGTTTGAACAGACCATCCAGCTTATAGCGATTTTGCGATCCCGCAATAAGCCGCGAAAACGGCGTTTTGCGCAAAATGCCGCAAAAACGGGCATTTTGTGCAAAAACAGCATTTAAAAAAAGAAACATATTTTTTTTTTACATTTTTTTTTCAAGTAATCTGCAAAAATTACTGTTTTAAAAAAAATAATACTCAGGGTGCCAGGTTCTCAACTTTTTTTTTTACACAAGACATGAAATGCGCTAACACATCTCATCACTTGCCCCCAAAAAAGTGCAGCCCAATCCACAAGGGACACATGAATGGGCACATTTTATAAGCGCGCCCATCCAAATAGCCTTTTTCACCTCCTTGATCAAATAAAGTGGCGTTTCTGTCAATTTAAAAGCGCATCCCTCATTTCCAAGCAAGATGCACTTTTAAATGCGCAGAAATTGTAGGCAACCCTCTGCGCACGGGAAGTGGGGCTGCCACTGCATGACAGGGTCTTTCCTGACCCTGTCATGCATTTCCTTTAAGGTATGAACCGCTGCTGTGTCGTTTGCATTTCTGTTCCTCAAACAGGATAAAAATGCATTTATTGGGTCGCATTTTACAGCGGCAGGCACCTGGAGGGCCTGTCCCTGTGAAAGGCGCTGGGAGCTTGCAGAACACTGTCGGGAGAGCGATTCTATTCAAAATACTGCCCATTTTGATGACAAAAATCTATCGAATGTTACAATTTGCCTATTTCGTCCAGTACTATTCGATACATTTTTATAAATACTGAACATGTGTTGCGGGGTGTCACCCGCTCCCCATGTTCAGTATTTTTGGTCTAGGGTGGTTGCAGAAGTGTTTTCCCCTTTTTCCTCAAAATTGGAGGCGGGGACAGAAAAAAAAGAAAATAACGAAAAAGGGACCCTGTGGAGTCGGATCCTGTGGAGTCGGGACGGATCTGGCACCACAGGGTTGCAGGGGAAGCGGCAGTGACCAAGCAGTTAAGTAGGGGAGGGGGTGGGGTGGTGGTGAAAGGTACATTTTGGGTTGTTTGGCTCAAGTGCAAATCAATTCGCAGCAAAATTAACTATGGTCAATTCCGCCGCAAATAATTACACTTCGGTCAAACAACCATGAACACCATTCAAGCCAGCTGGCCAGCGCACAATTTGCGCTACAGCTCAAGCCTGTGGAAATGCGACGGTCACCTTTGAGAATAAGGTGACCTGCTCATTTCCAAAAATGGGTTGTCTAAAAATAGCATATCCTCCGTTCTTTTTTTAAATGCCCCATTATTTGAGGAACTGGGTCAAAATCTACATTTAATAAAAATAAAAAAAATGGTTACACTATGAGAGAGAGGGAGAGTGATGGGTGAGATGTGAAGTGATAGGCAAGAAAGCAGAGGGAGAGCAGTGGGTCAGAGGAGGAAGCGCTGCACAAGAGAGCAGAGGAAGCAGTGATGCGGGGGACCAGAAATTTGAGAGAGAGAAGCGGTACAGAAAGTAGAGGGAGCGTGTGGTCAGTGAGCCAGAAAGCAGAGAGGAAGCGGTTGGCCAGAAAGAGGCAGTGAGCTGCAGATTGGGAAAAAGGATGAGGAAAGAGTGCGATAGCATGGGAGAAAGGATGCAAGATGCAGAAGCAGCACAAAAGAATGAAGGACTGTATATTGCAGGAGGAATTGTAGAGTGTAAAGGTGTGAGTTGAGAGTATGATTTGGAGTGTGGCAGGGGCTGGGCCGTGCAAATTGTGACTTGACAGTGTGACATAGCACGTGAGCATTTGTATGACAGAGTGAGAGGTTAAGGAATGTAAGTTGTGATGGAGAGTTGGTGAGATGTGTGTTGGTGAGAGAGGTGTGTGGGTGTTTGGGGGATTGGAGAACATAGAAGGGGAATATTTTCCGCATTCCAATTGATAATGATCAATTTAGTTAATACTATTAAATAGGCATGAACATTAAACCAGAAATGTAGCCAAATCAAACACTGTTCTGCCAAGCCAGAGACATCTGGGACTCTTCCTATTAAATTAATACAAAAGGTACCTAATGATGATACCCTGGCTCTCTTGTAGCCTTGCACTCTGCCTATTTCCTGTAATGTGGCAATCTTACACCCTCCAGTTGATACAAAATGTCCCGCAAAAATGCCGCAATAAATAAAGGTGTGTGCCGTAAAATTTGCCATTTCATGCCGCAAAATTTGCCATTTCATGGCGCAAAATCCTGGAAGGTCTGTTTGAAGGATGCACCATCTTAGTTCTGTATGTTTGGGCTTGAGAAAGTAGGCCACCATTGGTTTGTCTTCAACATTGCTTTTTAGGCAAGATCTGTGTTCACAGATTCTTTGCCGCACTTCTCGTTTGCTTTTCCCAATATACTTCAGGTTGCATGGGCATTTCATCATATAGATGCTCCATTTAGTCCGACAATTTGAAAAGGTTTTATACTTCCATGTCATGTCCTTGAGAGAGATCTCTTTTTGGTCTTGCGTGAGATGGCAGACTGAGCACTTGCCGCATATGAAGTGTCCGACAACTGGGGGGAGATGCCATAGCGTAGTTTGGTCTGTGTCCTCAGTTTTTGCTGGTGTGCACTAAACCGTCTTTTACATTCTTGCTTCTTTTGAATGCAAACCTTGGTGTTTCTGGGGTGAAGGTGTCTGTTTGTAATAAATTCCAGTTCTGTAGAATCATCTTTCTGATGGCATTACTGACTGGGGTGAATGTTGTCACGGATGTCATTTTGTCTTTGTGTTCCTCTCTTGGACGTTTTGTCAAGCAGTCTGTCCTGTTGGTGTTCCTGGCTGTCTTGAAGGCCTTTCTGATAATGGCTGATGGGTAACCTCTGGCTTTGAGGCGATCCTCTAGTTCTTTGCCGTGGTGGTCATATTCTGATAGTGTGGTGCAGTTCCTTCTGATTCTAAGGAACTGCCCATATGGCAGGTATTCTTTGAGGGCTTGTGGGTGAAAGCTGCTAAATTTTGAGAGTGTGTTCTTGTCCGTCGGTTAGCGGTATAGAGTAGTGGTAATAGTGCCGTCTTCCGCCCGGATGATGTTGAGGTCCAAAAAAGCTATACTGGTTCTCTCATAATGCATGGTAAATTTAATGCAGGTATCGACACTGTTGAGCCAAGCGTGGAAGTCCTGTAGTTGTGTCGATGTGCCTCTCCAGATAATAAAAATGTTGTCTATATATCTGACCCACCCAATCAGGTGGTCTTTGTAATTGTTGTTTTCGTTGTAGACAAACATCTTTTCCAAGTTGTCCATATATAAATTAGCAATGTCCGGTGCAAAAGTCGACACCATACTAGTTCCTCTTATCTGTTGGTAGAATTGATCCTGGTGTATGAAATAATTTTCAGTGAGTGCCAGTCGAATGCACTCTTGAATGAAAGAGTTGGGTGTTGACAAATCTGTTCTTGCATCTAGATATGTTTTCAGTGTGTTGATGCACTCAATTTGCGGAATGCTCTTATAAAGAGCCTCAACATCAAAGGTAACAAGGATGTCCTGTTGAGATGTCTGTATATTGTTGAGATGGTGTATCATGGCTGTGGTGTCCTGGATAAATGATTTCATCTTTTTGACAAAAGGACGGAGGTAAACATCTGTGTAGATGGACAGAGGCTCCAGAAGTGATCCTATTGCCGATACAATAGGTCTTCCTGGGGGGTTGTTGACGTTTTTGTGCATTTTGGGAATGCAATAAAATGCCAGTATCACTGGGTATTCTTTGACTAGAAAGGCTTTCTCATCTTCGTCAATCCGGTCTTGTGTGGTGGCAAACAGCATGAGACTTTTGATTTCGTTGAGGATGCAAGTCGTGGGGTTCGTATCCAGTTTCTTATAGAAACGTATATCGCTGAGTTGTTTGATGGTTTCTGCTTCGTATAGGTCTTAGCCCCATAGGACAATGCCTCCCACTTTGTCAGCTGGTTTGACTACAAAGACGTCGTTTTTTTCCAGATTCTTCAGAACTTTTCTCTCAGGCACTGTCAGGTTGTCTCTTGTAATTGTTCTGATCAGAGATGTCACAGCACAACGTGTAGGCACATTTTTTCCCTACACATGCTGGCAATCCTTGAGCAGGGCAGCCCAGACCAGCCAGATATCACTTTGAAAGCCCGCATTAATGAATGTAGCTTTAACAGAATTGAACAAGATATCTGCTGATAGCACTTTAGATAACTGCAACAAACTAACAGCCTCCATTAATCTTGCAGTTTACACACGTGGACATTGACCAGATCACCGTGATTAGGATCAAGACCCTTTAGGTGTACAACAGGCTCCTTCATAGAAGAACAGTGCATTTCTTAAACACACCTGTGACACCATTACGAACTGGCTCAGGTAGGACGATGTTGCAGCACAACGTGTAGGCACATTTCTTCCCTACAAAGAGACACCAATATCTGATTTTAGTTTTTCTATTCAATTTTATAGATGTGACACCAAAGAGGTCCACAAGAGATACCACAAGCTCTCTTGCTTAGTCCTGAAGACGGCACTTGCACAGCCAACCATCCAGCTTGTGCCAGAAACACCAGAAGTGTCGACTAGATAGATGTGTTATGTAGATTAACCACATCATAAATCACAATTGGTACTAACCCTCACAAGATATCAGTACTACAATTTGTTAGTCATATGAAGATACAATATGATGGCTTTTGTATGTAATTCTCCATGAACAAGGAGTTGGAAATTGGTGACATATATATAGTAGCCCACAGAGGCTTGTTTTAAAAAATCATTAACTGCAAAATAATTGTCACATATAAAAATGAATATTGGTGCACTCTGTTTTATGTAAAGACCAATGCCATAGTCTTTAGTGCAATATCACACTACCGGCAAGTGTTATACAGGTGGGGTAGCCTAAGTCCCTGTGTCAAAACATACTGTTATATACCCTCATGACATAGGCCCCGCTGATCAAAAAAGAGGGCCACACACACCCCTTGGTATTACAAGCATGTGACACCGACATGTAGGAGGCTGATTGGCAGGTGTGACATGGATGCTGATGATTTCACTGCGACAGGTGGTGTAGATGTACAGATGCATGTATGTCTGGTGGCGTGTGTGCATGTGTTCGGCACTCCCCGTGTTGCATGTGACATCATGCTAACCTGCGTATGCTCATGCTGTTGTATGTGTATGGATGGTGCTGCCTGCTGCAACACTGCTGTTAATTTGCGCATGTGTGTGGGTTCAAATGATATGTGTGTTGGGGAGTGTGATGCCATGTGTGAAGTTTGAGACTGCCTCTCATGTGCAACTGTCATGTGTGTATCATACCATTGTACAGTGCCCTAATGCCTGTGTTCTGTCTCTCCCTGTCTGCAGCATCAACTGATGAAGAGGGCGGAGGCGGTGCTGTGGAGCACAGTGGCAGGGATCCCACTGCGGGCCGGAGACACAAGGCCCAGCTCCCCTCCCATGTTGTCATCTTTTTGGGGAGTGAGGAGTCTGGTGCCATGTCCGTGGCCGCAGCTGCCGAGGATAGGTCCAATAAGCAGAGGTCGGAAGTGGACTCCTCGGCAGCATAAGGGGCAGCTGAGACCCCACAGGGGCCTATGGAGGAAGATGGCACGGAGTCATCCAGGGTGGTGGAGGGTATGGTTGAGGAGGAGGCCATGGAAGGGCCACACACGGGATCTGGAGGGGGGATTCCACTGGTGCTAGTGGTGCAGTCCAGGGGCAGGGACAGGAGGCAGCACAGGCGGCCGTGGAGATGCCTGTGTGTAATCCTATCCTCGATCCTGTGACTGCATCATCCCGCACCAGCAGGGATGCCTTCGTCCAGACCCGTTTTCAGCGAGGGGATCCGCTAACAACAACTGGCCTTCCTCTCCCTGCAGACATGGCAATTCCAGGACCGTGTTCTGCCTGTCCTGGCTGGGGTGGCGTTGCGTCAGCTTCGCATCCAGGATGACGTGCAGGGTTCTCGTGTGGATGCTGCATGTTATTTCAGATGCCTCCTTGACCGTGTCGACCTACTAGGACAGGTCACTGGTGCTGGGTTCCTCAGTGTGCTGGAACTTCTACCAACCCCCTCCTCAACTGAACCCCCTATGCGCCAGTCGTCCTTGTTGCCATCTTCCTGCCCAAGTATCACCTGGGCACCCTGTCGAGCTACCTCTGACCCGGCAGCCAGGCTGGTGGAGGACACATCCTTGCCACAGTCGGGAGTCAGAGGTCCAGCAGGGGTGGCCACCCCAACAACTGGACCCCAGCAGGAGGAGGACGTGCAGTTATCAACAGACAGGGCACATGCACGGCAGCAGTAGGCTCAAGGTGGGAGCGATGATGGCTCGGGGCCATCAACATCAGAGGGATAGGCATCGGCCGGAGGGCAGGAGGACCCTGGATTGGGAGTGTCTTCCCTGTGGCAGCGGTTGGGCCAGAAAATAGATACAGAGCAGTGGCTTGGGGAAGAGGCAAGGCTCACTATGGTCAGGGCGGAGAACTCCATGTGCAGGGCGTTGAGGCGGGCTGAGTGCCTCGAGGAAATTCTCAGGGAGTTGGAGGTGGACATGGCATTATCCCTGCGAGACCTCAGGCCAGGGAAAAGGCCCGCCTCCAGGATGTTGAAGAGGAGTTTGTTGATGCCCTCTCCCGGGACATCAACAAGTGAGCCGTTGGACTTGCCCTCCGCCTTTGTAAATAGTTCTGTAGGTGTAAGTTTCCTTTCTATTTTTTTTCCTTTGGGGTGCATGGCCTATGCCCCGCCGTTTTGTATATAGTTATTTATTAGGTAGGCTTTTTGGTAGGTTTCCTTTGGATTGTTGTGCTCATGGACCCTGGATTTTGACATTGTATATCGTTCTGGACTGGATTTGACTTCTTTGAATTTTTTTTACCATGGAGTAATTGTTTTCTTGATTTTTTTAAATTTTGGATTTGGTTTAATGGATCAATGCTTTGGAGCCCTTTTAATTTGGATTTAATTGGATTCAGCAGTCACATTTTTTCATTCATTTTGGACATCCAGGATTTTGTTTATTATTTCTTTTCTTGTGTGATTTTCTTTCATTCCTTCAATTTTGTATATGTTTGTTTGTTTGTTTGTTTATTTATTTAAAATGCGCCCCAGACCCAAAGGTTACCGGGCGCAGCAAAAAGTATATGCAAAGCTTAAAATGTTACATGAATAAAATTTACAATGAATAAAATTTACAGTATTGAATAAAATGTAAAATATTACATAAATGTATAATTACAAACTTACAGTATATAATACATTTTTGTTTCATACTTCATTTGTGTGGTATTCTCTTATTGGTTTTGTGCATGTCACAATGTGGGTTTTCTCATTCACATACCCCCACTGTGTGTTTCTGAAAGACATGTATTGATGTGCATACTTGTCAGTTGGGATCTAACATGACATGGTGTTTTCAGTATGGAGAGGATGGAATGCTTGGTTGGGTTTTTGGACTGGGATGGCATGGGGTGGGATTTGGGTGGCCATAAGGGCCATGAGTTGGGGCCTGCTGGCAGGTGCCCGTCACTGGGGGTGGGTGTATGGGTGGGGGACAAGAGTCGGAGCCTGCTGGCAGGTGCCCGTCACTGGGTGTGGGTGGATGGGTTGAGGACATGAGTCAGGGCCTGCTGGCAGGAGCTCGTCAAGGGTGGGTGGGAGACATGAGTCAGGGCATGCTGGCATGTACCCCAACACTGGGGGCGGGGTGGGGGGACATGAGTCGGGGCCTGCTGGCAGGTGCCGGTCACTGGGTGTGGGGTGGGGGCACATGAGTCGGGGCCTGCTGGCAGGAGCTCGTCAAGGGTGGGTGGGAGACATGAGTCAGGGCATGCTGGCATGTACCCCAACACTGGGTGTGGGGTGGGGGGACATGAGTCAGGCCTGCTGGCAGGTGCCAGTCACTGGGGGTGGGTGGATAGGTGGGGGACACGAGTTGGGGCCTGCTGGCAGGTGCCCGTCAATGGTGGGTGGGTGGATGAGTGGGGGACATGAGTCAGGGCCTGCTGGCAGTTGCTGTCAACGGAGGTGGGTGGAAGGGTAGGGGACATGAGTTGGGGCCTTCTGGCAGGTGCCCGTCAATGGTGGTTGGGTGGGTGGGTGAGGGACATGAGTCGGGGCTCAAAAGTGTGCTCACAAGTGCATGGTGCCATGTGGGCTGCCTGCAGGGCATGGTGAGGGTTGCAGGGTAGTCCCCTGTGGTGTGGGCTGCCTGTAGGGCATGGGGTGGGGGGAAACCACACACCCAGGAGGGTCCACGATGCTAAATTGCATGTGAAACTACCTGCATACCCCCCAAATACACGTACCCCGCTTTCACCTGGAGTATCACGTGTGAAACTTCCCGCGCACCCCCGAAATACACGTACCATGATGGATGGGTGGGGGACATGAGTCGGGGCCTGCTGGCAGGTGCCCATCACTGGATGTGGGGTGGGGGGATATGAGTCGGGGCCTGCTGCAGGTGCCCGTCACTGGGGGTGGGTGGATGGGTGGAGGACATGAGCTCGGGGCCTGCTGGCAGGTGCCCATCAAGGGTGGGAGGGGTACATGAGTCAGGGCCTGCTGGCAGGTGCCGGTCACTGGCGGTGGGGTGGGGGGACATGCGTCGGGGCCTGCTGGCAGGTGCCCGTCACTGGGTGTGGGGTGGGGGCACATGAGTCAGGGTCTGCTGGCAGGTGCCGGTCACTGGGGGTGGGTGGATGAGTGGGGACATGAGTCGGGGCCTGCTGGCAGGTGCCCGTCACTGGGGGATGGGTGGATGGATGGGTGGGGACATGAGTCGGGGCCTGCTGACAGGTGCCTGTCAATGGGTGTGGGGTGGGGGGATATGAGTCGGGCCTGCTGGCAGGTGCCAGTCACTGGGGGTGGGTGGATGGGTGGGGGACATGAGTCGGGGCCTGCTGGCAGGCACCCGTCACTGGGGATGGGTGGATGGGTGGGGGACATGAGTCGGGCCTGCTGGCAGGTGCTGGTCATGGGGGTGGGTGGATGGGTGGGGGACATGATTCGGGGTCTGCTGGCAGGTGCCTGTCAATGGTGGGTGGGTGGGTGAGTGGGGGACATAAGTCAGGGCCTGCTGGCAGGTGCCGTCAATGGGGGTGGGTGGAAGTGTAGGGGACATGAGTTGGGGCCTTCTGGCAGGTGCCCGTCAATGGTGGTTGGGTGGGTGGGTGAGGCACATGAGTCGGGGCTCAAAAGTGTGCTCACAAGTGCATGGTGCCATGTGGGCTGCCTGCAGGGCATGGTGAGGGTTGTAGGGTAGTCCCCTGTGGTGTGGGGTGCCTGTAGGGCATGGGTGGGGGGAAACCACACACCCAGGAGGGTCCACGATGCCAAATTGCATGTGAAACTCCCTGCGTACCCCCCAAATACACGTACCCCGCTCTCGCCTGGAGTATCGTGTATGAAACTTCCCGCGCACCCCCCGAAATACACGTATCATGCTCACCCAAGGCCTATTGCGTGTGAAATTCCCTGCGTATTCCCCAAATAAATGTACCCCTCTCGCACAGGGCCTATTGAGTGTGAAACTCCCCGCGTACCCCCCAAATACACGTACCCCGCTCGCACAGGGCCTATTGAATGTGAACCTCCCTGAGAACACCCCAAATACATGTACCCCGCTCGCATAGGGCCTATCACGTGTGAAACTCCCCGCGTATCCCTCAAATACACGTTCCCCGTTCGCACAGGGCCTATCGCACGTGAAACTCCCTGCGTACACCCCAAATACATGTACCCCACTCGCACAGGGCCGATCATGTGTGAAACTCCCCGCGTACCCCCCAAATACACGTACCCCGCTCTCGCCTCGAGTATCGCGTGTGAAACTCCCCGCGTACCCACCAAATACACGTATACCGCTCTCTCCTGGAGTTTCAGGTGTGAAACTCCCCGCGTCCCCCCCAAATACACGTACCCCGCTCTCGCCTGGAGTATCGCATGTGAAAATCCCCACGTACCCCCCAAATACACATACCCCGCTCTCGCCTGCAGTATCGCGTGTGAAACTTCCCGCGCACCCCCGAAATACACGTACCAAGCTCACAATAGGTCTATCACGTGTGAAACTTCCCGTGTACCCACCAAATGCACATACCCTGCTCACACAGGGCCTATCGCATGTGAAACTCCCCGCGTACTCCACAAATACACGGACCCCGCTCTCACCCGGAGTATCACATGTGAAACTTCCTGAGCACCCCTGAAATATGCGCAGGAAGCCCATCCACTCTCCCCATGCCCCGCAGGCAGCCAATTAACCCTGGCCATGCCCCACAGGCAGCCCACACCACAGGGGGGACTTTTTCCACACAATTTACCTGGCGCGAGCGGGGTATGTGTATTCCGAGGGGTGCGCAGGGAGTTTTACACACGCTAGGTCTGGCGCGAGTGGGGTACGTATATTCCGAGGGTACGCGGGGTGTTTTACACGCGATGGGGCTGGCGCGGTTGTCTCTGTAATTGTTCTGATCAGAGATGTCACAGCACAACGTGTAGGCACATTTTTTCCCTGCACACGCTGGCAATCCTTGAGCAGGGCTGCCCAGAGCAGCCAGATATCACTTTGAAAGCCTGCATTAATGAATGTAGCTTTAACAGAATTGAACAAGATATCTGCTGATGCACTTTAGATAACTGCAACAGACTAACAGCCTCCATTAATCTTGCAGTTTACCCACGTGGACATTGACCAGACCACCTTGGTTAGGATCAAGACCCTTAAGGTGCACAACAGGCCCCTTCATAGAAGAACAGTGCATTTCTTCAACACACCTGTGACACCATTACTAACTGGCTCAGGTAGGACGATGTTGCAGCACAACGTGTAGGCACATTTCTTCCCTACAAAGAGACACCAATATCTGATTTTAGTTTTTCTATTCAATTTTATAGATGTGACACCAAAGAGGTCCACAAGAGATACCACAAGCTCTCTTGCTTAGTCCTGAAGATGGCACTTGCACAGCCAACCATCCAGCTTGTGCCAGAAACACCAGAAGTGTCGACTAGATGGATGTGTTATGTAGATTAACCACATCATAAGTCACAATTGGTACTAACCCTCACAAGATACCAGTACTACAATTTGTTAGTCATATGAAGAACAATATGATGGTTTTTGTATGTAATTCTCCATGAACAAGGAGTTGGAAATCGGTGACATATATATAGTAGCCCACAGAGGCTTGTTTTAAAAAATCATTAACTGCAAAATAATTGTCACATATAAAAATGAATATTGGTGCACTCTGTTTTATGTAAAGACCAATGCCATAGTCTTTAGTGCAATATCACACTACCGGCAAGTGTTATACAGGTGGGGTAGCCTATGTCCCTGTGTCAAAAAATACTGTTATATACCCTCATGACATAGGCCCCGCTGATCAAAAAAGAGGGCCACACACACCCCTTGGTATTACAAGTATGTGACACCGACATGTAGGAGGCTGATTGGCAGATGTGACATGGATGCTGATGATTTCACTGCGACAGGTGGTGGAGATGTACAGATGCATGTATGTCTGGTGGCGTGTGTGCATGTGTTCGGCACTCCCCGTGTTGCATGTGACATCATGCTAACCTGCGGATGCTCATGCTGTTGTATGTGTAGGGATGGTGCTGCCTGCTGCAACATTGCTGTTAAATTGTGCATGTGTGTGGGTTCAAATGATATGTGTGTTGGGGAGTGTGATACCATGTGTGAAGTTTGAGACTGCCTCTCATGTGCAACTGTCATGTGTGTATCATACCATTGTACAGTGCCCTGATGCCTGTGTTCTGTCTCTCACTGAAGCATCAACTGATGAAGAGGGCGGAGGCGGTGCTGTGGAGCACAGCGGCAGGGATCCCAATGCGGGCCGGAGACACAAGACCCAGCTCCCCTCCCATGTTGTCATCTCGTTGGGGAGTGAGGAGTCTGGTGCCACGTCCGTGGCCGCAGCTGCCGAGGATAGGTCCAATAAGCAGAGGTCGGAAGTGGACTCCTCGGCAGCATAAGGGACAGCTGAGACCCCACAGGGGCCTATGGAGGAAAATGGCACGGAGACCTCCAGGGTGGTGGAGGGTTTGGTTGAGGAGGAGGCCATGGAAGGGCCACACACGGGGTCTGGAGGGGGGGATTCCACTGGTGCTAGTGGTGCAGTCCAGGGGCAGGGACAGGAGGCAGCACAGGCGGCCGTGGAGATGCCTGTGTGTAATCCTGTCCCCGATCCTGTGACTGCATCATCCCGCACCAGCAGGGATGCCTTCGTCCAGACCCGTTTTCAGTGAGGGGATCCACTAACAACAACTGGCCTTCCCCTCCCTGCAGACGTGGCAATCCAGGACCGTGTTCTGCCTGTCCTGGCTGGGGTGGCATTGCGTCAGCTTCGCATCCAGGATGACGTGCAGGGTTCTCGTGTGGATGCTGCATGTTATTTCAGATGCCTCCTTGACCGTGTCGACCTACTAGGACAGGTCACCGGTGCTGGGTTCCTCCGTGTGCTGGACCTTCTACCAACCCCCTCCTCAACTTAACCCCCTATGCGCCAGTCGTCCTCTGTGCCATCTTCCTGTCCAAGTATCACCTGGGCACCCTGTCGAGCTACCTCTGACCCGGCAGCCAGGCTGGTGGAGGACACATCCCTGCCACAGTCGGGAGTCAGAGGTCCAGCAGGGGTGGCCACCCCAACAACTGTACCCCAGCAGGAGGAGGATGTGCAGTTATCAACAGGCTGGGCACATGCACGGCAGCAGTAGGCTCAAGGTGGGAGCGATGATGGCTCGGGGCCATCAACATCAGAGGGATAGGCATCGGCCGGAGGGCAGGAGGACCCTGGATTGGGAGTGTCTTCCCTGTGGCAGCGGTTGGGCCAGGAAATAGATGCGGAGCAGCGGCAGGCGGAAGAGGCACGGCTCACTATGGTCAGGGCAGAGAACTCCATGTGCAGGGCGTTGAGGCGGGCTGAGTGCCTCGAGGAAACTCTCAGGGAGTTGGAGGTGGACATGGCATTATCCCTGTGAGACCTCGGGCCAGGGAACAGGCCCGCCTCCAGGATGTTGAAGAGGAGTTTGATGATGCCCTCTCCCGGGACATCAACAAGTGAGCCGTTGGACTTGCCCTCCGCCTTTGTAAATAGTTCTGTAGGTGTAAGTTTCCTTTCTATTTTTTTTTCCTTTGGGGCGCATGGCCTATGCCCCGCCTTTTTGTATATAGTTATTTATTAGGTAGGCTTTTTGGTAGGTTTCCTTTGGATTGTTGGGCTCATGGACCCTGGATTTTGACATTGTATATCGTTCTGGACTGGATTTGACTTCTTTGAATTTTTTTTTTACCATGGAGTAATGGTTTTCTTGATTCTATTAAATTTTGGATTTGGTTTAATGAATCAACACTTTGGAGCCCTTTTTATTTGGATTTAATTGGATTCAGCAGTCACATATTTTCATTCATTTTGGACATCCAGGATTGTGTTTCTTATTTCTTTTCTTGTGTGATTTTCTTTCATTCCTTCAATTTTGTATATGTTTGTTTGTTTATTTATTTATAAAGCGCTCCAGACCCAAAGGTTACCTGACGCAGCAAAAAGTATATGCGAAGCTTACAATGTTACATGAATAAAATTTACAATTAATAAAATTTACAGTATTGAATAAAATGTACAATATTACATAAATGTATAGTTACAAACTTACAGTATATAATACATTTTTTTTTCGTATTTCATTTGTGTGGTATTCTCTTATTGGTTTTGTGCATGTCACGATGTGGGTTTTCTCATTCACGTACCCCCATTGTGTGTTTCTGACGATGTGCATACTTGTCAGTTGGGATCTATCATGACATGGGGTTTTCAGTATGGAGAGGATGGAATGCTTGGTTGGGTTTTTGGACTGGGATGGCGTGGGGGCCTGCTGGCAGGTGCCCATCAATGGGAGTGGGTGGATGGGTGGGGGACATGAGTCGGGGCCTGCTGGCAGGTGCCCGTCAGTGGGGGTGGGTGGATGGGTGGTGGACAAGAGTCGGAGCCTGCTGGCAGGTGCCCGTCACTGGGGGTGGGTGGATGGGTGGAGGACATGAGTCGGGGCCTGCTGGAAGGTGCCCGTCAAGGGTGGGTGGGGGACATGAGTCAGGGCCTGCTGGCATGTGCCCCAACACTGGGGATGGGGTGAGGGACATGAGTTGGGGCCTGCTGGCAGGTGCCGGTCACTGGGTGTGGGGTGGGGGCACATGAGTCGGGGCCTGCTGGCAGGTGCCGGTCACTGGGGGTGGGTGATGAGTGGGGGACATGAGTCTGGGCCTGCTGGCAGGTGCCCGTCACTGGGGGGTGGGTGGATGGATGGGTGGGGGACATGAGTCGGGGCCTGCTGGCAGGTGCCGGTCACTGGGTGTGGGGTGGGGGCACATGAGTCGGGGCCTGCTGGCAGGTGCCCGTCACTGGGGGGTGGGTGGATGGATGGGTTGGGGACATGAGTCGGGGCCTGCTGGCAGGTGCCCGTCACTGGGGGGTGGATGGATGGATGGGTGGGGGACATGAGTCGGGGCCTGCTGGCAGGTGCCCGTCACTGGGTGTGGGGTGGGGGAACATGAGTCAGGCCTGCTGGCAGGTGGCAGTCACTGGGGGTGGGTGGATGGGTGGGGGACATGAGTCGGGGCCTGCTGGCAGGTGCTCGTCAATGGTGGGTGGGTGGAAGGGTAGGTTACATGAGTTGGGGCCTTCTGGCAGGTGCCTGTCAATCGTAGTTGGGTGGGTGGGTGAGGGACATGAGTCGGGGCTCAAAAGTGTTCTCACAAGTGCATGGTGCCATGTGGGCTGCCTGCAGGGCATGGTGAGGGTTGTAGGGTAGTCCCCTGTGGTGTGGGCTGCCTGTAGGGCATGGGGTGGGGGGAAACCACACACCCAGGAGGGTCCACGATGCCAAATTGCCTGTGAAAATACCTACCTGCGTACCCCCCAAATACACGTACCCCGCTCTCGCCTGGATTATCACGTGTGAAACTTCCCGCGCACCCCCGAAATACACGTACCATGATGGATGGGTGGGGGACATGAGTCGGGGCCTGCTGCAGGTGCCCGTCACTGGATGTGGGGTGGGGGGATATGAGTCGGGCCTGCTGGCAGGCGCCCGTCACTGGGGGTGGGCGGATGGGTGGAAGACATGAGTTGGGGCCTGCTGGCAGGTGCCCGTCAAGGGTGGGTGGGGGACATGAGTCAGGGCCTGCTGGCATGTACCGCAACACTGGGGGTGGGGTGGGGGGACATGAGTCGGGACCTGCTGGCAGGTGCCCGTCACTGGGTGTGGGGTGGGGGCACATGATTCTCGGCCTTCTGGCAGGTGCCGGTCACTGGGGGTGGGTGGATGAGTGGGGGACATGAGTCGGGGCCTGCTGGCAGGTGCCCGTCACTGTGGGGTGGGTGGATGGATGGGTGGGGGACATGAGTCGGGCCTGCTGACAGGTGCCCGTCACTGGGTGTGGGGTGGGGGATATGAGTCGGGGCCTGCTGGCAGGTGCCAGTCACTGGGGGTGGGTGGATGGGTGGGGGACATGAGTCAGGGCCTGCTGGCAGGCACCCGTCACTGGGGATGGGTGGATGGGTGGGGGACATGAGTCGGGCCTGCTGACAGGTGCCGGTCATGGGGGTGGGTGGATGGGTGGGGGACATGAGTCGGGGCCTGCTGGCTGGTGCCCGTCAATGGTGGGTGGGTGGATGAGTGGGGGACATGAGTCAGGGCCTGCTGGCAGGTGCCGTCAATGGGGGTGGGTGGAAGGGTAGGGGACATGAGTTGGGGCCTTCTGGCAGGTGCCCGTCAATGGTGGTTGGGTGGGTGGGTGAGGGACATGAGTCGGGGCTCAAAAGTGTGCTCACAAGTGCATGGTGCCATTTGGGCTGCCTGCAGGGCATGGCGAGGGTTGTAGGGTAGTCCCCTGTGGTGTGGGCTGCCTGTAGGGCATGGGGTGGGGGGAAACCACACACCCAGGAGGGTCCACAATGGCAAATTGCTTGTGAAACTCCCAGCGTACCCCCCAAATACACATACCCCGCTCTCGCCTGGAGTATCGCGTGTGAAACTTCCCGCGAACCCCCGAAATACACGTTCCCAGCTCGCAATAGGTCTTTCGCGTGTGAAACTCCCTGTGTACCCACCAAATGCACATACCCCGCTCGCACAGGGCCTATCGCGTGTGAAACTCCCCGCGTACTCCACAAATACACGGACCCTGCTCTCACCTGGAGTATCACATGTGAAACTTCCTGAGCACCCCTGAAATATGCGCAGGCAGCCCATCCACTCTCCCCATGCCCCGCAGGCAGCCCATACACCCTGGCCATGCCCCACATGTAGCCCACACCACAGGGGGGACTTTTTCCACACAATTTACCTGGCGCGAGCGGGGTATGTGTATTCCGAGGGGTGCGCGGGGAGTTTTACACACGATAGGCCTGGCGCGAGCAGGGTACGTATATTCCGAGGGGTACGTGGGGAGTTTTACACGTGATGGGGCTGTCGCGAGCGGGGTATGTGTATTCAGGGGTGTGCATGGGGACTTTTACACATGTTTTCATGGTTGGGGGGCTGTATGCTGCTCCACTGGCCTTTGCGTCATGTACTGGATTTGTGCGAGGTTTTTGGTGCACGGGGCGGGGTTGGGAACGTAACTGGTGCTGCTGCAGGGTCGCTGCGCAACTCTGTGCCATAGATTCTTATGGATGTAATAATCCATGAATACTCTGTGTGCCTAAATGGGTTTTGGTGCACGCAGCTGGCGCAGACTGCCACACGCGCACTCTGTGAATTACCCCTTAATGATTTGCGGCGACATCAATGCAACTTGTCACCGGGAAAAAGCCACAGATCACGCATGTTCCAACACTTCGGTGTCAGATCAAAGAGGAAAAGCTTGGGTAAAACTGATGATATCACACGAGCTGCGCAACATAGGAGAGGTGTTACCTAACAAAAATACTTTACCAACATGGGAACGGGGAGCATCTAAAGCAACGATTGACTACATCTTCGTTTCAAGCCAACTAGCACAAGCAATTACTTCTTTTGAGGTGGTCCATACTGCTTCAAGTGACCATAATTTATTGCGTATCACCTGGCCAATAAAACAAAACACGCCCATGAAGTCTATCGCACACTTGGAGACAAACACTCAAGGCTCAAGGCTACAATTGTTGGTTGTAGCAATAAATGACTTAAAGCTTAAATACCTAGCTCAAGACCATCTTGCAGCCGCAAGTCAGATTGACTAATTACCACTGCTTGAGATCCACAAAATGAAACGGGGTAAACGAAACAGCGTTGGACATAGTAAGCACGTGTTCGATAACATTTTGGTTGACAAGAGAAAAGAGCTAAGAAAAGTGAAGAGGACAGCTAAAATCCCTTGGCCCCATAAAGACAAATCAGTCAGTGATAGAGGCCACTCGGAGATATAAATTATGGCTTACAAACCATTGGTCAACGCTATACCAGCAAGACGCAGAGGCCATGCAAATAGCCATACGGGGAAACAAAAGCCGTGAATTTTGGTCTCTTCTAAATTCAACTGGCCCAAAAGAAGAAATATCTATACTTAACAACATAGGTGAAGCATCATGCGTGAATTTTTTCAGAACCTTGTTCTTACCGCCTAAAACCAATTTGACTGCTAACCAGAGCATGGATTCGGCAGATTGGGCCCTCCTGGATGATTGTGAAGAAATAACTCAGCAGATCAAGTCTCTCAAGAACTCTAGAGCACCTGGGCCAGATGGTATTATGAACATGGACCTAAAGGCAAATCCAGAAGAATGGGCGCCTCTCTTGAGTGAAATATTTCGAAGATGTGCAGAATTAAAATCAGTCCCGCCATCGTGGAAGTCAGCGACGGTGGTGCCAATTTACAAAAAAGGGAAAAAGAGCGATCCAGCAAACTACCTCCCAATCGCTCTGCTGGACTGTATTAGAAAGGTGTTTGGGTCTCTGCTTCTTAATGAATTCAAAGCATGGAAAAAGAAGGCGCCATGCGAGGACTTTCTGCAAACAGGGTTCAAGAAATATTTTTGAACATCAGCCAACATCTTGACAATAAATATCTTTAAACACAAAGTCTTAGAGGGGGGTCCCCGGATATTTATTGTTTTCATGGACCTCACCCAAGCATTTGACCATGTGGATTTGGGAGAAACTATCGTCTCGGAATTGCCCGCCCTCACTTTTGGCGCCTATCAAAGCTTTGTACTCAGACACAAATATGAGAGTGCGACTAGACCAACAAGGGCTTCTCTCTGACCAAATACAGATGCAAAGAGGGGTTAAACAGGGATGCCCATTGGCCCCAGCCCTGTTTCTTGCATTCCTAGGAGATATCAAAAATTCTGAAGAGGAATTTCGAAGCTTCCCTCCTAAAATGGGTAAAGCCCAAATAAATAGACTTTTGTATGCAGACGATTTGATACTCCTAGACTATACGCCGATAGGGCTGCAACATCAACTCAGCAACCTACAGGCATACATGGAAAAAAACAACTTTGAGATTAATGAAAACAAAACCAAATTCATGACCGTGTCCATAGGTATAAAAAAAAAGGAAAAAATAAATCTAGCCCTGGACGGAAGACGGATTGATAATGTTGTGGAGTTCAGATACCTTGGAGTAATTTTAGACAACTCCAAGAACAAAACAGGTATGCAAAAATTTCTGAAACAAAAAACTAACGGCTCAAGGTTGCGAAATTGACAAGAAATTCGGCCAATTTTATAAGATGAAGGTCGTTCCGACATTAATTTATGGCGCAGACGCAATGCCTAGCATTCCAACATCCCTATGGTCTATTCTGGAGGCAAGTTTTTGGAGAAAAGTCCTAGGACTTCCAAATTGTGTCTCAATAGCTTGCATTAGAAAAGAATTAAGCCTACTTTCTCTTGCGGCCTCAGTTAGATGCAACTCTTTGATGCTTAATCGCAAATGTCTGCTGGCAGAAAAACCTTCACTTACAACCTCATTTTAGAAGAGGGACTTAAGTTGTAAGATGTTAAACAGGTGGTCACAACGGAACCTAGAAACTTTACATGAGGTTGCTTCAGACGAAGAGTTACTTAAAACCAACCCAGTGAAGGTCTTGAATAAAATAACATAGTTAGATTGGATCAGGACTTGTGAAAAAGCTGCTTCCAACAAATTGATGAGTCACCTTCCGCAGAATCCTAGAAAACTGAATGAGTTACAACCATTCATGAAACAGTTCCCTTCAAAACAGGCAAGGAATCTGTTATTGAGAGCGAGATTGAACCTGTTATGTACCAATGAAATTTTGTCCATATGTAGGTTGGCCACAATCAACGGCTTCAGATTCTGTGGTTTACCTGAAGTGGTGGAGTCCATCCGACATCTACTCCTCTCTTGTCCAGGTACTTTGAGGATCAGAGCACTCTATTTTAGGCACTTAGTTTCCGGACTTTGCGTTACGTGGCGAAGACCTCCCCTGGTCAAGAATGATGATGGGTGATAAGACCCTGTGGCTGTTGGCAACATATAACATTTTACAACATATTCAAAAATCTTTTACCACATCAAAAGTACTGGGACTGATGTGTGATGATGGTTTGCCTTAGAAAGAGTGCTTTGCGCTTAAAGCTCCACTGCTTAGACTGTTCTTCATTTAGACTCTCATGACTAAAGACTTAAGAATCAAAAGTTTTATGTATTTCTCTTCTGCTACTTTTTGTAAAAATCTAAATGATTAAAATACAAACAAAATAGAAAAATAAAAATAAAGGATTAAATAAGTATGATAAATGTGATTACATGGCTAGACTGACCTACATTGGTTCAGCCAGTCAGGATATATTATCATACTGTAGCTTGACAATTGTTAGTGGGCATTAAGTGTAAAGCAAACATGATATGTGTTATTAAATAGCTAGACTGGCATACATTGGTACAGTCAGTCTAGACATATGTTCTTACTCTTGCATACCTGATATAGCATTTTCTATTGGGCAACACGGATCAAGCCAACATGATATGTTTTATTAGGTGGGTAGATTGGCATACAGCAAGGATATATTTTCCTTCTTTGGAATGGCATTTTATACTGGCTATCAATGGTAGAACTATCATGGTAAGTCTTACTCCATTGCTTACATGGCCATCACTGGTACAGCTAGTCTGGTTATATTGTGTTACTGTGCTATTGCATTTTTTACTAGGTATCTAGGCTAAAGCAAATATGATTAGTATGACTACACGGCAAGACTGGCCTACAATGGTATATCCAGGATGGACATATTTACTTACTGTGCCATGGCATTTTAATACTTATGAAGGGAAAGCAAACAAGAGAAGTGATATTAAATGAGTATGTTATGTTTATTTTTTATACATTGAGTATTTATAATTCATCTATACAGCAAATGGTTTGTCAAGGCAACTTCATTGGAACAGCAAGTATGGGTGCATTGTTTTACTTGAGCATGGATGTTTTATTGGGCATTAATGAAAAAGCGAACATTGTTCATGTGTGTGTGGGGGTGAGGGACATATTGTCTTACTATGGAATGGCATTTGGATGGGACAGCAAAGGTAAAGAGAACAGAACTGTTATTACAATGCTAGTCTGGTTGGCCTTGATTCGTCCAATCTACACGAATTATTTTAATGTGACATGACATTTTTACTGGGCATAAAGGTTAAAGAAAACAGAATATGTGTCATTAAATGACTATAATGGTCTAGAGTGGTGTTTTCAGTCTGGATGTGTTATCTTACTTTAGCTTGACATTTTTAACCGGCCAGCAATTGTAAAGCAAACATGCTATGAGTTATTATATGGCTAGAGTGGCCAACATTGGTGCAGCTAGCTTGGGCATTTTATATTGTTATCAAGTGTTATTACACGTCTTGCATCACCTACATTGGTGCATCCACTCTGGTTACATTGCTTGTTGTGGTCCAGCATTTTTTACTAGCATCAAGTCTAAAACAAATATGATTAGTGTGTAACCAGTCTATATTAGTACATCCAGTCTGGATATATTTTCTTACTGTAACAAGACTTTTTAAAAGGGTTTCAAGAATAAAGCGAAGAAAACAATTGCTGTTAAGTGACTAGAGTGCCCTACAATGACACAGCCAGTCTGAACATATTTTGTAATGAGGAATCACATTATTTATTGGGCATGTATAGTGAAGTAAACATGGTGAGTGTTTTTCTTTTATTATATGTGGTTCACTGCAGCAGCAAGGGCATGTTTTCTTACTCTGGCTTGGCATGTTTTACTGTGCATGATACGAATTAAGAAACAGCTCGACTGGCCTCCATTAGTGTTTCACGTCTGGATATATTTGCTTGCATTGATTTCTTTTTACTAGAAATTAAGAATAAAGTAAACATGACAAACATTATTTCATGACTAGACTAGTCACATTGATGTAGACAGTCTGAATGATTTGTCTTACTGTAGCACAGCATTTCTTACTGTGAATAATGTGTACAACAAACAGCTTAGTTGTTATTAAAGCCAAAACATAGGAGACATGTCTAGAATTGCTTGTTGACTTGTGCAGAAGGACTGCCCCTTTTTGGGTTGGACCAATTCTGATTTCCATATGGTATTCCTCCTGTAAGGGCTTGTCAGGCAGTAAGCAATGGTCTGGAGGGTTGCTGATAGTGATGCACCAGGTTAAGATTCATTCTTATCCTTCCAGCCATCACCTTTATAGCTTTCCTGTAGTCACCATAAGTGGGATGTGTGTGCCCAGATGTCGGTCGCATACCTGCTGGGCCTAGGGACCCAAGCTACACCTCATGGATCATGCCTAATTAGGCTAAAATATTGCTGGTGTGGGCTGAGGATGTCCAACAGTGCCTTCATCAGGTCTTGGAAATGTAACGGCAAAACACCAGACTTATTACTGTTGCGTGAGTGGGTTTAACCAGGTTCTGATACAGCAAGTTGTGCACATCTATTCAGCAATCGGCCATCTAATGTGTTCAAAATGGCAGCTCAGAGCAGCTTGACGGTGGTGTTTAAGTGATGCAATTCTAAGGGTTCACCAGGGCAGTTCAAAGACCGGGCCAGTTTGAGAGCTAGTGGTTAGGATCGACAAGTGACAATCCAGCAGTTTGAATAGAGGTCTGGTAATGGTTGGAAGCTCTAATCCTGAATTTCTCATGTGCGGTTTGATGAGGTTGTGATATGGTGTCGAGCCAGTTAAAGTTATTGGTAGCCAATGATTTGAGTTGATGTCTGAAACAATATTTCCAGTGGTTTGAGTTGACGTCTAGCGATGAGCTGGTGAATCAATCGAAACAGGTGATGGGCTTGACTTGGTATGATGAGGCATCAAGCTGATTCGAAAGGTGCATGCAGGAGTGGTTTGAATGGCGAGAGAGTGCCAAAAGCAGCACCGGTGGTGCGCCTCAGGTTTTGACAATTGTTGGATGAGGGTCAGGTTTCAAGCACTTGATGGTGGAAAATAGCCATCTTGTCTGTTCTGGCTCTCAGGGATCTTTGGGTTCCAATCCAGGACAACATTTGGTCCTTGAAACAGCTGCAGGGGTACTTCACCTCCAATGAGGTCCTCTGTACCAGTGCAGCTGGTAGAGAAGCAGGTCTTGCTTAAGAAGCTGGTCATCCCACAATGTGCCCTGTGAGTGGTTAGGGGGCAATGCTTGCCTTTGTCTTGGAACACTCACTCTTCATCTCACTGCGTGAGTGCTCTGGAAAGGTCAACTATCCTAAAAGAGGTCCAAAATGAATTCTGCGTGCAGTCCACAAATGGATCAAAGAAGGGGTGGGGAATCCCCTTTTTTATAGACAAAGGTTCATAGGGGATTGTACAACAGCAAGCATGTTTTATGGGCTCCATTTTCTGTCCTTTTGACAAGTGGTCTTTGCCTTCTTGTATCCATGGAGTGGAGGTGACAGGAGTGAAGGATAGGTACAAAAAGAAACAGGATAGTGGAATACTTCACAAACGGTGCTGAGCCCCCTCTGACTTCACTAACCACCGCCACACTCTCAGACCTATAGTTTCAAAGGCCATCTGGTATGGAACTCTCTGATGTGAGGCTAGTCCTTTTGAAATTTTGGGTGTGCTGTTTGATTCTTCTTCCCAGGACGGCTCCATCTGAGCAGCTGTCCTGTGAGAGAGAAGTGTTACCTGACTTTATAAAGGATCATAAAACGAGTTAGTCTTTCAGTCTCTTGTCCTGCTGAATGGTAGAGACAACCTGTCTGACTAGAATACAGAGACACTTTCCACAGCCAACCTGGGCTCACAGTTTTGGAATGTGTATGATTCCAAGATATGTGGCTCCAATAATTTGCTTCAGTACCAGCCACCATATTCCATCTCAGGTATGGCGTATGTTCTAATATTAAACTGCAATGAAGATGACAATGCACCATAATGATGTAGGTGTCTAGCATAGGTGCAGATTTAAATGACACATCTGTTCTGAAGTTAATTTGCTGTCACCCCAGCTGTCTTGAGGGCACCTGTGACCTTTGAACCTGTTCTGGGCCACTGAAGAGCAGGGCCTGCAGATCAGAAGACTGATTCAGCAGGGAACAGGTGTAAGTATGCTTTTAGCCATAGAGCTTAATGAAAGGGGTGTCTGGTTAGTAGACCTCCATTTCTGAAATAGAATTACCTACATAATTGTAATTATTAAATACAAATTAAAAAAGACAGGGCTTATATACCCTTGCTAGATGACATTTGCTCACCGCCATATGATGGCACCACCTGCTCATGTGAGAATATGCATGTAGATACCATGACTGAACTGGGCGTGTGCTTGCATTATTATGGCATGTGTGGCTGAACGTGATTTATTACTTACAAAACCTATTGACTTTGTAAAGGATTGTTCCGTTTGCAGAAAGCACAATTTTGTGAAATAGTCATACTCCCATTGGTACTCTATCAACGCTAATATAAATGCATTGCCTCCGAATCAGTGTCTCCCGTTTATTCCCAGTGTCTATGGTATGCCAATGTTTCAACACGAGGAGCTCGGCCCCTCCAAAATGGCTGCCGGTGCTGCCATGGCAACCAACAATAACAGAGATGGCCGCCGCATCATCACCGCCGCAGCCCGAGCATCCAATAGGCCCGTGGAGCCTGCCAGCCCCTCCCCTACCGCTTTAAATGTAGGTGGAGGCGACCGACAGGCGAAGCCACAGGGCGAAGGCCCAGGGAAAAGGCCACATCCAGATCTCTCGTCTGCTCTCTGCTGCTCGAAGGTGCAGGTGCCGACTAAAGGTAAGAACCCCCCCCTTAATTGGTCCCCCGCACCGCTAACAAGCAGGCTATTAGGCCTACGATCCCGTACAGCAGTCCCGCACGCCCGCATGATGATGATATGATATGATATGGCATTTGTAACGCGCCTATACACACGTGTTTCAAGGCGCGACGAGGCAGGGAGGGGGAACAAGGGGAAGACAGACAACGATCCTACTAGGCCAAGTGTCATTCAGATCACGCAAGTGCAGGGGTAGGGGGAAGGGAAAAAGTGCAAGGGGAAGGGGAGGGGGGAAGTGCAGTAAAGGGTAAGAAGAATAAAAATAAATAATAGGGCCAGCTGGTGGCAAGTGCAAGGTAAGTGCAGACAAGTGCTGGGAAGGGGGGGTATAAGGATACAGAGACAGTCCCGCAGTGCAGGGTTTGCCAGCGATGCAGTGCAAGTGGAGAGTGGCTGGGCCAATGAATGAGGTCGGTGAGAGTGGCCCAGTTGCAGATTCAGTGCAGTTTAAGTGAAGAATTTAGCAGGGGAGAGGGAGAGAGAAAGCAGAAGCAAAGAGGAAGGTTTTGAGGTGCTTCCGGAACCGGAGATGGTTCTCCTCAAGTTTCAGAGGGGCAGGAAGGTTGTTCCAGAGGGAGGCCCCTGCCGCGGAGAGAGATCTACCCCCAGCTCGTTGCTTGGTGAAGCGGCTGACCCTGAGGTAGTTGGAGATGGATGAGCGAAGAGCTCGAGAAGGAAGATATTTAGGAAGAGACAGTTGAAGGTATTTAGGCCCCAGATCCCAGAAGGCCTTGTGGACAATGCAGAGGGTTTTGAACTTAATATGGCATGGCCCCCCTTTCCCACCTCTGCAGAAACGAACGCCTCTGCACGAGGATATCACTCCCCTCAGGCGCCCTGCATGTCCCAACCATCCACTGGTGGTCACCCTCCCGGTACTGCCATCCTGGATCCTCCTCCGTGCACGCAACGCCAAGTAGGCATCAACCATGCTCCCCTGCAGAACGCCGGTCATCAGCTGCTACCCCCTCTAAGGAACCCACCACCCACATCGTGCCCAAAACTGTACCTGCTACCTGCTACCGGTAAAACCACTGCCACTCTATCCGCTAGTGCCTCTTGCAACACAAACGCAAGGCACGACATGGCCCTATGTACTGCCTCCACTGAATGCAACACAAGGCATGATGCATACACCAACCCACCTGTGATGTATGCTACATCCTCGGCCACTGATGCTATTGTTGTACCATTTGCTATGTGTGACCCACTTGATTTAGGTGCACCCAGCACTGCCTTTGCTGCTGCCGCTTATGCTATTGCTGTACCATTTGCTATGTGTGACCCACTTGATTTAGGTGCGCCCAACACTGCCTTTGCTGCTGCTGCTGATGCTATTGTTGAACCACTAGATATATGCGCTCCCACCACTGCCAGAAAATTGACCCCAAGCATACCATCTACACTCAAATGCGCCCTTATCAAAGTGCGCTCCCTCCCGGCACACGCCTTAGATATCCACGACCTCCTTTGCAACTCCAACTTTGATCTACTATTTATTTGCGAAACATGGCTCCATGAAGCCGCAGGCCCAGCTGTAGCCATTGCCCTGCCCGATGGATACACAATTTTCAGACAAGACCGCAATACACAAAAGGGGGGGTTGCATTGATAGCTAAACAGTCCATCCCCATCAGAAGGATCCAAGGGGACCCCTTGCACAGATGTGACTACATGCTTGTCAAAATCAACCCCTCTCCAAGCTGCACCATCACCGCCCACCTCACCTACCGCCCACCAGGACCTGCAGGAGAATTCCAGGAAGCGCTCCTACACACCATCAGCAACAACCTCAAGAAAACCACCATGTCCATCCTCCTGGGTGACATGAACCTCGGCCTCAATGACCCTTAAGACAGGAATGCCGCTTCTTTCAACAACGCCCTCGCAACACTTGGTTTCAAACAAGAAGTGTTAAAACCAACACACATCAAAGGCCGCATCCTGGATTGGATCGCCCAACACAACTGTCAGGTAACGACACCCATCATCTCTCCTATTCCATGGTCAGAACACTCTATTATCCACTTCAATATCAACTACTCCAAAGCTCCACCCACTGCTCATGAAGTTCTGCTGCCCGCCCTCACCAGGAGCGACAAGGAAATAACCAAGGAAAGACTACTGCCCCGCCTCTTGGTTCCGGAAATCAAACACCCTTTCACCAACAATCCGGACACCCCCGCAGCAACCTACAACGCCATTATTACCAAGGCCATAGACACCATCGCTCCCTTGGCACACAGGAAAGCTAAACCCACCAAAAAAAACAGCTCTTGGTTCACTCAGGATCTCCTGAAACTACGCTCACAAAAACGATTTGCCCTCACAGCATGGCAAACTAACCCCAATGACATCACTAAACAAGCCTTTAAAGACATCGCCAAACAATACAAATCTGCCATCATTGCGGCCAAAGCCAACTCCTTCAATACCAGGATCGCAAATGCCAAATCAGGATCCAGAGAAATCTTTGCAATATTCAGAGATTTGGATTCCCCGACTCCCCCCTCAAACCCCTTGAATAAAAACAAAGAATGGTGTAACGACATCCAAGAAGCCATGCTCAACAAACTGAATACTCTGCAAGAAAAATCATCAGTCACCAAAAAGCCCTATCGCAAAAACTATCCAACCTACACCAGAACACCGCCACTTCCGATATCCCAGCCTTCTCGTTCCAGGAGATTACAGAAGAAGAAGTCCTAACCATACTCAACTCCATCAAAAACTTCAATTGCAAAGGCGACCCATGTCCAGCCCAGCTCATCAAGGACAGCGCCCCTGCACTGGTACTGTTCTTCACAGCCTTCATCAACAAATCATTCAAATCCAACCAAGTGCCATCCTGCCTCAAAGAAGCATGGGTCCGCCCATTACTAAAAAAACCTACACTAGACCCCAAGGTACCAGGGAACTATAGGCCCATCACTACAGTTCCCTTCCTTCTCATGATCCTGGATAAAGCTGCATACCTCCAAGTTCAGAGCTACCTAGAAGCTCATCACCTATTTGGTCTCCGGCAATCTGGCTTCCGCCCAAACCATGGCACAGAAACAGCACTACTGGACCTTAAGAACCAAATCGATGACCTAAGAGACGTAGGCAAACCAACTCTCCTACTTCTACTCGACCTTTTTGGCGGCATTTTACTTGGTCAATCATGACACCCTCTGCCACCACATCTCTACAGTGGGCAATTTCTCATCAGAAGCCACCGCCTGGATAGCATCCTTCCTTAAGGGCAGAGAAATGAAAGTCTTCCCGGACACAGCCTGCACCCATCCACATCTAATTAAATGTGGTGTCCCGCAGGGGTCCTGAATATCCCCCACACTGTACAACCTTTTCACAAGGTCACTATTCAAATACCTCGATGCAATGGGAATCACTTACACCAACTATGCGGACGATACACAAGTCCTCATCCCTCTCACCGGAGACTACGAAGCCGACCAAAAAACCCTCATCTCCATTTACACTACCATCCAAACCTGGATGGCGGAAAACTGGCTCTGCCTCAACAGCGAAAAAACAGAGTTACTCATCATCGGATCACCAGCCACAATCGATAAAATGGGGCCACAATATGGCTCCTTAATCATCGACAATTGCCACATCTCGGTCTCCAAAGCAGTCAAAACCCTTGGAGTTTACCTGGACTCAAACCTCACCATGGACAGACAGGTCAACGCAATCTGTTCAGCAGCAGCCTACCACTCAAAACTCATCACTGCTGCAAGGCCCTTCCTCTCACAGGAAAATTCCCTCACCATCGCAAGAGCCATCATCGGTTCCCGCCTAGACTACTGCAATGCACTCCTACTAGGCACTTCAGCCAAAAACATTAAACTTCAAACGGTGCAGAACAATGCCCTCAGAGCAGCCACAGGAATCTCGAAAAGAGACCACATCTCAGCCACCAGAAAATCTGTCCACTGGCTTCCGGTCAAGGAACGGATCCTTTTCAAATCACTGGCACTCACCCACAAATGTCGACATGACACAGCACCGTGCTACCTTGCTCAGAGATTCTCTGGTCCCCCCTCTAACAGACCAAATAGGTTGAGCCACACTAACTGCCTAGTAATTCCAAAAAGCATCAGAACCAGAGCAGGGGCGCTAGCTTCCCAGTCCTCGCCGCCACCAACTGGAACCTATTACCCGCCAAGATCAGAGGCATTGAATCCCACCTGGGCTTCAGGAAAGCAATAAAAACGATGCTGTTTGTATAAACCCCACCTGGGCCCTGTCAACTGTATAACCTCTGTAAAGGCAAACGTCCTTTTTCCAGGCTAGGGGTAGACACAATCTCGCTGTAACACCCTCGATCTACCTCTCCCTGCACTGCAACTAAGTCCTTTTCATGCAACAGCGCCCCGATGCCTCTGGGCTGTGTGGCGCTTTACAAATGTAAAAAAGAAATTAAATAAATAAATAAATAGGCAACGTTCAGATGAAATTTGCTGTGTGTTGTGTTTTCTTTTTTTTTTTTGTAAGATGTCTAGTGATTGGATTTCTATGTACTTTGATAAATGCCTCTAGGGTATCAGAGTGCTTTCACTACGCTCGAGGATGAGTGCGATTTCACTCATGTATGATCACTTTAGTCTGTGTGGAAGTCGCATCTCGTGGGATAGGTGACAGCAATAATACTAAGGGGTGAAACCTCAGAGGAGATAGCATAGATGTGCACTGTGTAAATCGAGCACATTTACTTGTCTACAAACTACGCATTGGAAATTCCCATGAGCGCTTTCGCAGCAAGGTTTCCGTTTGCTAATCGGCCCCTTTTGTTTCTCTTTTATTATTTAAAGCAAAGCATTTCATAGATGCTGATGCTGCCTGCACGCTATATGTTAATCTCGTAACAACAGTAAGGTTTTGGGAATCTCCCTTTTTTGTTTGGTGTTTTCATACCTCCGGTTCATGTATTGTGTGTGTACTATAGACAGAGCACACAGCCACATAACCTGAAAACCAACAAATACAAATAAAAAAACAGAACATGTTTTAATCCACATTACATTCCAAACCATAAGAAAATGACATATTAAAGAATGACGGGCATTATTAGGTTGTGGACATTGTTATTAGAAGATGTATTAACCCAGCAAAGTTACTTAATATTCCTTACGCCTTGCCATGTCTAAATTCTTGAGGTGTAACAAAGTTGATTTAATGAAAAGCTCTAATCCAGTGTTATGGCCAATGCAGAGATGCGCCATTGCAGATATGTGAAATATCAGAGCATGTGTTCAAACCGGTCAATAAAAGCTCATAGATGCTGTTGTCCCTCCTTGCTGCAAAGCTGCCTCCTTAAAAAAGAAATTCAAATTATGATGTTTCTCTGAACAGTAGCTTCTCTCCTAATACTTTCATTACTTTCATTTCTGGGCCTGGCTTTCACGGCCACCTGGTTTCAAGCAGCATTTCCATCTTCATAACGTGAAATGGCAGAAGGCCAGGCTGCTGCATAAAGCCGTAGTTTTATGATGCATGACAAGCTTCAGGACATTCTTAGTGTCATGATTTGTGCTTCTGCAATGACATAGCTTTTTGGAAGTCACATTTTCCGTTCATTTTACTATATCAGCATTTGTGAGCTTCGGTGTCATTCACAAACTCTTCCAATTATGCATTATTCTTATTTTTCGCTTTTTTTTCAAAAGTACGACAGTGCACAAACAAAAAAACGCTTGAAGTAATTATAAGTGACAAAGACCCTCTACGTGTCCTCAGTGAGACAAATTGTCCATCAACAGTCCTCTGTTCAAGCCCTTAGCCAAGACACCGGCAAGTAAGAAGTCTAAACATGGCTCCACTATTGCTGACCATCCCATGTAATGGTACTACCAGTGTCATGTTCTGTACGGCAGATCCTTATCCTGGGAGGTACTTCAACATGGCCGCCGTATCTGGCGCACACAACAGTCTAGATGTTATTTCCCAGAACACATTGCAGCTCACTGACGTCACAGCGCGGTCCCAGCCCAGTCTCTCTTTAGTTCGGAATACTGATCCTCGCCCTCCACGAGGTGTTCCGTACGCTTTATATTTATCCTTCTTCCATCGGCAGTCTAGGGAGTTCCGCAATCGGTTGTTCCCTTTTCATGTTTTCATTCTAGCGTGGTTACCTACCTCAACATCCCAGGCCTACTGTCAACCCCCCGTGAGCAGTATCCGGGAGGCTTCCTTTGTTTACAAACTGGTAGGCTTTATATTTCGTGGTTTTGCTACTGTTGTTTAGTGATCATTAGCTATTTCTCTCTCTACCCTTTCTTTTCTATTCTACTGTTTTCCTTAGCCCATCGATTCAGTACTTCTGGGAACTCCAGGTTACCTCTCCCTTCCTTCACATCGATTTCTCAGGACGCCTCTCTTCCTACTAACTGGGGGTAAGATATAGAACAGAAGATACAAAGGGGGTCTGGCAAACTGATAAACAAGGAAATTATATTCTAATCTAACCTTATCTTCTTCACCAGAACTTAGTCTCAATTGCTAAGAAGCTCCCAAACTCAGAAGGCGGAATTGCATCCCGCGCTGGAACATCTCGGGGAGACAACGCTCTCTAGCAGCTCTCTGCAGGGTTTTTTCCCCCGTGAGGGTTTCCCTGGGAACCTCCCGGGGATCAAGCCTTTGAGCAGGACTCCGGAGGGGTTTTCAGGGGAATTCCTAATTTCTACAGGGAGAGTCAGAGAGATCCATTCCAGGCACTCACCAGGCCACAGGACATTTCTCTTCGTTCATCCAGCCCAGGTAGGTGATTTTCTGTTTTCCTTCTCTATTCACCTGGAGCAATTGATATTTATATCTAACATTGTATATTCGCTGACAACCAGGCGTTCATATTCCTATCCCAGCAGTAACAACAGACCCATAGTGCACATAGCTGCAAAACCACCCCAGAACACCCTCACATTGCTACCCGCCTCCACCTCACAGCACTATGCCCACTACACATTAAATCAGTCTATCGTTCACCGTAGAAACCCTCTGTTAGGGAGAATTCTCAAAATATGCTAATTCCTCATACCTTAGAGACCCCCAGCACTTTTGCTGAACTTTGGGACTCTGTACCTGTTAATTCTGTTTGGTTTCTGTGTTTATTTCTTGTGGTTATGGAGCTTTGAGACAACTCCATAGGGATCATCTTTTTAATTTATGTAACACATCACCTTCAATGCAGTGACAATGGGATGTCTTTTAGACTGCCCAAAGGTGTAAATACCTTCTCTGGGATAAACTACTGTTTCCCAGAGAATGTAAAGTGAAATGTATTTATTATTTTATTTTTATTTTTTATTGCCTGGATTTAACTATTTCTAGCTTTTACAAGTTCTGCGCCTTGTCAAAAATGTGAATATGAATATGAAGTCTTCTTTTCTCCTTTTTTTCCATTTTTCTTTCTTCTCTATCTTTGTGTTTTTCCTTTTTGGAATAAGTGTCCTTCAATTTCTGATCCATTCCTGTTTTTAATTATTTCAAATCTAAGTCAAGGCTGTTTAAGAAATTCCCCACTGCGATCACTGGTTTAGTATGTTCGCCGTTCATTAAATATGCCCACCAGAAGTCTTCTTCCAGACTACAGAAATAAGTGTAGAGATGGCCAAGGTGTATGCTTCTGGTGGACGTTTGGCCTTTGCAGTTAAGGAGCAAGTGTTTTAGGGGGTAATTCATAGAATCCGGCGCACAAGTGGCGCACGCGGCTGGCGCACAGTGTGCGCGTGAGGTAGTCTGCGCCAGACGCGTGCGCCAAAACACATTCAGGCGCACAGCGTATTCATGGATTCCAACAACCACAACCAGCCGTGGCGCAGAGTGGCGCAGCGACCCTGCAGCAGCGCCAGTAACGCCCCCAAGAACGCCCCTCGCGCAGGGAAAAGGCATCAAAATCCCAAATCCAGCGCAAAGGGCAGCAGCAAACGCAGAGCGGGGAGCGTGTATTCATGGGGTGTGCGGGTGTCATCACATGCGATTGGCCTGGGTACGTGAATTTCAGGGGTGCGCGAGAAATTCTACACGCGATTGGGCTGGGTACGTGGATTCCAGGGGTGCGCGAGAAATTCTACACGCGATGGGCCTGGGTACGTGGATTTCAGGGGTTCGCGAGAAATTCTACACGCGATTGGCCTGGGTACGTGGATTCCAGGGGTGCGCGAGAAATTCTACACGCGATGGGCCTGGGTACGTGGATTTCAGGGGTTCGCGAGAAATTCTACACGCGATTGGCCTGGGTACGTGTATTACAGGGGTGCGTGAGAAAATCTACACGCGATTGGCCTGGGTACGTGTATTTCAGGGGTTCGCGAGAAATTCTACACACGATTGGCCTGGGTACGTGTATTTCAGGGGTGCGCGAGAAAATCTACACGCGATTGGCCTGGGTACGTGTATTTCAGGGGTGCGCGAGAAATTCTACACGCGACTGGCCTGGGTACGTGTATTTCAGGGGTTCGCGAGAAATTCTACACGTGACTGGCCTGGGTACGTGTATTTCAGGGTTGCGCGAGAAAATCTACACGCGATTGGCCTGGGTACGTGAATTACAGGGGTGCGCGAGAAATCCTACACGCGATTGGGCTGGGCACGTGGATTTCAGGGGTGCGCGAGAAATACTACACGCGATTGGGCTGGGTACGTGGATTTCAGGGGTGCGCGAGAAATTCTACACGCGATGGGCCTGGGTACGTGGATTTCAGGGGTGTGCGAGAAATGCCACACGCGAATGGGCCTGTGCGAGTGGGGCAGTGTATTACGTGGGTGTGCGGTAAGTTGAAGAGGTGAATTGCCAGTGTGGGTCCCCCCAGGTCTCCCCCCTACCCCCTCCACGACTCCTGCAGGCAGCCCACACCACAGGGGACTACCCTGCACCCCTGGTCATGTCCCACAGGCAGCCCATCCACCATGGGCATGCCCCCCAGCCAAGCCACATGTACCCTTGCACCCCCACCCCCCAGCACTGTGGGGCACCTGCCAGCAGGCCCCCACCCATGCCCAACCCATGTCTCCCACCACCCCCACCCCCCAGCACTGTGGGGCACCTGCCAGCAGGCCCCCACCTATGTCCAACCCATGTCTCCCATCACCCCCACCCCCCACCCCCCAGGGGCAGCCACCACCAGGCCCCCACCCATGTCTCCCATCACCCCCACCCCCCAGCCACCAGGGCCAGCCCCCACCAGGGCCCCACCCATGTCTCCCACCACCCCCACCCCCCAGCACTGTGGGGCACCTGCCAGCAGGCCCCCACCCATGTCCAACCCATGTCTCCCACCACCCCCACCCCCCAGCACTGTGGGGCACCTGCCAGCAGGCCCCCACCCATGTCCAACCCATGTCTCCCACCACCCCCACCCCCCAGCACTGTGGGGCACCTGCCAGCAGGCCCCCACCCATGTCCAACCCATGTCTCCCATCACCCCCACCCCCCACCCCCCAGGGGCAGCCTCCACCAGGCCCCCACCCATGTCTCCCATCACCCCCACCCCCCAGCCACCAGGGCCAGCCCCCACCAGGGCCCCACCCATGTCTCCCACCACCCCCACCCCCAGCACTGTGGGGCACCTGCCAGCAGGCCCCCACCCATGTCCAACCCATGTCTCCCACCACCCCCACCCCCCAGCACTGTGGGGCACCTGCCAGCAGGCCCCACCCATGTCCAACCCATGTCTCCCACCACCCCCACCCCCCAGCACTGTGGGGCACCTACCAGCAGGCCCCCACCCATGTCCAACTCATGTCTCCCAGCACCCCCACCCCCCAGCACTGTGGGGCACCTGCCAGCAGGCCCCCACCCATGTCCAACCCATGTCTCCCACCACCCCCACCCCCCAGCACTGTGGGGCACCTGCCAGCAGGCCCCCACCCATGTCCAACCCATGTCTCCCACCACCCCCACCCCCCAGCACTGTGGGGCACCTGCCAGCAGGCCCCCAACCATGTCCAACCCATGTCTCCCACCACCCCCACCCCCCAGCACTGTGGGGCACCTGCCAGCAGGACCCCACCCATGTCCAACTCATGTCTCCCACCACCCCCACCCCCCAGCACTGTGGGGCACCTGCCAGCAGGCCCCACCCATGTCTCCCACCACCCCCACCCCCCAGCACTGTGGGGCACCTGCCAGCAGGCCCCCACCCATGTCCAACTTATGTCTCCCACCACCCCCACCCCCCAGCACTGTGGGGCACCTGCCAGCAGGCCCCCACCCATGTCTCCCACCACCCCAACCCCCCAGCACTGTGGGGCACCTGCCAGCAGGCCCCCACCCATGTCCAACTCATGTCTCCCAGCACCCCCACCCCCCAGCACTGTGGGGCACCTGCCAGCAGGCCCCCACCCATGTCCAACTCATGTCTCCCACAACCCCCACCCCCCAGCACTGTGGGGCACCTGCCAGCAGGCCCCCACCCATGTCCAACCCATGTCTCCCAGCACCCCCACCCCCCAGCACTGTGGGGCACCTGCCAGCATGCCCCCACCCATGTCCAACCCATGTCTCCCACCACCCCCACCCCCCAGCACTGTGGGGCACCTGCCAGCAGGCCCCCATCCATGTCCAACTCATGTCTCCCAGCACCCCCACCCCCCCCCCCCAGGGGCAGCCTCCACCAGGCCCCCACCCATGTCTCCCACCACCCCCACCCCCCAGCACTGTGGGGCACCTGCCAGCAGGCCCCCACCCATGTCCAACTCATGTCTCCCACCACCCCCACCCCCAGCACTGTGGGGCACCTGCCAGCAGGCCCCCACCCATGTCCAACCCATGTCTCCCAGCACCCCCACCCCCCAGCACTGTGGGGCACCTGCCAGCAGGCCCCCACCCATGTCCAACTCATGTCTCCCACCACCCCCACCCCCCAGCACTGTGGGGCACCTGCCAGCAGGCCCCCACCCATGTCTCCCACCACCCCCACCCCCAGCACTGTGGGGCACCTGCCAGCAGGCCCCCACCCATGTCCAACTCATGTCTCCCACCACCCCCACCCCCCAGCACTGTGGGGCACCTGCCAGCAGGCCCCCACCCATGTCTCCCTCCACCCCCACCCCCCAGCACTGTGGGGCACCTGCCAGCAGGCCCCCACCCATGTCCAACTCATGTCTCCCACCACCCCCACCCCCCAGCACTGTGGGGCACCTGCCAGCAGGCCCCCACCCATGTCTCCCACCACCCCCACCCCCCAGCACTGTGGGGCACCTGCCAGCAGGCCCCCACCCATGTCCAACTCATGTCTCCCAGCACCCCCACCCCCCAGCACTGTGGGGCACCTGCCAGCAGGCCCCCACCCATGTCCAACTCATGTCTCCCACCACCCCCACCCCCCAGCACTGTGGGGCACCTGCCAGCAGGCCCCCACCCATGTCCAACCCATGTCTCCCAGCACCCCCACCCCCCAGCACTGTGGGGCACCTGCCAGCATGCCCCCACCCATGTCCAACCCATGTCTCCCACCACCCCCACCCCCCAGCACTGTGGGGCACCTGCCAGCAGGCCCCCACCCATGTCCAACTCATGTCTCCCAGCACCCCCACCCCCCAGCCCCCAGGGGCAGCCTCCACCAGGCCCCCACCCATGTCTCCCACCACCCCCACCCCCCAGCACTGTGGGGCACCTGCCAGCAGGCCCCCACCCATGTCCAACTCATGTCTCCCACCACCCCCACCCCCCAGCACTGTGGGGCACCTGCCAGCAGGCCCCCACCCATGTCCAACCCATGTCTCCCAGCACCCCCACCCCCCAGCACTGTGGGGCACCTGCCAGCAGGCCCCCACCCATGTCCAACCCATGTCTCCCAGCACCCCCACCCCCCAGCACTGTGGGGCACCTGCCAGCAGGCCCCCACCCATGTCCAACCCATGTCTCCCATCACCCCCACCCCCCACCCCCCAGGGGCAGCCTCCACCAGGCCCCCACCCATGTCTCCCATCACCCCCACCCCCCACCCCCCAGGGGCAGCCTCCACCAGGCCCCCACTCATGTCCCCCTGCCCCCAGGTCCTGACGAAACTCAATCATGGCAGTAATGGGCAGCACACCCAGCACAAACAGCCAGCCAAGGATTGCATCCACCCACATAGTAGATGCAATTACATGATACAACCCCAATGGCAAGTATGTAAATGAACACATGTCTGTCACACACACATACACAATGGGTGCAAGTGAATGTCAAAACCCATATCATGAAATGCATGAAACCAAAGAGAAAATACCACAAATGAAAGTAATATAAATATGTATTAAAGATGAAAAAGAACTAAAGAAATGAAACACACAACAATGGGGATGACAAAACAAATGGTCCATGTCCGAGAACTAATAGAAAAATTAAAAAAGATAGGAATTCAAAAACTAATGTAGTCCAAAGGAAAAAAATGGGTGAAGAAAATAAGGAAAAACCATTGACTCATGGAGAACACACATATAAATCCAAAAGAAGTTGTCCAAAAAAAAAACGATGCAAAAAGAATATCCCAGGGTCCATGAGCCCAACACCATAAATGAAACCTACTACTACCTAACACAAAAAATATATACAGAAAAGTGGCCATTGTCCGAGCGGTCCAAAGAAATATTAAAAAATAAAGGAAACCTATCACTAACTAACTAAAGAACTATATACAATGGCAGCGGGCAAGTCCTGCGGCTCACTCCGTGATGTTGCCGGCCAGGGCATCATCGAAGTCCATGTCGATGTTCCGGAGGCGGGACTCTGTCCTGGCCCCGAGGTCTCGCAGGGACAACCCCGTGTTCAACTCAAACTCCCTGCGAGCTTCCTCGAGGCACTCAGCCCGCCTCAACGCCCGACGCATGGAGAACTCCGCCCTGACCATGGAGAGCCGCTCCTCTTCCGCCCGCTGCCGCTCCGCACCTATCCGCTGGACCAACTGCTCCCACACGGAAGACACTGCCATCCCAGGGTTCTCCTGCCCTCCAGCCGATGCCTGCCCCTCTGATCTTGATGGCCCCGAGCCATGATGCCTCCCACATCGAGCCTGCTGCTGCCTCTGATGCCACTGCCTCTGCCAGCACGACGGCATCCAGGCTGATGGTATCCACCGATGCCGTCGTGCACGTGCCCTGCCAGATGATGCCGGCACATCCTCCATCTGCAAGGGGACAGTTGCTGGTGTGTCCACCCCTGCTGGACCTTCGACTCCCGACTGTGGCAGGGATGGGGTCCCCACCGAGCTGGCTGCGTTGGTCGGGGCAGGTCCACAGGGGGCCCTGGTGGCATCTGGGCCGGAAGGCGGCATGGAGCACGACTGGCGCATAGCCTCCACAGAGGAGGAGAGGGTCGCCAGAAGGCCACACACATGTAGGAAACCCCCGACCATGGCGGCTCCCAAATGGTTCACGTACGCACGGTGCTCTTCGTGATAATGTGCATGCTCCTCCCGGGAAGCATGCACCTCATCACGAATGCCAGCCGTGCGCAACGCGACACCAATCAGGACCCTCTCCACACGGCCAGCGGTCCCCACGTCCGCAGGTAGAGGAGTGTCAGATGACATGGACAACTCCCCTACCTGCGGACGGGCCTGGGATGGGGCATCCCTGCTGGTGCATGGTGGTGCAGTCACAGTGTCAGGGACAGTGACATGCACAGGCCCCTCCACGGCGACCTGTGCTGCCTCCTGCCCCTGGCCCTGGACTGCACCACTTGCACCAGCGGGGATGCCCCCACCAGGCCCCATGTGTGGCTCAGTAGCGGCCTCCTCCCTCTCTGTGGAAACCACCAACCTGGATGTCTCCACGCCGTCTTCCGCCGTTGCAAGCCCCTGTGGGGGCTCACCCACCCCTTCCGCTGCAGCCATGGCGGCATCCCCGCCGCTCTGCTCCACAGCGCCTTCTCCGCCCTCTTCTTCACTTGCCACTGTGTAGAGGGAGACATAGAACACAAGCATCAGGGTACTGTACAATGGTCCCCTAGACAGGAAGCAATAGCAGATGAGTGGCACTGTCATGCATCACTTCCATCATGTCCCTCCACAACACATGGGTCAGTGCAGGCAAAACACATGCAGTAACAGGCATGGCGCATGCCATGGACATTGGCATACATGACCAAGGGACTCATGATTCATACAATGTTGGTTTTGAACTCACATGCATCATGGCCCTTGCCATCACATGCACACACCTCACCGTAGTTCCATCCATCCGGCCTCGCACACCACAGACGCAGTGGATACAAGGATGACTAGGCTGCATCAGTGAATCTGAACATTGTCACAGACATGTGAAAAGCATCCATGGCATTTACAAGTCACAGACACGCAGGTCAGACACACACACATGGACACCATACGTGTACATGGGACCAGCACCCATCCCTCACCCCCACCCATGTCCAGGAACAGAGACTGCCATGCTTCCATGTGTCCATTCTGCGCAGAGCCCCCCATGTTGCAATTGTACACATGCACCAACCATGTGGTTCACACATCACTGTACTCACATGCCTGACATGATGTCCCTGCACACACACATATGTACATGGCCTATGTCACACATACATGCATGTATCAGACAACCAGCACACTGCAACATGCCCTGTCTCACACAGCAATGCCTGGCCACTTACCGCTCAACTCCAGACGGGTCTGCCTCTGAAGGATCTGGGCGTGGAGCGCTGGGTCTACGCGTTCCAGGACCCTCATCTGGATGACAGTCAGGCGTGCCCGGCCCCCCTCCGCGAGGCGCCGGGCCTTATTGAGGGTCCTGGACCTCAAGTCCTCCCAGCGCTTCCTGGTGTGCTTGATGTCGCGGGTTGCTACCCCCTCCGCGTTGATGGCAACCACTACATCGTCCCAGATCCTCTCCCGTCCTTCCTTGTCGGCGCGTGGTCTTCCATAATGCCCCAGGACATGCTCCACCAGGACACCAACTTCCTCCTCACTGAAGCTGGTGGCCCTCTGCCTCTGTGGCTGGGGGTCGCCACTGGTCTTAGATGGTGGTTGCCCCGACATGGCGACCCCCGAGGCAGGCGTGGGTGGGCTACTGGGTCCTGGGGCTGGGCTCTGGAGCGATGGTATCCCAGTCGGGAGTCTACTGTTCCAGCAGGGGTGGACACAGCAACTGGACCCCTGCAGATGGCTGATGTGCAGGCACCAAATGGCAGGGCAATGTGGCAGCAGGCAGGCAGGCAGGCAGGCAGGCAGGCAGCAGCAGCAGATGGCTCGTGGGAGGCTGCTCGGGGCTATGGGGGGCAGTAATTCGGCCTTCTGGGCAGGAGCGTGGTCTTCCGTGTGCTTACGCGTGGCCAGCTTGATACGGAGTGAATTTCCATGTGAAAAATCTGCACGTCAGCGTGTAATTCGAGGAAAGGGCCTTAGCGCGTAAGCACGTCAGCACGCGTACGCGATTTCATTGGACCAAAGGCCCTTAGCGCGTAAGCGTGTCTGTGACGTGACGCGCGCAGGCGTTTCCCTGTGGGTGCACATCGTGATCCAGCACGTGTGAATATCGCACGTAGCCGTGTGAATGCATGTCATGTAAGTGACGTGACGCGCGCGGGCGTTTCCCTGTGGGTGCGCATCGTGATCCAGCACGTGTGAATATCGCACGTAGCCGTGTGAATGCATGTCATGTAAGTGACGTGACGCACGCGGGCGTCTCCCTGTGGGTGCGCATCGTGATCCAGCACGTGTGAATATCGCACGTAGCCGTGTGAATGCATGTCATGTAAGTGACGTGACGCGCACGGGCGTTTCCCCCTGCACGGGTTAAAGGTGAGCGTGTCCGCCATTTCGGTGTACGTGCCTTTCGTGGAGACCGACGTGTGTGCTGCTGCTCCGTGTTGTTTCACCACCATCTCAACTTCACATCTAGGACGTATCCCTAGGACGTATCTCTTCTTTTGGTGGGGGTATTGGCTACGCGTGTTTTTCTGCATCGCGCTAGTCAGACGGTGAGTTGCGCACGCTATTTTTCCACTGTGGGTGCCCCTGTGTATCACACCCGTTTTCGAGGTCATAGTAGCCTGCGTGTCCCACGCGTATGCGTTTTTCGTGTTCCTGGGTGCCACCGCGTACTGCGGGAGGTTAATTCCACGCACGTAGGCTGCAGGGGTTGCGTGCACGGTTTGACTGCAGTTTTGGGGTGCCTGAGCGTTGCGTGACCCGTCACTACATCACCGGGGTCACACACAGCCTTGCAGGTGCAGGGGTGCTGTTAACAACTTGCATCCCACCCCCTTCACCCCAATTGCCCAGGACAATTGTGGTCTACACCTCCAATTGGCACTACTCCATCTGTGCCGGCACAACTCCATCTGTGCCATGGCTGGGAGGCCAAGAAAGGTGAGGGGCGACTCAGCTGGGCGTACTCCTCGTGGCGGACGTGGCCAGGGACGTGGCCGGGGTGACGAGGGAGTAGGGGGACTCCAGGGTGTCCAGGGCGAATGCAGAGGGGCCACCGTTTGTCTGCAATCCAGGAATGGTGTGCTGACAGTGACCTCTGCCTCAATGATGTGCCACGTGTTGGTGCAGCCATGCCACCACCCCCTGCGCCTGCAGGTGATGCAGTTCTTGCACCTGGCACTGGCGCCCATGTGACCCGGCAGTCCATTCCATCGACTGCCAGGGCCCAAAGGGTAGTGGTGGCTGCAGGTGCAGCTGTGAACACCACCACCCAGGCTCAGGGTCTGCCAGCGCAGTCTGCGTTGGCACTCGAAGGATCCCTTGACGATTTCCAGCAGGTAAGGAGTAAGACCGGAGGTGCACGCAGGGCTGGCCTGACCAAGACATGTGTCCCTGGGGCAGCAATGTCATCTGCTGCCCCATCCAGCCGGGTGTTGACAACTGCAGGGGCAGGTGCAGCCAACAGCACCCCGGTTGTGACTCTACCACTCGGGACAGTTGCGGTCAATGACCCTGGCACGGCAGATGTAGCTGCGCAGGGCCCATTCCAGGGCACCCCGCAGCCACAGACGCATGTCAGCCCTTCGGTCGTCCTACAACCTGCCACTCCCTTGGTCCAATCCACCGGTCCCACTGGCCATGGTGATCAGGGCAGCTATCGCCAGCCAGGGTCTGCGCCATCATCCAAGAGGAGGAAGGTTGCATCTGCAGCACAGGCTGAGACCCCAGACACAGCCACGGCCTCCTTCACGTCAAGGAAGAAGCCTTTCTCAAAGGAGGAACTGGACTTCATTGTGGGCTACGTGAAGGGACATCCGGACATGATAGTGGGGCCCGATTCACAAAGTACACCTGCCCAGCGGAATACCCACTGGAACCATGTTGCGGATGATTTGAGTGCAATCGGCCATGAGGTGCGCACAGGTGCCGAGTGCAAGAAGCGTTGGGATGACCTCAAACGCAGCGCTAAGGCCAAGCGTCCCTCTAATTACAGCATGACCCAGGTGACTGGCGGTGGGCCAGCACCTGAGGAGGTGGTCCTCACTCCGCAGGAGACACTCGTTGCGGAGTTCATTCCAGCTGGATTGGTCGAAGGTGTGGGAGAGATGCAGGACTTTGATGCACAGTCCAGTGAGTGTTGTTGCGTGTATGTGCAGCCCGTGTATGGTTTGCCTGTGTAATGTGTTGTGCTTGACTGGCACTACATGGTATGTGTACATGGTTCTCATGTGTTTGTCCTGCAACGCATCAAAGATGCATGCTTGATGTGCAGGTTGGTTTACATGTAGAGCAGAAGGGGACTGTCCTCATCACCACACTTGCCCCAGAGCCACTTGCTAGTCACCCAGACGGCCCTCCAGTCCATGTTCCTGCTTGCTGGCCCTCCTGCATGTAGCCCAGGGTGTTTTCCACTCAGCACTGGAACTATGTCATTGCATGACTCACGTGCAAGTGTCCTCTGCCCTTCATGCAGGGTGTCACACTTGGACTGGGCAGTTGGCAGATGCTCCACAGGGACATGGGTGCCCATTCATGCTCCATGTGCTCTACATGCATGCCACTTTCCGTGCTATGCAGATGTTACTCCTGCTCATATTCCCTCTAACCTCGGACTCCTCCTCTCCTTCCCTCATCTCTGACTGTTTGTCTGCAATCCAGGAATGGTGTGCTGACAGTGACCTCTGCCTCAATGCCAGTGAGACGGAGATTCTACTCATCGGCACACCCCCTCCCTCCTCCACTGCATCTCTCTGGTCGGCCAATCTTGGCCCTCTTCCTGCCCCTGCCTGCAAGGCAACAAACCTTGTGGTCAGCTTCGACTCTACGCCCTCCTTGTCTCCTCACATATCTGACTACTATGAGTACTCACACTACAAGCTGCACCTCCTCAGAGGTGTTCTTCCTTTCAACTCCTTCACACAGAAGCTCACTGTCTCCCAAGCCCTGGTTATTGCAAAGATGGAGTACTGTAACTGCCTGTTTCTCATACTGCCTGCCTCTACACTCCGCCCTCTGCAACTTGTCCAGGACAGGTCTGCAAGACTTGTCCTTGGCCTCAAGTCCAGGCACCGGCATCTCTCCAACACTGAATGCTCAACACTGGCTCCCAGTGGCTGAGAGGATTGAGTTCTGAACCCTCTGCATTGTTCACAAGGCCTTCTGGGGCCTGGGGCCTGAATACCTTCAACTGTCTCTTCCGATATATCTTCCTTCTCATGCTGTTTGCTCATCTGCCTCCAACTACCTCAGGCTCATCCACTTCTTCTGGCACCGAGTTGGGGGAGGTTCGCTCTCCGCGGCAGGGGCATCCCCCTGGAGTCGTCTCCATGCCTCCCTGAAACTTGAGTAGATCCATCTCGCGTTCCAGATGCACCTCAAAACCTTCCTCTTTGCTTCTGCTTTCCCTCCCCCTCTCCTCTTCTGATTGTTGCCTGGCACTGCACTGAATCTACAAGTGTGCCAATTCGACTATTTAGGACCTTGGCCCGGGCAACCTCAACTTGCATAGACTCCCAGTCGACCCCTGCACTACGGGACTGTCTCTGTATCCCTACAGCCCCCTTGCCAGCACTTGTCTGCACTGACCTTGCACTTGCCAGCATCTGGCACATTCATCATATTTCCCTCTACCCTGGACTGCACTTCTAGCCCTCACTTTCCCCTTGCACATATCCCTTCACCCTACCCATGCACTTGCGCAATGTGAATGTCAACAGGCCTGGTAGGATCGTTGGCCGTCTTCCCTTTGCTCACCCCTACCTGCCTCATCGCCCCTTGGAACACTTCTGAATGGGCGTGTTAGTTATGCATTATCAGATCATATCTATGTGACCTTGCCTGGATGATGATTGTGGTACGTGTCTTGTATGTGCTACATTTAATGGAATTTGTTTGGCCATCCCATGCACACTCTGGCCCTGTCCTGCATCCCACACATCTTTAGGGTGTCACAGTCTCTGTGGGGCACAGTCCTCCCCCACTTTCAGGGCCACTGAATCTGTCCATCTGCTGCAGTGGCTTTTGCACACTCGGGTGCACTACTGAGGGTTCCTCATGGGTCCTGCTTACTGTCCCATCATCATCTGCTGTGTTGACAGTTGACTCAGATGATGCCATAGATGCCAGTCAACACTGTCTGCAAAGGCATATGTCTCAGTTCTGACTTTTGCTACCACGCAAGCCATCCCAGCAAATTGAATGGGGGGTGGTGGCCCTTTGCTTCTAGCCATGCAACCCATTGCATGCACATGTCACGTGATGCCTTAACGTGCCCTTCCACTGACTTCCATATATATGATACACATCATGGAGTACTTGTTCATGTAGATAGTGAATGACATATGCATGTTCGCCACTGCAGGAACACACTTCTGAGCCATGTTACAGTGTTCTACATGCCTACACACTGATGCAATGTCACATTGACCATGCATGCATGCCCGGTAATCTTTTGTGTGTGACATGTCTGCATCATGTGTTGGCTGTCTGTGTGATGTGTGTAATGTACTCCTGACATGTGTCCTGATGTATTCATTTCTCTCCACCTTTCAGATGATGACGCAATGGAGCCAGAGGATGGTGTTGTCATGCCTGACACAGGGTTGGTATCACATGCACGACCCGGCACAAGTGGGGGACGTGGGGTGGTAGTCCACGAGAACCCACATGTGCTTCAGTCCATCTTGGGTATGTCTGGCTATGATTCCAGCTCAGATGACCACTCTGACAGCCATGTTGAGTTGGATGTGCATCAGGTCCATACATCTGCGGTGAGTGATTCTGATGTGGACACTCCTCTGTCCGCGACACCTGCATTGAGGGGCCAGTCAGGGGTGGGACCTCCGCCTGTGGTGGGTCGGGACGCAGGGTCACCCTCCACAACAGTCTCTGATGTGCCTGGGGCATCACGTAGACGGGGGCATGTAGTCGTGCAGCCCCGGGCGGTGCCAACCCCACAAGGACGCCCGGTCCTTGGGTCCCGTAGGTGTCAGGCCCGGCAACGCGGTGGCCGCGTGCCACCGAGGTTAACTGAGTGGGAGCAAGACATGTCTGCCAATTCCGAACGTCAGGGGGCAGCACTTGATACCATCGCTGCGAGCATGGAACGTGTGGCCCATTCCGTGCTCCCCCCTGCTAGGCAGGTGCTACTCCAGCAGCAGGCGGCACGGTCCACGGCCCGCTCGCTCAGGCTGGGCATGGCGGCCTCTGACAGGGCACGCCAGGCTGGAATGTTGTCTCTGCGTCAAGCTATTGATGCTCACGCAGAGGCACACATGAAGGCCCTGAAGGAGGAGTATGCCTCCCTCAGATCCACTCTGGGTGTCCTCTTGATGTCCCAGAGGGTGCGGGCAGAGGAGAGGTTTGAGCAGCTTGAGCGTACCATCTCGGCTGAGCTACATGCTTGCCGGGAGGTGCATCAGTTGTCCAGCCAGACCACGCAGGAAGAACTCTGTGCTACACGTGTTGCCTTGCAAGAGGAAGCACGTGTATCACGGGAGGTACTGCATGCAGACCTGCGTGTAATTGCTGCACAGAACCAGGCTCACCCGTCCGGCAGACTTGCTGCCGACGAGGGGCAAGCTGCGCCTAGGCGTGGTCAGGCTCCTGGCCCACGTCCTCCTTTAGAGGAAGAGGCAGACTCGGACGATGACTTATCTTCCACACAGGTCGTGGTGTGCCGGCGTTGAGCCCATGGAGGTATCTTTTTTTTTCCTCAACATCATTGCATGTGGGTGTTGAGATGCACCCTGTACCTCCCCACTCCTGGGTGCCTTCCCACCCCCCCGGGTCGTATGTGGCCATTTTTGATTTTTCCTTTTAGGTTAGTTAGTTTAATTTGTTAAAATAGTTTAGTATTGTTTTTAGTTTAATTAGTTAATTTAGTTTAATATTGTTTTTAGTTTAATCATTTTATCTAGTTTAATTCTGTTTTTTGTTTAATTAGTTAATATAGTTTAATATTGTTTGTCTATTGTGCATTCATGTGACGGTGTGGTGCTTTGTGGTTTTTGAAAGCATCCACTGTCTGTTCCAGCAGGGCCCTTCGAGCTTGTCTTGTGTATGTGTTTGCAGCTTGGGTCCTGACTCACATAGGCCACTCCTGCTTCCCTTTTCCATGGGCTCGCTAGGATGGTTCGGTGTAACAACATTTTACACAAGGGCATTGGACTTGCCTCATAACTGTGGCCTGTCTACTGCTGTGATACTTGTGTTCACACCCCTAGTGGGGATTGTTTGCATTTCATCCACCCGATGTCTGTAGTTATTTTGGGTGATTGTGTGATTGATTTATGCATTAATTGTTGTGGATTGTCATGTATGTCTTGTTCTTGCATGTAAGTGTGCTTGATGCACTTCATGCTGTGCACAGTAGCCTGCACCCTTGGCCTGTGGATGATGGTGGGAGGTGTTTGGATGTAGCTCTGTGACCTGGCCCAGTGACAGACAGCATGTAGACACACACAGGGGACTTTCATGTCTTGATTTTTTCTTCCATGCACTTCCTGCAGGTGATTGAGGCTCCAGACTGCCTTTGCCAGCAGACACGGGGACGACTGATACAGAGGACTGGTTGAATTCGGTGGTGCAGATGTGTGGATGTGTGCGCAAGCAGGGGCACAGGGCTTGTGCGGAAACGTCCAACAGTAGCAGACGTGTTTCCAGGTTCCCCAGCCAAGGTGAGCAGCACAAGGGCCCACTCCGCAGCCAACCTTCCACCAGGACACTTGCACATGCATGCTGAGTGGCACCAGTGCTGTGGTGCTTTGCCAGGCATTGTTGGATATGCACACAGTACAGCTGGCATACGTTGAGGGCCAAATGGCAAGTGGCTTTACATGTTGTCAGTGGCACATGCTGGGGCCATGAGACATTTCCAGGAGTGATCCCCGGTCCATTGAGGCATACTTATTGGTGTAGTGGCATTCCTAGCCATGTCCTGATACGACGCACAGGGACACCCAGTGAGGCACAGATTCGTGGCCAGGGCATGTTGTTAGCATGTGCTAGTTGGCAGGTGCACTGGCCATTGTGACCTGCGGCTGCCAGTGCACAACTTTTACTGCAGTTGCACCTTGATATGTACGTCGAGCAGCTCAGCCAGGGACCATTGTATCATGTGAGAATCTTGTCCCATTGGTCTTCCGTTTCCGGCACGGCCACATGCGCCTGCCTTACTGCATTGACAGTGTGTGCACCATCGGTGGGACAGGCTAACGTATGGGTGCACAGCAGCAGACAGGGATGGTTGCTTGTGGAGGAGTCACTTGCTTTGGCCCATGTATGGGGGGGTGTTGTGATGACACATTCAGATTAGTAACTCACGCTCTCTTTTCAGCATTGGAGTGCTCCTGTTACCGGACCAGAGAGTGCGCAGGCAGGAGGCCAGCACTCACCCCAGGGATAATTGTCTCTTTGGCTTGCATGTGACATTTCTGGTGAAGTGTGCATGATGTACATGTTTAGTATAATTGGGTATGTGTTTTTGTGGATACTTGTAATTTGCATACTTTCTTTTGCTAATCCACATCCGCTCTCCTGCCCCTCTTTCTGGTTCTCCTGGTTGACAATGCCTGTCCATGCTACGTATCCCAGTGCCTGCTTCCAAGCAAGGTTCTCTGTGGCCTGTGTAGGTTTGACCTTGCAGGCACACAGACCACGGAGGGGGTGCTTGTTTTGTGCCACTCCTGCGCGTGGACAGCAGAGCTGTGACACTGGCCATCAGTTGTTGCATCATCATTGTATGTTGAGGATGGTATATGGTGCCCTTCCTGTTTGAACATTGCTGAACAGTGCTACCTTGGTAGTTCGATCATTGTGCTTGTGCATGTGCTTGTACATTTCCTGCTACTTCGAGTCGTCTATTGGAGAGTCATCATGTTTTTTTTTACGCCTACAAGATATTTGCATTTTTGGGGGGTTTGCCTCCTTGTAGTTCTCTGCAATTTTGTATTTGTAACAGTAAATGTGGCCTCTGAGGGGGCTGGGCCCTATTTACACGCAAGCTGTGACATGGTGAGCAAGGGGTAGGGGCATCCTGTTGGAAAGTGGCCTTGCGGGGAGAAGGCTGCATGCCCCAGAGGTGAGTGTTCTGATGGTCAAGGTGATGTGGGTTGGGAGGGTTTGTGGGACATTCCAGGGATTGTCATGGCCTGTTGGGGGGGGAGGGGTGATACGCACCTTGCATTGGTTCCTTTATTGGTCACACAGGATTGGTTCTGTTTGAGTAGCTAGGGATGCACACAATGTGGCACTTCCGTGGCAACATTCTCAGGGTGTTTAGGTTGTGACAGTTGACTGTCTCTTTGTCATCATCGATTGTCACCTGGTATGTGCCAGCCCTGTGTGCACTCCGCAGGGGTGGGAGTTTAGGTGAAGTATGTGGCCACAAGCTGGGTCCGGGCTGCCTCGCCACGCGCCCTGTCCCCACCCACGGGCAGCGCCTGTGCATGTGGTTGGGGATGTGGGGGCACCACCATGTCCACTGGTACACCCTGCCGTGTTGCAACATTGTGCAGGACACATGCTGCCACAATGATCCTGCACACTACTGGGGGTGCATATAGTAGCTGGCCACCAGAGCGGTCAAGGGAGCGGAAGCGTGACTTTAGCACTCCGAATGTGAGCTCCACTATGCCCCTGGTTGCAATGTGGGCTTCGTTGTACCTTACCTGGGGTGGGGTGGTGGGCTTCCGGATTGGCGTCATCATGTGGTTGCTCAGAGGGTAGGCACTGTCCCCTGGGGAGGTGATGATAGTTGTGATTATTAGGGTTTTGGTATTTGGCAGTGTGTGACATGCATGCATGTGCACAGGCTTTTGTACTCACCTAGGAGCCATGTGTCGCCATGCTGACCAGCTTCCAGGGCCCGGCTCAGGGCGGACATTCGGTATATGAAGCTGTCATGACTGGAGCCAGGGTAGTTTGCATAGACGGAGGTGATGATTCCTTTAGCATCGCATACAACCTGCACGTTGATGGAATGCCAGTGCTTGCGGTTCCGATAGATGTGCTCCGTTGCCCTAGGTGGACGTAGGGCCACATGGGTGCAATCTATGGCACCAAGCACTTTAGGGAAGTGTGCCACCCTGTAAAAGTCCTGGAGCACGGCCTGCCTTTCTGCAGGTGTTCTGGGCATGTATATGTGCCTGCGGATGGAGGGGCGCGCAGTGATGATGTTCAAGACCTGGTGTAGGCAGCGTGACTGCGTGGCGTGTGAGACCCCCCCACTATGGCAGTTGTCCGCTGAAATGACCCAGTGGCCAAGAAATGCAGGACATTGAGCACCTTCTCCAAGGGGCTCAATGCTTGGGAACAGAGTGTGGGTGATGTGAGGTCATCTTCCCACTCCCTGACGAGGTCTAGGATGACATGAGGTGGTCCGTGGTGTAAAAATGCGTGCCCTGGCTATTCTCCTCCTCCTGCGGTGTCCCACAATCAGTGCAGCAACAAATGGGGCATTCATCGTCACTGTATATACGCGTTTGTTGTTTGTGCGCACTTTTATGCTGTGCGCGGGCGCGGGACGCCTCCGTGTGGGCGGACTCGTTGGTTTCCCGTATTCGGGTGTCATCGCGTGTGATCGGAGGGGAGCGAGCGTACACGTGATTGGCCTGGGTACGTGTGTTTCCGGGTGCGCGGGTAGTTCCACACGCGATTGGTTGGAATCCACGTGTGTTCTGTCGTCACGTGCAATGAGGGATACACCCTCGCACGTCACGTCACAGACGCGCTCACGCGCTGAGGGCCTTTGGTCCAATGAAAATGCATATGCGTGCAGACGCGCTTACGCGCTAAGGGCCTTTCCTCGAATTACACGCTGACGTGCAGCATTTTCACGTGCCAAATCACTCCATATCAGGCTGGCCACGCGTAAGCACACAGGAGACCACGCTCCTGCCCAGAAGGCCGAACTACTGCCCCCCAGAGCCCCGAGCACGCTCCCACCTGCCATCTGCTGCTGCCTGACTGCCTGCTGGCAGGTGCCCCACAGTGCTGGGGGGTGGGGGTGGTGGGAGACATGAGTGGGGGCCTGGTGGAGGGTGGCCCTGGTGGCTGGGGGGTGGGAGACATGAGTGGGGGCCTGGTGGAGGGTGACCCTGCACTGCTGGGGGATGGGGGTGGTGGGACACATGAGTGGGGGCCTGCTGGAGGCTGCCCCTGGTGGCTGGGGGGTGGGGGTGGTGGGAGACATGAGTGGGGGCCTGCTGGAGGCTGCCCCTGGTGGCTGGGGGGTGGGGGTGCAAGGGGACATGAGTGGGGGCCTGCTGGGGGGTGGGGGTGCAGGGGGACATGAGTGGGGGCCTGCTGGAGGCTGCCCCTGGTGGCTGGGGGGTGGGGGTGGTGGGAGACATGAGTGGGGGCCTGCTGGAGGGTGGACATGGTGGCAGGGGGGTGGGGGTGGTGGGAGACATGGGTGGGGGCCTGGTGGAGGCTGCCCCTGGTGACTGGAGGGGTGGGGGTGGTGGGAGACATGAGTGGGGGCCTGCTGGAGGCTGCCCCTGGTGGCTGGGGGGTGGGGGTGCAAGGGGACATGAGTGGGGGCCTGCTGGGGGGTGGGGGTGCAGGGGGACATGAGTGGGGGCCTGCTGGAGGCTGCCCCTGGTGGCTGGGGGGTGGGGGTGGTGGGAGACATGAGTGGGGGCCTGCTGGAGGGTGGACATGGTGGCAGGGGGGTGGGGGTGGTGGGAGACATGAGTGGGGGCCTGCTGGAGGCTGCCCCTGGTGGCTGGGGGGTGGGAGACATGAGTGGGGGCCTGGTGGAGGGTGACCCTGCACTGCTGGGGGACGGGGGTGGTGGGACACATGAGTGGGGGCCTGCTGGAGGCTGCCCCTGGCGGCTGGGGGGTGGGGGTGGTGGGAGACATGAGTGGGGGCCTGCTGGAGGCTGCCCCTGGTGACTGGAGGGGTGGGGGTGGTGGCAGACATGAGTTGGACATGGGTGGGGGCCTGCTGGCAGGTGCCCCACAGTGCTGGGGGGTGGGGGTGCAAGGGGACATGAGTGGGGGCCTGCTGGGGGGTGGGGGTGCAAGGGGACATGAGTGGGACATGGTTGGGGGCCTGCTGGCAGGTGCCCCACGGTGCTGGGGGGTGGGGGTGCAAGGGGACATGTGGCTTGGCTGGGGGGCATGCCCATGGTGGAAGGGCTGCCTGCGGGACATGACCAGGGGTGCAGGGTAGTCCCCTGTGGTGTGGGCTGCCTGCAGAGGTCGTGGTGGGGGTAGAGGGGAGACCTGGGAGGACCCACACTGGCAATTCACCTCTTCGACTTCCCGCACACCCACGTGATACACTGCCCCACTCGCACAGGCCCAATCGCGTGTAGAATTTCTTGCGCACCCCTGAAATACACGTACCCCGGCCAATCGCGTGTAGAATTTCTCGCGCACCCCTGAAATCCATGTACCCAGGCCAATCGCGTGTAGGATTTCTCGCGCACCCCTGAAATCCACGTACCCAGGCCAATCGCGTGTGGAATTTCTCGCGCACCCCTGAAATCCACGTACCCAGGCCAATCGCGTGTAGAATTTCTCGCGCACCCCTGAAATCCACGTACCCAGGCCAATCGCGTGTGGAATTTCTTGCGCACCCCTGGAATCCACGTACCCAGGCCAATCGCGTGTAGAATTTCTCGCGCACCCCTGAAATACACGTACCCAGGCCAATCGCGTGTAGAATTTCTCGCGCACCCCTGAAATACACGTACCCAGGCCAATCGCGTGTGGGATTTCTCGCGCACCCCTGTAATCCACGTACCCAGGCCAATCGCGTGTAGAATTTCTCGCGCACCCCTGGAATCCACGTACCCCGGCCAATCGCGTGTAGAATTTCTCGCGCACCCCTGAAATACACATACCCAGGCCAATCGCGTGTGGGATTTCTCGCGCACCCCTGAAATCCACGTACCCAGGCCAATCGCGTGTAGGATTTCTCGCGCACCCCTGGAATCCACGTACCCAGGCCAATCGCGTGTAAAATTTCTCGCGCACCCCTGGAATCCACGTACCCAGGCCAATCGCGTGTAGAATTTCACGCGCACCCCTGGAATCCACGTACCCAGGCCAATCGCGTGTGTAACTTCCCGCACACCCCCGAAATCCACGTACCCCGCTCAATCGCGTATTTAACTTCACGCGCGCCACTTTTTTGATGCGCTGGGACTCTACCGCCTGCCTTCGTGTGGCGGCCGTGTTTCAGCTTGTGCGTGGCTTTGGCTGTGCGTGGCTTTGCCCTATTCGATTCCATGAATACGTGTGGTTCGAGTGCGTGTGGGCGTTCCGTCTGCTTCCCTGCAGTACATCCCCAGTTACGCCCTTATTTTCGAGAGTTGTTCCCCATTCCGCGCGTTATGCCCCATGTCCCGCCCACTTTCTGGTGTGTGCGCTGGGGTTGTGCGCTTTCACTGTGCGCGTCGCGCACGCCTTTCGCGATGTTGCAGTGACTTGTGCGCCATGCACGGGTTTGGTGCACATCCCGCGGTGAACACGCGCAGGGTCTTCCATGAATCGCACGCGTGCGCGTGCGCCTGTTTTTTTCCGCCTGGGCATGCTTGCGCATGCTTGCGCATGCTTGCGCCAGGATTTTCGGCGCACGTTGGTTCCATGAATCGGCCCCTTAGTGTTTCCACTGTATGTGGCTCCTTGCAATAACGACAGTTGTTAGACTTTGTTTTATCCCAAATTGCTTGAATTTCCTTTGTTTTTAGGATATTCAGCCTAGTTCTCATGAAGATAGATAGAACAAAGTTTTTTGTTGGGGAATTTCACCAAATAGTTTACCGGCCTGTTCAATTTGACAGCTACTGGAGGCAAGTGAGATGTCAGTATGTTCTTCCCCACCTTGTCCAATGTTTTGCACCAGTCAAATTCCTTCAGTTTTTTTGCAGTTTTCATTGGATTTTCCTCAAGCTCTTTCTCAGAGCTATTAATTTCCACCAAGAGCGACAAGTTTTTATGGACCCATGAAGCCAGTATCTTGTTGTTTCCTTTGTTTATTTCAGTCTGGATCATCTGGTAAATTTTCTGAGTTGGAGCACAAACTTTCCTAAACAGCATTAGACCATTCAGGTCAACAGTAGCTTTTAATGAGGTTAGGCTTAGTTCCCGCCTGATTATTGCCATCAAAGTTGAAGTCAAAGTTGAAGATGGCAAGTGTAATGTTTTCCTCCAAAAAAGACCTTCTATTTTGGACCAAAATTCAGATGGTATGGCTGGCACTGCTTCTGCACCATAGACTAGAGCCGGGACTACTTTCATTTTATAGAAGTTGATTGAAGCTTTAAGGGAGAATCGTCTGAATCTCCTATCCATCATCTGTGTTTGAATGCTTAAGATTTTGTTTTTTTTGACAGATGGTTTCTTGCATAGATTTTTCTTGTGGGCTAGCGCTGAATGTGACGCCTAGATATCTAAAGGCTTGTACTTTTTCCAGTTTATCTTTGACTAGATGCCATGTTGGTGATCTTTTCCTTTTTGAGTTTGGAGATTTTTCTAGAATCATCACTTTGGTTTTTGTTCGGTTTATCTCAAGATCGTTCAATGTGAGGTAAACCAAAAGATTGTCAAGTTTCCTTTGCAGCTCAACTTCCGTCTTGTAAATCAGGATAATATCGTCGGCATAAAGAAGTCTGGCGATCTTTCCCTCACCAAAGGATGGAGGGAAAGTTCTAATACCACGTTCAGACTTTTGCAGGTCGCCAATATAGGCCTTGTAAAGGGCCGGGGTGAGGGGACAGCCTTGTTTGACCCCTCTATAAGTTGGAATGCTTCAGGAAAGGAGTCCTGTCTTATTGAGTCTTACTTGCACATGGTTGTCGGTAGGAAGGGCTTTAATGGGGGCCAAGATCGATGAAGGGCAGCCCCATGTAGAAAGTTTATTCCAAAGTTTGTCTCTGTTCACCTTGTCAAAAGCCTGTGAAAGAACTATGAAGGCTAACATGAGACGGGGCAAGCCTTCTAAGACTTTTGACTTTAAGATACTAAGGGCCTCATTACGACCCTGGCGGTAAGGGGTTAACGCCAGCGTTAGCTGCGCCGACCCCTTACCGCCAACTACGAGGTCCCTTAGCGCCATGGCGCTTTTAACACCTGCTTTTAGCAGGTGTTAAAATCCATGGCGCTAAGGGACCATGGAGTTAATTACGCCACCGTAATTTACGGTGGCGTAATTAACGCCTTCCCCACTCCCATTATGCCCTATGGGGCAAAAATGGGAATGGGGAAGGGTAAATGGGGATTGGGGACTTACCGCCCCGCCGACCTCGGAATGGGGCGGTAAGTCCGCCAACCACCATGGCGTAAACGTAGTTTACGCCATGGTGGTAAAGTCACGGCCCAGGCGGTAACTTACCGCCTGGGTCGTAATGAGGCCCTAAGTATCAAAATGTTGGCAGAAGTTCATACATTTTTGGTTAACCCAGTTTGGAAGTCGTCATTTCCTTTAGATGATAAGGCCCAAGAGCTAAATTTTTCGAGCAAGAATGCTCCAAAAAGCTTACCGATGCAATCCAGTAAGGTGATGAGACAAACTTTCCGGATTACCCTTGTCCCCCTTTTTGTATATAGGAACAATATTGGCTGTTTTCCATGACTTAGGTATCGTGTTGTTCTCTTCACATGTTCTGAAAATGTCTATGATCAAGGTAACCCAGGCTTCGGGATTAGCTTTTAAATCCATATTTGACAAGCCGTCCAGGCCAGGCGCTCTAGATGTTTTTAGCTTGTTAATTTTCATTCGTAATGGATGACTTGTCTAGCTCTATGTCCCATTTTTCTTCAGTAATGACAGGTTCCCAATTATTGGGTTGGGACTTGTCAAAGCAGTTCAAGAAGTATAGAGCCCAATCATGTTCGCTCACACTGTTGGACAGAGTGTCTTCCATCGATCTTTTGTCAGCTGAGATTAGAGACCAGAAGGCTTTCACCTGCTTTCCACTTAGAGTTTTCAGCATGTTTTCCGAATCTTTCAGATATAAGTTGATCCTATATGATTTTAGCCAGTGTTTGTAGTTCCGCGTTGCGACTTTGGCGATTTTTGCTGTATAAGCAGAGGGATGTTTCTTAGCATTACACATGAGACACCTCACTTCCAGGCGTTTCTGTCTAAGATTATTCAAGTGACAGTGAGCCTCAGTTTGGTCTGATCTTGAAACCTTTCGTTGGTATGGGATGAGCAAAGGATGGTAATCTGTTGATGGGGATAAGCTAGTTGAGGCGGCTCGTTTTTTGTTTATCAAGTAAGTCTTTGTTATTTCCTCAATTGCCTCATCAGTTAGCCTCAGCCTAGTGCCAGATAGGTTAGTCACCACTCTTGCCTCCATTTTTTGGACCTTTAACGGAGATGCCAAGAGTTCCGTTTTCCAAATGGTTTTCAGGAGGTTGTGGTCGCTATGTCGAGTGTGGATTACTTCGAAAGAAGATATGCTCGCTAATAAATTTCTGGAAGTATAGATGTGATCAAGAAAGGCCTCTTTTCCTGCTAGTTCCCAAGTTAGAATTCTTAAATCTTTCTTAGATGTCAACCAGTGAAGATTATGGAGATCCCAGAAGTCCATGGCTGCACTCCATTGCTTCCCTTTTGTTGTTGATTCAGGGTCAAAGTAGGATTAATTTCTTTTGCGCTTGCCATGGAGATCTGGGTTTTGAACATCGGCCTGGCCTAGTGATTCAATTGTTGCATTCAAATCCCCATAAACAATGTTGTTATCTATTTCACGATCTTCATTGGAGTCTTCAAGCAGGGCGTCGATTTTAGTGATGAAGTGCTCAACTGCGAAATCTTTAGGGTTACAGTAGAGATGGATCACCAAGTATGTTTTCCGGTTGACCTTGCGATTTCTCAAGGTTTGTGGATGCCAGGATACTAGGGTGGCAAGGATGTGAGGATCACTTATTAGTGTCTTTTCAAGATGAAGGGAAGAATCTGACTTAACAGCAATCATAGGGCCTGCTCTAGGTCTTCCAGATGGTCCTTTTAAAATGGCCGAAAGTTCATAGCCATCAAGTGATGGTTTTGTATGCAACCACGTCTCTTGTAGACATAAAAGATCAAAAGAACCTAAGTTTATGTCAGATCGGGACATCAGGTGGGAGAAGCCCTTCGTGTTCCATGTGCCCAGTGTTGTCAAATTGGTTTCCCTCGTCAAGGTCCCTGGTGTACAAACAATGGACGAGGTGCTTTGTTGCTAAGATTTTAGGCGATCAAGGCTTCCGGGAGCCAAGAACATCTTTTTTTTTTCCTCACTGATCATCCTCTGTTTTGTTTTGTAGATTTTTTATTAGGACCTGTATTCTTCGAGATCGATGGTAATAAACCATTTTTTTTTGGGGACCTGCTGGAATTCTCTCCTTCTCGAACAAGCTCTTCCGAGATTTTCATCCGCTTTAATGTCCATGATTGGACGAAAGTTGATTTTGTCGGCTGCTCTGTCACTATACTCTCGATTGCCAGCCACTACTGGTGTTCTGTTATGGATTTTTCTTGGCGCCTTCTGGTTCCGATGTCCGGAGTGTTGTCTCGAATGAGACATATATCTGTTTCCTTGTGAGCCAGATTTTGAACATTGTTGTCCGTTCCTTTCTTTTTTCAGACTTCTCTCGGTTTCATAGGTCCTTTTTCTGGATCCCGGCGTCATATAGTCTGGACTTCTCATACTTGATGGTCTTTGGTGAGGTGTGACAGTCTGGTTGTCTAATTCTTGAGCCTCTCCTATCTTTCGGCTTGGGGAGAATCTGGAATCCTTTTGTCTAGATAGTCTGGGTTCAGTTAAGTCGTAACCCAGTTTGTGGAGGTCTTTAAAAGCTTCCCCTAGTAGTGTCTTTGTTGTGGAGGATAGTATGTGCAGGTAGATTCTGTCTGTGTCTTTATCGTTCATAAACTCCACTATGTCAATAATCAATCTTCTTAGGGAATGCACATGGTGCAATAGGTTGAGTGTAGTCTTCCTATTCAAGATGACCTGGACTTCATCTTTCAGAATGAACTCTACTGCAAAAGAGCGGGTTTTTGTTGAATGTTCTGATCTCGACATCCGGTGTCTCTTCTCTTCACGGTAATAGTCTTTCTCTTTAGGTCTTCTATTACTTCTAGATCTTTGAAGACGACTAAAGACTCTTCCTTGATTAAGAAATCCAGCTTTTGAAGTCCATCTTGAAGGCTGATGAGGGACTCTCCGTTCTATTGGTGTTCTATTGGTGTGGCATCACCCCGCGACTTAGTGGGCTTTCGATCTCTGGTACGTGATCTCTTTTTGTAGTCGGTATCTTCGTCTTATAGATTCCAGAAGTTGAGGACTTTAAGGGAATCTTGTCGGTCTGTTTATTTATTATCTTATCATCTCTTGTCTCACTTTTAACTGAAATCCTAATCGGTTTGTTTTCCAGAGCTAGGTATTTCGATTTCGGTTCAAGTAGAGAAGAATCTGCTCGTGATGCATCTGCTTTCCTTTTGCCTTTAGTACAAATCACCACATTATGATCGGAAAGTTCAGTGGAGTGAGTGCTAGAGTTCAGGACATCAGCTATCAGTTCACTTTCCGTGGGTGATGGAGGGCTTTGACAGCTGTTCATAGGTGTAGGTAGTTGACCAGTCGATGACTGTTGAAGTCGGAGCTGGCCTTTCGACAGGGCTCCAGTCCCAAAATTAATAGCTGGTTGATTACTGGACTTCAGGGAGACCTGATCAGTTAGTTTAGTTTTTTGTTTGTTGCAGCTGAAAGCAAATTAATGCTAAGGTGAACCTCTTGAATCGGACAACTGTTTTTCACCTTGGGTGTGAAGAAAAGTTTTTGAGTCAGTGTTTTCAGGTTTGGAGTCTGTTTGCCAGTCTTTTTCTTGTCTTTATGTTCGTTCCTAGTTTCAGGTTTCAAATAATTACTTTCTGTGCTTGGTCTTTCATAATTAGTGGCGCAGCAGTTATTTTGGAGCATGCCAAAGTCAGCAGGACTGGGAGCAAGGTTTTGTCCTGGTCTTGTGACGGGGCCAAAGCAGAAAAGACATAGGGTTCCTGGATTAGAGGTTCTGTTTTGGTCTCAATCGATTCCATTTTGATGTCCCAATTTGTTTGTGTTTGGACTGGGTGGGGACAGATGATCTCTCCACTTCTTTAGCTGTTATATCACCTTCCAAGAAATTAAGTCTGGTTTGAGTATATGCGAACATTGTTAGTTGGTCCTTCATGGTGTCATTCATGGCTTCATAGAGCTTGGTAAAGGGAGCCAATGCTATTGTTAGCGTGGACATTATAGAAAAGAGGTCATTTTTTCTATTTGGTGTTCCGGGTTCTACTGCTCCCTGATGGTCACTTTGACTATGCTTGCCTCTTGGAGCCCCAGGGAGAGACAGCACAGGATGGTTTTTGTGAACTGGAGTATTGTCGTCCCGGGAGGATAGCTCAGCGGGACCGTGCACGCCTTAGAAGCAAGATGGCACGAAGCAACACAGGTTCGAACCCCGGGTCCGCGTTTAGAAACCCCTGGGTGTTTAAGCGCGTTATAAATACGCAACTAAGACAAAAAAAAGGAAAAACAATGATGCAACTAAAAAACAAACAATTCCTGTAACAGCGCCTCGATGCCCATGGGCTGTGTGAGCACTTTAAAAATGTAAATAAATAAATTGTATGTAGATCGTTGAGAGTCCCCTGCTCTAACTTGAGGCCGTGCAGCCAAGGGTGTATTATTCAAGCAGTCCCTGTCATGATCCTTGTCACAGATTTTAGGCTTCTCTCTGCCGATTATTCTTGCCTCAATGTGTGGTGTCTCCCCCTTTAGTATTTCATTTTTGTTGTATGAGTTACTGTTCGAGGACCTCTCCTTTGCCCTTTCTTCCCCTGATAGATCCGAATAGGGAGTGGATTTTTGTGCTGGCGCAAGAAGAACTGGGGAATTAGTTGTGATAAGGCTTTTTTGAGTCAGGGTGCCCACGTGCCATCTCTTCTTTAAAAAGTTGCTGTTAGCGTTGGTGCCACCAATATTTTGAGCGGTAATGGTTAGAGACTGGCTCATTGCTCCAGCTTCATGCACATCCTCGACCCGTGATCCTTCGAGGAGCTCAATGTCAGATATTTCCGTTTTTTCATTATAAGGCCTATTTTTTAAAGGGAAGAATCTCATGATCTCTCCCAAAAAAGGTAGGGGGCGCAATAGTGTGTCCCTCAGCCCCTCCGCATCCTCCGCCGAAGATGGCCCCAGCTCCACCCCCTCTACCTCACCGGTTCCCACGACCGCCATCTTCATGCCTGCCATTGGGCCGGGAGCACCAGCCTAGTCCCACTGCCCAAAGACAGAGGAGTCAGTGGCATCACCAAGCGTCAGGTATGATGGAGATGCCGAGAGGGGCTCTGTGTAAATGTGTGATTTGTTCCGGATGGCGAGTGAGGTTGTGCGGGGGTCCAAGTCTATGTGTAGTTTGTTGTAAAGTTTTGTCCCGGGGACGGGCATCTCATGTGAAGGTTGGGGGATGTTTGTCAAAATGCCCAAAATACGTGGACATGGTTTTGATTCTTTCCGCTAGATAATTCTGCTGGGCATGATTTTAGCAGACTTCATGTTTTCTTTATTTTCAGTGTTGTCAACACGGCTTGGTTTTACTGGTGCTTCTTCCCTCATGGCTGTGCTCTTTTGGGCGGCACAAGCGTCGGGCACAGAGTTTGTCACAGAAACCAGCCGCTCTTTGTTGGTGCAAGGTTTTGTCTCTGTAGTTCAGTGATCTGTAGAATTTAGGCCTTTCAATGGGCTGTGGCGTTCCAAACCGCTGTCTTCACTTTTGGTACGTGAGCTCCATAGCCAAGTCCCTTGTTCAATGTGAGAGTTAGGCTGCATGATAGCCTGAAGGCAGGCCGGGGTCTCAGACACCAGGGCACGAGGGTGCAGGCAGCCGCGGACTGCCACTGACTGCGGCAACTCATCGAAAACTCAGCGGCCTCCTGAGGTTCTTGAGTGTTCAGAGAGAACAGTAGCCCCACCTCCAAGCAGCAATGTAGGAGAAAGACTGAGCCACGGGTGACTGCCACTGACTGCGGCAACTCAGCGACAACTCCGCAGCCGCTCCACGGCCTCCTGAGGTTCTTGAATGCTCTGAGAGAACAGTAGCTCCACCTCCAAGCAGCAAGGTAGGAGAAAGACTCAGCCAAGGGTGACTGCCACTGACTGCGACAACTCAGCGACAACTCTGCGGCTGCTCCGCGGCCTCCTGAGGTTCTTGAGTGTTCTGAGAGAACAGTAGCCCCACCTCCAAGCAGCAAGGTAGGAGAAAGACTCAGCCGAGGGTGACTGCCACTGACTGCGGCAATTCAGCGACAACTCCGCGCCCGCTGCGCGGCCTCCTGAGGTTCTTGTGTGTTCTGAGAGAAGAGTAGCCCCACCTCCAAGCAGCAAGGTAAGAGAAAGACTCAGCCAAGGGCGACTGCCACTGACTGCGACAACTCAGCGACAGATCCGCTTTACTAGTCGTTCCAAATTCCTAGACCCAGCACACTACATCTTACAATGGAGTGCTGGAGGGGTTAGATAGTATCCCATGTGGCTAAATGCTCATGTAGCACTCAAATGCTACCCTTTCCTATTGAAAAGGCTGGTGGCAGTGGTTTTACAATGAAATACCATGATTTTTCCCAAAGGCACACACCGATAGCTAAAAATCACGGGAGCCATGTTTTCCAAGATGGCGCCTTCAACACCTTTGTTTAAACAGGTCCCGGTCTTCTTTTTTTTGCTGTTTTTATTTGGAAAGGTCCTTCTAGTGTTTGTCTCTGTGCACCAAACCAGGTTTAGTCCCTTTGTTCGTATGCCTTTGGCGGGCTTCAGGACTGAAGACCACCTCTGGCGTCTGAGTGTCTGAGGTGGGGATGAAGGGAGGGAGGTGCCCAAAACTCCCTGTGCTTAGTCTCCTAGGAGACCCAAATGCACTCTAGCGTGATTGGCTGGCTGACTGTCTGGCAAGGACAGCCACACTGCTGGGTGAGTGACCGCTAGGCTGGAATGAAAGGGAGAGAACTTGTACTGCTCACATTCACTCTTGAAATAAGCCTAGCTGCTCAGCTTGCTACCGAAAACTGTGTGGTAATGACAGCCCATGAACTAGACATTGCTGACCTCATCACAGCTAACAACATAGACCTGCTAGCCATCATTTCGGAAGCATGGCTTCACACAGCCTCAGAGCCAGCATTTCCTCAAAAATACTCTGCAAAGATAGATCAGATGGGAGAGGAGGTGGGGTAGCCATCATAGCCAAGGACTCCCTAACCATCAGAGACGCTAACACCCACACCATACATTCTGAAGAACTACTATCAGTCAAACTCACCCTCTCACATACAGCCACAGCAACCAACCCGGTCCCCTAATCTCATTCGAAGATGAGATCTCTTCTATCGTTTCGACCAACTACAAACCTGCTTCAAACACCATAATCTTTGGAGATTTAAACCTAGCCCTCAATGACACAACTGACTCCAACGCCCTCTCCCTGGCTAATACCCTGGACACCGCTGGATTTATACAATGCATCACAAATCCTACCCACAATAAAGGCCGAACTCTAGATTGGCTTGATGACCTAAATTGCAGCCTCACAATTCTCTCTAACATATCATGCCCTTGGTCAGATCACAATTTTATTACTTTCCAAAAACCTAGATCCCAGACACAACCTCCTAGGCCCCGGCTGCTGTCCGCCATTCAGACAGGAAGCTCCCAAAACATTACTTCATGGTAGACAGTTACAACCAAACCTTGACCACTGCCATTGACACAGTCACCCCACTGACCAATTGGAAAGCCACACCTATTGCCCATGTCAATTCATGGTAAACCCCAGACTTGAAAATATATTCTTCGTACCGCGAAACCCAAAACGGAATCCTCATGGAGAAATAACCCTAACCAAATAAATAAAACCCAATTCACACCCACTTCTAAAGCGTACAAACATGCTATCCTTCAAGCTAAAAATACCACTTACAATACTAGAATTGTAAAAGGTAATTCCAGCACCAGAGAGTTAGTATGTGAACTGGAATCTCCAGGCCTGCGCAGTACCAACTACATCAAAGACGCCACCTGGTGCACAAACATTCAACCTGCCTTATTGAATAAGACATCCATGCTTCAAGCCAAAATCCAGTAAAAGAAAAACATATTGCCGGCTCCCAACAACCCCCTGACCCAAATCCCCTAACCAACAAACACAACGTCCCCCTATTTGAGTTCAAACCAATCTCAGACAATGATGTCATAACAATAATAAAGGGTCACAAACCATCTAGATGCCAAGGGGACATCTGCCCTGCTCCAGTCATCAAAGACTGAGCAGAAACTCTAGCATCCCTCATCAATGTCTTCTTTTCGTCAGGCAGCATTTCAGCTAACCTAAAAGATGCCTGGGTTCTACCGCTCCTAAAAAAGCCCACACTGGACCCTGATAACTCCACCAATTACCAACCCATCACTACAGTACCATTCCTTCTGAAAATACTGGATAGAGCAGCCTATCTGCAGATCCAACAACACTTGGAATAAAACAATCTCCTCGGACAGCACCAATCTGGCTTCAGACCAGGCCATTGTACAGAAACTGCCCTACTTGATCAGCTTTATGAATCGAAAGACGCTAGTAAACTGGGCCTCCTTCTTTTGCTTCATCTCTCACCCACCTTTGATTTGTTGGATCACCAAATTCTATGCCAGCACCACCACTCCTCTGCCTACTTCTCCCACAAAGCCACTACTTGGATCTCCTCTGTCTTATCAGACAGAACAATGAGAGTCTTCTCCACTGCTGTCTCAGCCATTCATCCTGGCCATCTCCCAGTTCTATTCCCCTGGCCCTTCTCTGACCAACTCTCCTCCCCCATTCTCTGACTTTCCCCTGTTCTCCCCAGATGAGGTTTCTAGACAAGTCGGACCTGTGAAAGTCTCATCAAAACAGGATCACCCCTGTTCCTCCAAGACCATCAAGGAACACATTGACACCCTGGCCCCTGCTCTGGCTGACTTCTGTAACAACTCCCTCGCTACTGGAGTCTTCCCTTCCCCCCTGAAGCACTCCCTTGTGCACCCTCTTCTTAAGAAACCCTCTGCCGACCCGTCTTGCCCGGCTAACTATCGCCCAATCTCCATCACTCCTTTCCTGGAAAAACTCCTGGTAAAGCTGGCCATCTCCCAGCTTAATCTTCACACTGAATCTGTTGGTTGTCTCCATGACCATCAGTCTGGGTTCGGAGCTGCCAGAAGCAATGAAACCGCTCTCCTGAACATCTGTGAAGACCTGCTCTCCAACCTTCATTCCAATACCCCTGTGTCCTCATCTTACTTGATCTCTCATCTGCCTTTCACATGGTCAACCATACCATCCTGCTCAACCGTCTCTGTGACAACCTGGGTATCACCGATCAGGCCCTGGCTTGGCTGACCTCTTTCCTCTCCGATCGACCATCCAAAGTCCAATTTGAATCCTTCCTCTCCTCTATATCTCCACTGGTGGCGTTCCCCAGGGGTCTAACCTATCTCCCTGGCTGTTCAACCAATACCGTGCCCACTGCATTGCCACTCTCTGCCCCAACTTTCAGTGCTATGCAGATGACACTCAACTCAATTTCCGGCTCCCTTCTGCTACCTCTTCTCCTTCTCTCATCTCTGACTCTCTGTCTGCTATCCAGGAGTGGTGTGCCGCCAATTATTTCTTCCTTAATGCCAGTAAGCAGAGATTTTCCTCATCGGCACACATGCTCCCTTCTTTCCTGTCACTCTCTGGCCAGCCTCTCTTGGCCCTCTTTCTGCTCCCACCTGTGAGGCTAAAAACTTTGGGGTCATCTTCAACTCTGCACTCTCCTTCTCTCCTTCTCTCCTTCTCTCCTCATATATCTGACGTCTCTAAGAAGTCACACTACCAGCTGCACCTACTCAGAGGTATTCTTCCTTTCCTCTCCAGAAGCTCACTGGCTCCAGAGCTCTGGTTCTCTTGGCTGCACTACTGCAACAGCCTCTTTCTAAATCAGCGTGCCTCTACTCTCCGCCCTCTTCAACTCATCCAAAACAGGACTGCAAGACTTGCCCTTGGCCCCAAGCCCAGGCATCGTATCTCTCCAGGACTGAAATTTCTGCACTGGCTTGCAACGGCAGCGAGGATTAAGTACAAAACCCTCTGCATTCTCCACAAGGCCTTCTGGTACCTGGGGCCTCAATACCTTCAACTCTCTCTTCCTAAATATCTGCCTTCTCAAGCTATTTGCTCATCTGCCTCCAACTCCCTCAGGGTCAGTCGCTTCTCCAAGCAACGAGTTGGTGGTTGATCTCTTTCCTCTGCTGGGGCCTCCCTCTGGAACAGCCTCCCTGCCTCTCTGAAACTTGAAGAGATCAATCTCTCGTTCTGGAAGCACCTCAAGAACTTCCTCTTTGCTTCTGCTTTCTCTCCTCCTCTCCCCTGCTGATCTCCTGGCTGAAACTGAACCTGCACTGGTTACATGGCTACCCTCTGATCTCGGGCCCAGGTCCCTTCACCCCCAGTTGCAAACCTGCACTGCCCCACTGGTAACCCTTGCACTCAGGGACTGTTTTTCTGTATCCCCACAGCCCCCTACTAGCACTTGACACCTGAAGTCTGCACTTACCTTTGCATTTTCCACCAGCTGTCCGTCCTTTTATTTATTGTCTTATTACTTTACGGTAATCTTATGTACTGCACTGTCCTCTCGCCCCCAACCCCGCACTTTCCTCCCCCACCCCTGCACTTGCGCGATCTGAATGTCACTGGGCCTAGTAAGAACGTTGTCTCAGTTTTCCCGCTGTACTCCCTCCTTTGCCTCATCACGCCTTGAAACACTTGTTTATAGGCGCGTTATAAATGCCATATCATATTATATCATAACCCCTGTCACTTGCACTGTCCCCCAAGGCTCCTGCATGTCACCCACACTGTATAATATTTTCACAAAGCCACTATTTGACCTACTCACCCTAGTCAACGACCAAGGACATTTCCTACACTAACTACCCTGATGACAGGCAGCTACTCTTACCTATCACCGGCCACTACACCACCGACGCTGACTCACTCAAACAAGTAAACCAAACTATCCAAGCATGGATGGCAACACACAATCTTTTGCCTCAATGATGACAAAACGGAGCTGCTCCTAGTGGGCTCACTACCCTTCCTAAACAGACTTGACAGCATACAAATCCTTTAATATTGACAGCATCTCTATCCAAGTAGAGAGCATTAGTAAAACCATTGGGGTATACCTAGACTCTACCCTGTCACTATCTAGGCAAGTCAATGCCATCGTCTCATCAGCAGCCTATATTACAAAACTCATCTGTGCCTGTTGTCCGTTCCTCTCCTCAGATATTTGCTTACAATTGCAAGGGCATTGATAGGATCTAGGCTGGATTATTGCAATTCCCTCTTCTCAGGCAACTCAGTAGGCAACATCAACAAACTCCAAATCATGCAGAATAACGCCCTCCGGGCTGCGTTGAGCATTGCCAAAAACAAACACATCTCGTCAGCCAGAAGAAACACACACTGGCTTCCCATCAAAGACTGTATCAGATTCCAAACTTTGGCCATAACTCACACATGTATCTCAAACTCTGCCAGTAGATAGCTCACATCCAAATTCACCAAATCTACAAACTCCAGACTCGCCCACTTGACCTACATGAATCATCTCAACAGCCCAAGATCGTGCCTCCAAAGAGTTGGGGGAGCCAGCTACCTGGTCATTGCTGCCAAGCATTGGAACTATCTCCCATCATCCTTGAGACTCGAACACTCTTATTTGGCATTCCGTATACAGGTCAACACCTTGCTCTTCTCTCAAGATCTCAGACACGATTGACACCTCCCTCCTCCGCAAAGCGCTCCTTCGCCAATAGTATACAATTCTGTATCCTGCACCAGTTATGTTCTGTTAAGGTACTGCTCAATGCATAACTAAGTTTGGATAACTAAATATAACTAAGCTCTGATTGTATCAAGCGTCTTTATGCCCCTGCGCCTAGCGCGCTATATAAAAGCAAAAATAAATAAATATATAAATCCTTGCCGTTTCATGACCATGTACTTTATTTATGTCGTTAAACGCTCCCCCTGTTTTCTTACAGATGTGTCAGAGAAATTAAAATGACTGTACTTTTCTACATTCCCATGAACTACATTATGGCTAGAAGGTAAGCAATGGCAGGGAATATCTTTTTTTATTTATTTTTTTATTGATTTGGTTAAACATATCAACATTTCAATCGTATTCATAGTTCTTACATGAATAGGGGAATAATAAAAAGTTGCATTGTGCGTATGAAAAAAATACAATTGTTACATATTCTTACGATAATTTACAATTTTGAGTTGCATTTGCCTTTAAAATACACTTTTAGATTGCAAATTGATTTGTAAAAGTCATGGAAGTTTCTACGAGTACAAAATGGGCAATCAGCATTCAATTCCTAATTTTGGATCATTCCAGAATTAGAGATAATAAGAATTTTACAGTGGCAATTCGAATCATTAATATGTTTGTCTGGAAACATGTTTGACACATGGTTTCTGACAACAGTGCTTTAACATTTTTGAAATAAGGATTCAAATATCGAACTCGCTGTTCTAATAATGCAGGGCATTCAGTACGTAAGTGCTGTACATTTTTGCCTTGTTGTTAATTGCAGCGAAATCTACAGATGTTGCTACTTTTAGAAATTGTGCGTCGTTTGGCCTGTATTTCTCTGGTTTTAAAGAGATTTAGACCAAAGCGTTGAAGAGCATTCTTATGCACTGGGCAAGGGAATTCTAGTAGATATGATTCAGTGGAACCTAGTTTTTTTTGATCGAATGGATTGTCTTTAAATGAATGATACTTTTTGCATGTTTCGATTGTTTCAATCCAGTCGTGAAGCCATAGCTTGGTTTTGCTCGGATTGTATTCGATATCAGCAGATCCTCTGAGATATTGGCTGCAGTCAGCAATGTGGTAACGTGATTTCTCCATTGGAGTGCAAAAACATGTTCTGAGCATTTCATATAGTTTTCCAAAGTACTCTAAAGCTTATTTTACTTCTCAGCCAATAGGCATTTTCTATATAGACAAGAAACCTTCTAGATGTACATAATAAATAGTGCAAGTTCGTGCCTGATTATGCATATGGGCTGAGATTTTGGGAGAGCTAGAACATGTTTCCAAAATACACCTTCTAATTTTGTCCTTTGCAATTTTGAACTGTACGTTTTAGATTCTGCGCCATGTCGAATAGTTGGCGCCACTTTTTGTAGATAGAATGTTATTATGGGTGAGCATTAGTGTTTTCCGTATCTTCCATGAATTATTCGAGCCTGCAAGGTGGCAGTTGTTATTTTTCTTTTTAGCTCTAACAAGTGCGGTTGGTCTGAGGTGTGATTGTTAATATTTACTCCCATATATTTATACTCATTAAGAATTTCCACTCTTTCGTCATTTAAAAGCCATTTTAGGGAGTTTGCCCTTCTTATCCCTCTCGACTTACAGTATCAAATTTTTGATTTGCGTACATTGATCTCAAGATGGTTTTGTTTTGCAATGCAGAAAGCAATTTTTGCAAACCTTTTGGTGTCTTGAAAAGTAACACAAGTTCATCTGCATAGAAAACCCATGCTACAGGAGTCGTACCCTGCCGTGGAGGATCAGAAGTATGGAATTAAACTTCCGTCTCATATCTTCTATGTAAAAATTGAAAAGGGTGTAGGCTAATACACAGCCTTGCTTCAGTCCTCGATGTGTGGCAATCAGAGCTGATAGTTTTCCCTCCACTGTTAATCTGATTTGAATTTAAGTTTTGGAATGTAGTTGTAAGATTGATAGCAGTGAATGTGGGCATCCTGCTTCAGCAAGTTTAGTCATCAGCCTATGCCTGTATATGGAGTCAAAGGCAGTTTTAAAATCTATTTAGGCCATATAAATTGGCTGCTTAGTCTTTATGCTTTGCATTTCGATGGCTGTTATTACTGATCACACGGATTCCTCTTTATTAATCGCGCACGTGTGGCCCTCGTTATGGCTCACGCATGTGTACAGGGAGTGCCTCACTTCGTAACATTCCTCCTTTTTAATAAAGAACAAACAGAGTAATCAAATAAACAATAGTCAACTGCCCAAACGGGGCACATACATTAGTGCAAAACAGGTAACAAGCTTACTGGCCCAACATGGGCCATTACGTCCTCCATGGGCATCAGGGATCAGGGTCCATTATGAAATCACGGAACCTGGCCGGGCACCTTCGACCTTCCTGACTTGGATACCTTCTGCTCTCCTTCCTGGACTGATGGGGAGACTCTGTTGGTGCCAGACTTGTTCGATCCTCGCTGTTTCCAGGCATCGGACCGGCAGGCTGAGTCGTGGGTTCACCTATGACAGGGTCATCCTCAGTTTAAATAGCAGGAGTTTCGCGTGACAGTCCCTCTATGGTCTGATGCGGTCACCATTGACCCATTGACGTGGGTTGGCACCTTCGACCTTCCCGACTTGGATACCTTCTGCTCTCATTCCTGGACTGATGGAGAGACTCTGTTGGTGCCAGACTTGTTTGTGGGTTCACCTGTGACAGGGTCATCCTCGGTTTAAATAGCAGGAGTTTTGCGTGACAGTCCCTCTGTGTTCTGATGCGGTCACCATTGACCCATTGACTTGAGTCACTCCCATGGGACTGGGCTCATACGTGAGAGAGTGTTTTCCTTCCAGGTGCCTGTTGCGCACCAGGACGGTGTCCCCCACTGCGATGTTGGGCTGCTGGAGGTGCCTCCTGATATTTTCACACTCATTGCGCATCTGCCGCTCCTCTGATACCCTCTGATCGTCAATGGTCCCCGGGTCGGGCCCTTCCATCTCCGAGATCAGTCCTCGGGGGCACCGATTGAATAGTGCTTCTGCTGGGGCCACCCCTATGGACTGATGGGGTGTGGCACGGTACTCGCGAAGGAACTGATATAGATTCTTTCATATTTCGCCCCCTTGGCCTTGAGTGATTCTGAATATTTTGTTTAGGGTGCGCATAAACCGCTCCGCTTCTCCATTGGCCCTGGGCCATAGTGGTGTCACCTTCCAGTAAGTTATTCCGCACTCCTCCATGTACTGTGTAAATTGATGGCCTTGGAATGGGGGTCCATTGTCTGAACATAGCTCAAGGGGGAAACCATGTGTGGTGAATATCTGCTCCAGCGCTTGAATGGTGTGGTCACTGGCGGTAGATTCGGCCAACTCAATCTCTGGCTCTAGAGAGCATTGCTCGCTTACTGCTAGAAAGTGTGTCCCTCTCCCTCGTGGAGCCGAAATCGGCATGTACCATGCCCCATGGCCTGTCACTTCTCCCCATGGATTCGACACAGGGTTCCTTCGCTGCTGGGCTGGTGGCTTGGCATTATATGCAGTGTTGTACATAGTCGTCTACACAACGTTCCAGGTCTGGGAACCAGACTTTGGTCCTTAGACACGCCTTTGTTTTGGCCATGCCCTGGTAGACACTGCGGCTAAATCGAGCACCCTCTCAACCAACAGTCGCGTTATCACAATCTGTCATCCACTTAGCAGCAACCCTTCATCTGACAGGGACAGCTCATGACGGGCACGCCACAGCGCTTGAAGATCCTGTTGTGCGCCTTTCGCCCTTTGTGACATGTTTGCCAGCGCCAACTTTCAGTCCCCATCGGCCATAGCAGGAAGGATTTTCTCAAAGCACTCATCATTCCTGGAAGCGTCTGGTAGCTTACTCATGGTTGATGCTATTGGCATGGCAGCCTCTACCACATGCCTGACCACTTCGGCATAGTCTTCTCCGGTGGTCTATCTTGCGAGCGGTCGGCCCCAGTGTGTAGGGACAGGTAGTTTGCCGGGTTGTTTGTACCAGGTTGGTATTGGATCTTCACACCATACACCATCAGGGATAACATCCACCTTTCGATCCGTGGGGGAGACTTAGAGGATGCCCCTGTCATGATGGAAATCAGGGGTTTGTGGTCTGTGATGACTGACACCGGCTTTCCTAAGATGTATTTCCGGAAATGTTTGCAATCCCATAGGATCACCAGAGCCTACCTCTGGAACTGTGAATACCTTCTCTCTGCGACGGTCAGGGCCGCCATTTTATATTTGTATTTGTATTTATTTTTGTTACGCGCTGAAAGCCCTCAGACATCAGGGACGCGGACATAAAGACAGAGAACTACGAGTAAGACAGGACATGGAACAAGAAGTCCAGTTAAGGAGTTGGGTAGCTTTATTTAAAGAGCAATGTTTTCAATTTCTTTTTAAAAATCTGAACGTTGGTTTCTAGTCTGAGCGTGGTAGGCAGGCTATTCCATTCTAGGGATGCTTGGACAGGGAAAGAGCGTCCCATTCCATTTGCTTTTTTTGTTTGGATGATCTTAACTAGACCTTGGTTGTTTGATCTCAGTGATCGTCCTGGTTCATACAAGGATATTTGCTCCTTTAGGTAGTTAGTGGCGGAGCCATAGAGGCAGTGGTGGACAATTGTAGCCGCTTTAAATGTAATGCAGTCTTCTACCACCAGCCAGTGCAAGGCTTTGTGGTCTTCTGTGATGTGATTTTGTCGGGATTTCTTTTTTATAGCTCTCACTGCGTCATTCTGAATGACCTGGCACTGATCAATTCAGCCCTTGCTTGTTCCCAACAGCAGAGCATTGCCAGAGTCCAGTCTTGAGAGGATGACGGCTCTAGCGATCGTAGTAGTCTATGGTAGTATCTACAGTTTTTCTTTTAGTTATGTTGTGTGGACATTAGCTCCGAGGGAGGATTCCAAGTAGATTCCCTTCACTTTGCCCACAGTGGGGATGCTAGAATTCTTAATGTGAAATTGGGTGTAGTCCGAGCTCAATTTTGCTCAAGCTTGGGAGGAGCCAAAGATCATGAGCTCCGTCTTACTGCTGTTCAGGCAGAGCCAGTTAGATTTCATCCAAGCCTCGATTATACTATAGATGGTGGCTATTTTGGTGCTGTCTATGCTGTAGCTTCCACTCAGCTCTATAATAAGCCGTGTGTCATCAGCAAAGTTGGTGAATAGTACACCTAGGTTGTTGAGAAGGGTGCAGAGGCAGCGAAGATAGAGATTAAAATGGAGCATAGAAAGACTAGCTCCCTGGGGTATACCATAGCTTATACTTATGGGGTTGGAGAATTTCTCTCCCCAGTGTATTTTAGAACTACGATTTGAGAGGAAAGAGGAGATCGAATCTATGGCCTCTTGCAAGCAATTTCCTGATGTGTCCAGTGCTTCCTGGATTTTGGGGTGGTCTAGCAGGTCAAACACTGCTGATAGGTCTAAAAGCATCAGCATGCCTGTCTTTCCCTTTTCCAAGATATTCAGCATTCTGGTTTGTAGATCCAGAAGTGCGGTCTCTGTACTATGTGAGCTTCTAAATCCCGATTGCTGTGCGTGAAGAAGATTGTGTTCGTCCACCTATGCTTGCAGTTGTTTGGTTGCAGCTTTGTCTAGGATTTTTAGAAATAAATTGCAGTTAGTATATGCTCTGCCGATGTCTAGAATCTGCGCTAGGGTCAGTCCTGCCTCACGGAGTATCTGGTGCCTGAGTTTCCCAGAGCAGCATCCCTGTATGATTTGGTTACATACCATCCCCTCCTCATTTTCCCACTGACACGTGCTGGCCAGATGTCTAAGCCTCCCGCAAAAGTGGTCAAGTGTTTCATACCCCGACTGCCCCTCACTGCACATTACAAACCTGTCAAAATCTTGATTGGCTAGGGGCAGAAAGTGCTCCTTGAGGGCGTCTTTGACCTCCAGGTATGTGGTAGCCAGAGAGTTCAGTGATTCAAATATGCGATGCACCTCAGACCCGGCAGCATACAACATAGTCACAACCTTGGCATCATCTTCCGTCTCTCCAGGATATTCCTTGCATTTTAGAATACAATAGACTACATTCACTGTACACCCCCCATCTAAACACCTATCCTGTTCCACAAAAAGCAAAACGTTGTCAGGGAAAAATACTTCAAACAGCAATGCATCAGGATCTCACTGCAAATCCTCCAAAGAGAGTAAATGAAGCTAATACTTCATCAATTACTGCAACCAAAGAAGAATCTACTACTCAAAGTAACTCAGGTACTTCTTCAAAGAAGCAACACACACTCCGATGAAATGACTTGGACACAGAACTGTCTGGTCCATTCAAATTTTCAAATATAACTGGTGTAAATTGCTACGCAAATGTAGCAATAAATAGTCTATTCCAATTGCCACCAATTGTTGACAACATTTACCCACACAATACAGACCAATTGTGTTTGCAAATGTTAGTCCTTCATAGAAATGCAACCAACAATCCTGACAACACTTACAGTGTTCATGGAATAAGTCAAGAATTGGACTGCTGTGCTGGAATGGTGAAATTCACTATAAACTCACAGGAAGATCCACACGAATTTCTAATGTACTTATTACAAGTACTGGAAAACAAAAACATATCTATAACAAAATCTTCCAGATTTCATACATGTGGAAACATACATGCACTCTCTGCAACAATGTGGCACAGGAACAAATCCCTAATGAACGCTTCGTGTATGTATCCATACCTAACTGTGAATCCGTTCCATTTCGGCAACTTGTACAAAATGCAAACCATGGCAGATTATGTACTACCTGCAATTCAGAGAATCGCTCCACCTTACAAATAAAAATACATAATACTACTGCTTATACGTTACAATGCAGATGGTACCAAAAAACAACTGCAAGCTGACTAGATTCACAGATGGTCAGGTATCACTTGGTAAGAAAACCTTCACAACAGTAGGTATAATCTACCACACAGGAGCCACAACCAAACAGATAAATCAATACCACTAAATTATATGGAGAAATAAACAGTTAGAATAGGTCAGCAGGTATCTGACTGCCCCAAGATGTTGCAACAACCAAACAGATAAATCAATACCACTAAAACATTGGAAGAAATAAACAGTTAGAATATGCCAACAGGTATCTAACAATCTGCAACAAGCCAACAGATAGAACATTAGCCAGAAACAACAAATAAACACTGAAAACAAAGAAAAAAATGTATTGTACCATAACAAAAAACTGTTTTTTTTTAATCCAGCATGGATTTTTTTCCCAGAGACCCAATGATTTAAGAAACAAACACAAAAATTGAGCAAATACCACAGTTCACTGGTTTGTAAACTACTAAATAAGAGGGACGAAATAATGCAGAAATGTCTATTATGCAATGCAATAACTCATTATGAACTACCTACACTAACATGATCTTTTCTTTTATCACAGAAATTGAAAATGAATACCTGCTCCAGCGACCCAAGTCATGAAGAAAATATATCCAATCACAAAAAAATCAAACAGTAAGTATATAATAATTCAATACACAAATACTGCTCCATAACATAACCATTGAAGCAGAAATCTAACCATACACCACAATCCAAAATGTTTACGTCCATGGATATGTTATAGTGCAGTGCGTGTTACCAAACTCTACAATCATAATTGCATGCCACAACTTCACATGCAAACTATACAAATCAAACAGTACACAAACTTTAGATGTGTGGATATTTGATGAATGTTTGATTCTATGGGTGTGTTATACTACGGTGGTTGTGGCCAGGGCCTAGAGTCTTGGGTGCATGGCCTCACCGCAGCATAACACACCCATAGAATCAAACATTTTAACAATGCTATATTGGCTACTTCTACAGGATATTAAATACACTCAACACTTACTAACAACCCAAAACCAATATCATACTAAAGTAAAATACCCAGAAGTGCATTTTTTATGTCCCTAGACAGCCACGGTGACCACGGACATGACAAACACATCAGGGGCACCTCCCACCTAAACAAATACAGCATTTGACCCATCTCTTACTCCCCCACCCTCCCCAAGCACTCTTACAAACCAACACACTCCCCAAAGTTGTATTTTTCCCCTGTTCGTTGCCGCGCGGATCCAAGATGGCGGGCACATCAAAACAATACGACGCACCTCACGCATCAACCCAGTCAATCAGCGAACACGTTGCATGTCCGCGGACATGGCGAAAGCCGATTAGCCAATCGGTGTACTGTCAGCGGAGCGAAAAGGGAAGTGTGTCTGCGGAGCAGACCTGGATATCAGTAATTTTTTTAGACCTACTTTTTGGTCGTTTTAAAATAAAATACTGGACAGATTTCCACCAAATTTACGAAAGCACGCTTTTGGGACCAAGCCGCTGCTCCTGCCGCAAATTTGGTGCACATCCGTCCAGCGGTTTGACCTGAGCAAAGTTTTTTCTCCATTCGCTCTAAACAAGAAAAAAAAGACATTTTGGGAATCCCCCTATAACTTTGCCCTCCTGGACCAAACCTCACCAAACTTTGCAAAAAAATTCAGAGTGGGCCATATACATTTTTTTGGTGAGGATTCGTCCAGGGGGAGCGAAGTTATAAGCCACCCAAAAAGTGCTCTTCCTATGGGATTAGCAACTTAACCATAACTACACGGCCGCTAGCGCAGACCGTGTAATAATTTATGTTTAATGAATCTTAAATGATGAAACTCACCACCTTCTTTGTGGCACACTACCAAACAGTGTTACAGCCTTGGAAATGTGATTGTGTTCCACTTTATAACTACTAAGATCCACTCCAAGATAAAAAAATAAAAAACAGATATTGTTGAACATTGTAATTTATTGGTGATGAAATGAAATGTTGTTTAGTGTTTTACGTAAATATGAATGGCAAGTTGCCAATGTATAACTGAATTAGTATAGATTTTTTAATTGATGGGTGGGAATGAGTTTGTGTCACTTTTTGTGTATTTTTATAACTGTGATTTTACCTGCATGTATGTGTTGTTCCTTTTTGATTTATTCATGATTTATCTCATAAACAATTTTGTATCATTCTAAATACATATTTCTTGATACTTTCTTATAAATTCTGTCCTCTGGATCCTCCTGTCAGTGCAAACACAACCGATTTTAAAAAATAAACAGGGAAATAATACTTGATAAAGTTTAGTGTGAAAGAAAGCACAGTTTTATCTTGAGAACAATGTACACATGTACATACCGTCCTTTGCTGAATTTCCTGCACGCTTTACAATGCTTGCGGTTTTTAAAAAAGATTTGGAGAGAAATGCATGTGGCAAATAGCACCCTGTTTCCTTTTCACCCAAAAATAATATAACATCATTCTGCTTGCAAGTTCACTTACTATTGTTCACTGGAAATTACACTAGTTTCACTTTTCAAAAGGCCTCTCCCCCAGCACCAAAACCAGAGGCATCAGTGATATGCAGCAACCCTTTGTTTAAAAGACACGTCTAGGGAGTCAGAACAGTTTAGGAATGTCATTTGGGGCATCCCTTTGTTTAAATACAATATTTAAGGAGTGGTGACAATTGAGAATTTTGTTTTGTGAACAGCACCGCTGTGTTTCAATACAATGTTGAGGAGTGGTGACAATTGGGATTTTTGTGGGATGATAAAAATACCTTTTCCACTTCCCTGAACCCATGTGACTTAGGCCAGTGCATTAGACTGTTGGTTCAGGCCTGCAATAACATTATCAATCACTCACGTGGAGACCAAAAGCTGAGCTAAGGTATGCATCATATCTTCTCCTTATGGCATGCCATCCCCCATTGAAGACAAGAATTAGTCCCCAAAATGTCTTAAATTTGGGTATTTTTCAAAATTCAGCTTCACTTGATTGCATCCTCTGTGTATACTGCCCACCAAAAATTAACTCTCATGCTCTGGCTACATCCTTCTGCTTCCAGGGTTCAATTCAATTGTTTATCAGTTGGGGAAGCCTGAGCAAAGCCAGAGTGGGGGAAGTTCATTTTGAATCTCTGTGTTTCAACTGTAGAAAGACACACTTTCCTTAATACACTTTTTCTTGTGTCATCTTCGGCAAGATACATCTTTTCATGATACTCTGTTCACTGTGTAATTTCAGCAAGATACATATTTTCACTCACCAGGGCCTTTTGCAATGTTAATGTTTGGGCGGGCTGGCATGTATTTTCCAGTCTGTCTTTTCCCATTGGAACAATATATTCCACAGTAAGGCCTAACCTGACCTTACGGTTAATTTTTTCTGGGTTGAAAATGTCCTACAAGCTCAAACTTCACTTGGATGGAAGAAGCACTGCAGGATTAAGCAAGAAGATGATTTAATAAATCATTCTCTCTGATTTGTAAAGGATTATCGTCAAATTAGCCCCATATCTCTGCCCCATCGGTGGCTACCAGAAGGACCTGGACTTTTTTGCCGTATTGGGCCATCTGCAGCAAAGCCCTCACAGGACAAGGCCATGGTGTTGTGCAATTCAGGTGTGCAGGAGATGCCACTCGTTGATACGCAATACGTTGCGCCTACGTCCACACATCCAAACGTTTAAGAAGCGAGGATCTGACCCTCTGCAGCAAAGCCCTAGCAGGAAAAGGCAACTGTGCAGCCGTCGACCATCAGGGACCAAAAGGTAGGGAAGGGGGAGCAGCCACTATTGCTCTCTACTAAACTTCCCAACCTTGCGCGTACTTCCACATAACCGTCTAACATAAGTGTACTCTGTCTCTGCAAAATATTAGGCTCTTCCCTCCAGCAGTTAGCCATACTTTGTGTTTTTGTTTCCTTTTTCTAGGTCCCTTCTTTTGCAGTTACTATTGCACTGTGATCTGTGTCCTTTAGGCTCTATCCCACTATAGGTCCCCCCTTAACTGTGGCTACTGTTTTACTGTGATCTGTATCCCACCAGGCTCCCTGCTTCTCTCTAGGCCCCCCTTCTTCTTGGTTACTGTTGTTCTATGAACTTTGTCTCATGAGGCTCTCTCCCACTTCCTAGGGTCTCATCCACAATGGTTTCTGTTGTACTCTGAACTGTCCCCACTAGGCTCCCACTTTCCAGGACCACAGCCTGCTGGGGGTACCGTTTGTACTGTTGAGTGTACCTGTTTGCCCCTTCTTCTACTTACTCCTCACACTCTCTGTGGTGCTTTCTGTCACCCCTATCTTCTCCAACTGCTACTCTATCTCCTATCCTATCCCTCTCGCTAAGTCAGTAAGAAAGACATTCAAGAGGGACATTCTGGTCTCCAACCCAGGCCTCCCTATTGCTGATATCTACATCAGTACTTCCACCAGACAGACTCTTACCAACCTCCTTCTTGTCAACCTATGGAACCCTCATATGGTCTCTGTTCTCTCTCCTTTTTCCTCCTCTCCCATTAACATTGGTACTTGGTGAGAGGTCCTCTTGGCCCCCTTCCACTCCTCCAAGGCCATCATTAATGTCTATCTGAATGGCGCCGCCTTGGTCCAGGTCCCCCTGCCCATTCTCCTCCTTTTCGAAAGGAGTCTCCCGTATCTTATCAACTTCGTCCCTTCTGCTGCTGCTCCTATCAGCACATCTCTCGCACCTCTGCCTCCTCATTTTTCTGCCACCTCTCTACCACCCCCCTCCTCCTATCTGGCTACTTTGCCACCTCCATCTACCACCTCTGTCCACTCTCGGGCCCCTCCATCACTTCCGCAGGGCCTACCTCAAGCCTGTACCCCTACACAGAAGTCTTTCAAATGTGGCAACCTGCTCCATGTCGCTATTCTCAAATCTTGCTCTGCTGTCAAGCACTCATCTGACATCTGCCACGTCCTTGAAGAACTTAGCCTGGGTGTCCTCTCTCTCACCAAGACATGGTTCACGGCCAGCTTTGGCACGAGCTTTGACACTCTCCTCCCTGATGGCTACAAGATCCTCTCCAATCCCAGAACCAACCATCCCAGAGGTGGAGTAGCTCTGATATTTACATAGTCCCTGCTCTGTCATTCCTGTGCAGGCCTAGTCCTCCTTGGAATGCCTGCTCTGTAGGCTCTCTATCTATCCTGGCCTCTCCCTGACTGTGGCCACCATCTACAGGCCATCTGACCAGGTTTCCCTCTTCCTCTCACAGTGGGTTGACCTCTTCTCTTCTTGCTTCTACCTCTAAACTTCTCCTCCTCAGAGACCTCAACATCCATATGGATGCTTCTAGTCCCTCCTTGGGGCTCTACCACAACCTCGGCAACACTCCTTCTCTCTCCATTTGACCCTCAGGTCCGACACACTCTGCCGGGCATAACTTGGATGTTCTCTTCTCCTTAGGCATCCCCCTCTCAAACACGCTCACCACTCCCTTCTCTTGGACTGACCACTTTCTGCTCTCCTCTCACTTGCCCCACTCTGTCCTCCAGGTCAAGCCCATCCCAACACTGCCACCTACCTTCTCAGTCATTCGGCCCATGAAGCGTGTGTCAGTGGATGCTTTTGCCGCTACTTTCACTGCGCCTCCTACACCTGTGGCTGACTCACACTCTGACACAGCCCTCTTAAACTTGCATCTTTCTACCACCAACATGTCATTGCCCCTGTCCTATAAATCCATCTGAAGCCTACCTCTAAGAGCAACTCTTGGTGTGACTCTGACCTTGCCACCTGAAACACAAGTGCAGGGTGTCTAAGAGGAAGTGAGGGCTTCTAGTGCATCCTTTGACACTGGAACTTGCCCCTCTCTCTTCAAGCACTCCCTTGTGCACAACCTCCTTAAAAATCCATCTGCCAATCCTACCTGTTGGCAAATCTCTATCACTCCTTTCCTGGGCAAACCCCTGGAAAAACTGCCCATCTCCCAACTTAGGTGGAGTTTCTCAATTCATTTTTATTTTATGATCATTTCCAGATTAACTGGCCCTCCAAACATACTAACTGAGCCCTCACTGTAGGATCTGTCCCCAGACATCGGTGGTGAGCCTCCTATCTAGGGTGAGGGGACAGAAAGAGGCTGACCCTATTGCTAAGAGTTATACTTAAAAGACATAATGGGACACTGTGTGCTGTGCCCAGAGTGTGTAGTTCTAGTGGGAACCACAATGATTGTATTTGTCCTGTTTCATAGAACTCAAGTATTCTAAAAACATAAAATAATGTTACTTGTGAATGTAAACCATGCACCTCTTTAACTAGGGTGTCCCTTAATTAGCAGGCAATCCCTACAATAAACATGGCAAACCGGTTTCAGTGGTCCATGCTTCTAAGACCACTTTTCTCAGGACTTCTAGTACCACAGTTTGCTTTCTACCAATATAGACAGCATATGGGCATCACAGATCAGGCCCTGGAGTGGTTGTCCTCCTTCCTCCAGGACCAACCCTCCCAGATCCAACTTGGGTCCTTTCTCTCAACCACCTCTCTCTCCACATGTAGTTTTCCCCAGGGCTCTAACCTCTCACCCTGACTCTTCAATGTCTATGTGGCCCGTTTGGCCCACCTTATCTCCACCATCTCCTCTAACTTTCAGTGTTATGCGGATAACACTTGGCTCGCTTTCAGACTCCCCTCTTCCTCTTCTCCTCCCTCGCTCTGACTCAGAATTTCTGCACCTCCAACGATCTCTGCCTTAATGCCAGTAAGACAGAGATCCTTCTCATTGGGATGTGTGCTCCTGCTTTCCCTGTCTCACTCTGACCACCCTCTTTGGGCCCACTTCCTTTGCCTTCCTGTGAAGCAAAAAACCTTGTTCTCATCTTCAACTCCACTCTCTACTTCTCTCCTCACATCACGGACCTTGCCAAGAAGGCCCACTTCCAGCTGCACCTCCTTAGAGGTATTCTTCTTTTTCTCACTTTCCCCCAGAAACACACTGTCTACAGAGCCTTGGTTGTCTCTAGGCTGGACTACTGCAACAACCTCTTTCTCAATCTGCCTTCCTCTACTCTCTGCCCTCTGAAAGTTATTACCCAAATTGGTTGTTTACAATTGTTCGAATCGTGGATTTGAACATCATTTTTAAAGTGATTAAAGACTTGAGCGTCCCCCCGCCGACTGCAAAGTTTCATAAAGATTTGTAGACAAATAAAAAAGTTAAGAAGGCAAAACATTTTTTTTGCCAAAGGTGGGGCCTACATCCCATCCATTTTCCCATAGACAAACAAGGTACATTTTTGCCAACGACCACAGCCCAAACCACAGGACAGATTTGGACTAGGTCCAAAACAACTTGGGCCAGAAGCGTTGACTCGCGATACATGCTTTCTTTGGGTTTATTCCGTGCAGTAGTTATTTAAATATTTGACAGAGAAGAGGGTGCCCCCTTCCCAAAAATAGATTTCTATATCTCAGGGATTTACCCGAAACCAGGTTTTTTTTAGAAACGACCGCCATCTTGTTTTTCTCTCGATGTGAGAGATATTTGCGGTAATAGCAGAGGATATAGGAAAATGAAATGCAGAGATGCAAAAGCTATTTGTAGGTCAGAAAACATGCAAATGCCATCAGGGTAGAGTTGGGGATTGACTAGAGGGCACCAAGTGAAATGTGGGAGTTGGAGGGGTTCTAGGGACTGAGTTTGTACACAAAACTTTCTTTAGCCTTGAATAGCCAACATCCCAAAGCAAACTGCATCACAGAAACAGCGTGTGTTGTGGGGGAAAGCCAAAGAGCAGGGGAGGTGGGGAAGCCATCTGGCGAGTGCAGGGGGCTGGAACAGCTGAGGGGGCACTTCAGGTCCTGGAAATCCTTTCTTATTCAGCTGGTTTGCCGATATTTGCCACTATAAAGGACTACAGATAGCCGAAGGCTTGTGTAGTTCAATACCCGCGGTTACAGTTATTCTTTTTGTAACCTGGCCAGACGCTGCTTAGCTTCAAATTGAGGAAGGGGCCAGCCTTGTTACACCATTTTGCCTGATAAATGAGCCAAAAATTAGAAGACCACTTACAGAAACAGGCCGGCCCTTTTATTGCTTTGAAGCTAACCAGGGTCAGTCCCGCTTTGAAGCTAAACAGGGTTAGTTCCAGTTACTGCATGGATGGGTGACCGAATGGCCATCCAAATTACTGTCAGTCCATGAATGTTTGGCACTCAGAGACCATCTTTTTGCATTTTGCTGAATTGCATTCTGGTATTTGTAGTCTCCCAGTAACTATAAACAAAAAAAGATATTTTTACAGCAACCCTGGGTTTCCCATTTCAGCAATAATTCAGACAAACCCTGCTTAGTTTTACAGCGGGAAAGGGGTCAGCCCCCTAAGGCCATGTTGCCTAATAAATGAGCCCACCTTACAAGACCACTTAGAGAAACATGGCCTAAGGGGCTGGATCCTTCCTCAATTTGAAACTAAGCACGGTCGGTCCCAGTTACTGCATGAATGGGAGACAGTCCACAGTCCCGAATGATGTGTGTTTTCTTAGTTTTAAATCATAACACACAGCATTCACATTATTTATTTTTAAACCATGCTACTGTCGTAACCTGAATGGTTTGCACTCAGAGACCATTTTTGGGACTTTTGCTGTATTGCCTTCTAGTAGTTGTAGTCTCACTGTCAAGATGGGGGAATAATGCCACAATTGTACACTTTTTGCCTAACATAGTTCTATAAGGATATAAGTATGGGAGTGACACTATGGTATGTGTACTTTTCAAGTTAGCTTTATAAAGCAGAATATTGTTGAAAGCCAGACATAGGGGTGAGGAGAGGAAATGATGAGAGGGCAAGTAAGTATTATGCTGTGGTGGGTGTGGCCAGTGGCTAGATTCTTGGGTGCATGGCTGTCTGAAAACTCAAGGATGTATTTTTGAATTCTTTACTCAAGTTGTTTAGAGCCTTCCTTGTGGTATTTCAAGACCCCAGACATGTCAATCAGTGATAAGTTGTAGCTCTTTTATAAACATTACTGCTTTGTACAGTGTTCTTTGAAAATGAATATTGTATTCTTGGTTACACCATCCCACAATCCTAGCTTCTCAATGAGCTTATGGTTTAATTTGTTATTTCGTTGAGTCCATACATAGTGTTAGCAACCTGAGCAGGAATCTGATTGCTGTCTGGTAAAAATAGCTTCAGCAACAGGGCTTCTAAGTAAATGCAATTCCTCAGTTTCTTCCTGAAGGACAGCACATGATCCTTTCTCTCAGGTCCTCCAACAACCAGAGCCTATTTAAAATGTGATATATGTCTTTCAGCTGGTTTCTGCATCACTTTTCTTTCTCACTTTTAATTCACCTGTGTTGAAGGATGATATGGCCTCTCCTAGTCTTTCTATATAGTGTTTTATTGCTTAATTATATCCTTCAACATAATATAAAATCAAAAACGGCCAAAAACATTTCCATAAAATTATAATTTAAAATACAAAAGTGTAAAATACAAATTAACATCTCATCAAAAATATAAAATATTAAAAGGGAGAGAAATACACTTCCAATTCATTCATATTATTTTCTTAAGTATTTTCTGCCATATATAAAATATTGTAAAACGCATAACTAACTTTACTGCTCAGACTAAGTAAGCCCAAATCTGGTCAGTATGAATTAAATGCAAGTCATACACTAACTGTGCATATCCTTTTGCATATAGAGCAGTGAGAAAATTACAATCAGTCAATAGTTGTCTAGTAGTCTCAATTTCCCCCTTACATAGCCTACAAAGACAATCTTTAACTGTCAGTTGATTCAGTCTAAGGCACATGCTGAATTGTCTCACTTGCATATTTTGCAGAGTCTTTATATATTTGCATGAAGTTTCCATTGGACAGGATTGCATAGTATTCTGCAGATAGCTAGATTTGGTTGATCATTTGGTGATACAGGAATTCTGGTCCCAAATGGCAGCTTTTTTGCTTGATTTGCTTAAATGTAGTAGACAGGTAAACTGTTGGAATGCAGGAGCATCTTATGTCACTAAGAAAAACAAATATATCATTAATCCAAGGTTTTAAGGCCTGTTGACTGCCATTTAGAGCTTCATGCTCCACAAAATAATAATACATAGATTTAGGATTATTCTGATTCATTAAAATATTTACATAAAAACACAGGTGGATATAATCTTGTGTGTCGTAAATGAGATAAGTCCCACTTCATTACATTTCTCCTCCAAAGGGACAGACTGAGATCGCCCCCATGACGCCCTCCACAATTTACCTTCTATAACATCCAACAAGGCAGTTACTTTTGCAGAATATACCTGTAAACTGTACAGAATGCGAGGCGCAATGCATGAATTATAAAATTGTAACAATCCCTCGGTTGAATAACCACCTGCTTTCTGGATAAATGTTCTAATGGCCTTACATTTGCCATTAGATTAATTCATTATGGCTTTGGAAAAAACCTCTTTATCCATATCATTTGTTATGACAGAGCCAAGATACAAATGTCTACTAACCTCTTCCTATTTGGATAACCCAATTATACATCTTAATACTTTTTCTATTTGTTTTAACAGTCCTAATTTATGTTTTAGACACATTTATAATTAGTCCATGATTAGTAGAGTATTACTCCAAGGTCACCAGACTATGTTGAAGACCAATTGCCATTTGATAAAAGTGCACAATGTCATCTGCATATGACATCCAGGCAATATAGGTTTGAGATATACGTGGGGGATGATTTTTACATTTGTTCAGTGCTGCCATATATATGTTAAAAAGAACCAGACCCAATGTGCATTCTTGCTTTAATCCAGGATTTACCTTAAATTGTTCACTTAATTCTCCTTACATGCTAATTCTAATGTGAAAAAAGATTTTACAAAATATAAAATCTATGGGCGTAAATCTAATTCCTCCATCTGTTCCATAAAATATTATGATCAACCATATAAAATGCTTTGGTAACCTTTTATAAAACAGATATATAAAGCATGTGTCTTATTCTTCAAAGTTGTTCTATAAAATACATTAAAATCCAAAGATTTGATAGACTACTATAACCCTTTCTAAAACCTGATTGTTGGTTTTCTTAAACTCCTCTTTTCAGTTATACATTCATTAATAAATCCTAAAAGCAGTTGGGAAAAGTTCTTTTCACTTGAGTCAATCATGGCTAGAATATGATAATTAGCATCGGATTCTCTAGAGCCTTTTTATAAATAGGTATTAACAGCGGTTCTTCCAAGTGTCCTGTATAAATTCAGTTGCTATAATCTCATGAAAGATTATGGACAGTATATGGGCCCACACTTTAGGGTTTTCTTTAACTAGTATGTTTGGAAGACCGTCTGGACCTGGAACTTGTGATGGTTTTAATGTCTTAATTATTTTCTCCACCTCTTCCTTAGCAAAATTTAAGAAACATTTATTGTTTATATTCTGATAATTAGTGGAGAATCTGATGAGTTATTTCGATAATATAATGCAAATATATAGCTTTTCCATGTCTCATTAGAAATTTGATTAATTTCTTTCTTAATCGTTTGTCCAGAATTATGTTTATACCAGAATATGCATATATTTTTCCCTTTAAAGCTGTTTACATGGGCTTCCACTGAACAGAAGCCATTGTACCTTTATGCATTCTGTGCCAGTTTTTAAAGCTCAATCTCAGTTTTGTTATGCAACATAGTTGGTTCTGATAATCATTACCATTTTTCCTAACCGGACAAATATCCTTTTTTAGCTGTTGTGTGGTCCATTATCAATGACAATCTTTTGTCCTGACCTCTCCATCTTATCAATGAGAGAGTGCAGAATATGATTAAAAATCCTCTACATTGATACATTTTGGAAGGCTTTTTTATATAAATTCATTTCCGTGCATTTTATTCTGTTTCCTCACCGATTGAGTTGCAACTCTCCAATTATCTGTTCTTGTGTTCTTGTGGGGGCTTTGGACCACTAATAAGAGAACATTCAATTACAACATGATTGGTCATGTTGTTACGGATGAGCACAAAACTGGTAACATTCATAAAACCTCATAAAAACTCTGAACCGTTAGACCATGTGCAAAATAAATCTTTACATCCAACATTAATCATTTGCAACAATTGATTTGAATTGATAAAAGAAAACCAGAGACTAACATCATTCATCAACTATTCTTCTTCGTTTCTAATAGCTCACATATGCTGGGTATTTTTAATAAAAGAATAGTATTGAGAGATAATGACTTTCTTATTAGGAAACAAAGGGCATCAATAGTTTAAATCTCACACTATATACTACTGTCCATTGAAATGAATGCTAAACCATATTTCAAGTAGAGATCTATGTAATCGATTCAGATTCAGCATCACCCGGGGGATTGCAAACATTCAATAGTAACACCATTGAGTTAACTCCCGCAATCATTATTTCAACACTAATTGCCAAAACATACTCAAGTTCATAAATGGGCAACAATTATTCAGCCTTCAAATGCATAACCACAGCTGTGATGAATCCACCAAAAGGACGACCACATGTTTTTCTTTGCTTTTCCTTGAAAAATAGCTTAGCTGTCTATGTAGAAATCCTGCATCAACCATGTTTCCTGTAATAAAATAATATCTGAAGAAAGCATTACATTCATTACTAAAGGGTTTTCTGCAAAGCATCTAACACACCTCGAATTCCAAGATTGAATGATAACCTGTGACCTTTCAGTATTAATTCAACCACCTCAAAGTCAAAGTTTTCAGTACAATAAAAATGTTTGCTATTAAAAATAGTTTTCTTGTTCTGTAGCAACAAACAGACCTTATTGATGAGGTCCTACATAGCATCTTCAGTTAATTAGCCACCATTGGCATCAGATATGATGTTCTTTTTCATCTATGGGCTTTGCCTCTTTCCCAAATTCATATCCCAAGGTTAAGAAATTGTAGGCTTGGGTCATAATAAGTTCTGTGACAATAGGTGAAAGCAAATGTATCACTGAACAATTCTGGTCCCAAGATGTTAAAGGGATCTCTACAAGATTGCTATCTTGGGCTATAATCATTTTTAGAGACAGAACTTTGAGATTCAATTCAAGAATGCTTGTCCTGTTCATGAATGGTCTAGCTGGAGTATGTTAGGCGGAAACCTGTGCAGTTCCCTCTGGGACCACTGCAAAAGATTTAGGACTACAGGTGTTTGGCAGTAAACCCACTTGGTAGCAGTCTGTACCATACAGATTGACTTGGTAGCTGTGGCTGAGCAGTCAGACTTCCCTCAAGAAGAGTTAAGCAGTACGTGGAGTATACAATATAGGGCAATTCATCACCGTAAGACAAGCAAACACGCAACGAGGTTCAGTGTAAAGATATTAAGGTATTTATTTATAACGGAACATCTATGGAAAACACTATGGCACCATCACGGCAAACACTTCATTCACAATTACTCTACGAAGAAGAAACGATCAATCCCCCTAACAATATTTCCACAAGTCTAGGTTCTACCAGCATCACTTTTTTACAGACAGAGGTGTATGCCTCAACCTAGATGGCACTCTTATATTAGTTAGGACGGGAGAGAAAAAGAAGCAGGTTACGCAATCAACACAGTTCAATACTTCATGGGAAAAATAAAGTTCAGAGGTCAGGCCCACTCGGAGAGAGGCAAGGCGATATGTCCCAAAAAGTCTCTTAGTGGAAATGCATTCGAGTCTTTGTAGCAAATTGTTATCGGCAGATTGAAGCAGTTTAGAACAATACGTGAGAAAGCTTGGAGGCGACCCAACGGAAAAGAGAGGATTAAGACACCTCCCTCGAACCGATCGAAAGGGAAGCCAGGCGGACACGGTACCTTGTTTGTTGAGAGACAGCTCCGGCGGGGGCAGTTGTTCCTGGTGGTGGATGCACATCGGGTCTTTGCCAAGAGTAGAGATGATCTCGTCGTTGAAGAAAAGTGAAGTCCGGTGCACCACCAGGGAAGAGACCAGCCACGGAGTGCTCCGTCACAAGGCACCACCTTTTGGTCGCGGTACAGGGGTAGTGGCTATCCGGTTGCCGAGGTGCTCTGCACGGGCAATTCCACCACTGCGTCCTGAGGCGAAGAAAAAGCAAAGGGGACTGATTGTTCCCACCGTCAGGGGAAGAGACTCTCCGGCAGGGAGATCTCCTCTGTCGTCGGGAAGTGGTGAGTCGGTTCCGCAGGGCTCCACCGGAGGTGTCCTCGTGCAGGTCGGCTCAGCGTTACCCTCGTCGGATTCTTAGGTACTGTGGCGACTTCTGAAGATCCAGTCCCAAAAGCCCTGCTTTTATGCAGAAAACCCCCATTCATTCAGCCTAGCTGTCAATCAACACACGCTAAGTGGTGAGCGGGGAGGCTCACCAGTTGGGCCAATTACACCAGAGTGCGACCAGAGTTGGCAAGGCAACTCGGTCCAGGGTGCCTAAACCCCCTCCCACGCCCCTGTGGTAACCCAGACAGAATGGCACCACTTTGGAGGGTCTCTGTACAGAGGCCCGCCAAAAGTGGAACAAAGGGCTCAACCTTTGGTTTAGGAGTCACAGAGACGAACACAGACGCCATTTTAAAAACCGAGTTCTGGCAGAAAATACCATCCGATAAACTTATTTAGGATAAGTAGACCGGTGGTACGTTAGAGATTAACGGGAAACAGTATCATTCTCCAACAATGGGAAGAATCCCATAGGGTTATATTCAGGGTCGAACATAACAAGTAGTTTCCACTGCCACCAGCCAAAACTCGACGAGGGGGGACGGGACAGTGCCCCCTCGAATAACATATTCAGGAGTAATCGAATTACCCCTACTAGTACGTCCACAATAGGATGGTTTGTACTAGTTCTGTTACTAAATTTAGGTCTAGTAAAGCCAATGGTGACTTTACATGCCCCGGGAGACAGTAGTCAGTCCCCGGGTATGGAGTCTATGACGGAGGTCCGCTAGGACGCCCCGGTGTTACGGCACGTAGGGTGCGGTGTAACACACATAGAAAAACATATGAGACCCTATGGAGTAAAAGACCCCATAGCCCATAGAACACATTGACATTCAAAGGAATTACACACATACATGTCCAAGAGTGGGAGAAAAAGAGTCTCACTCTTGGCAGGATGGAAAAAACAAACTCCCGAAATCCAGCAAAGCTGCTGGAGGACTCACTAGGTTAGGAAATTCAGCCTAAACATAGAATTCTCCCTAACACTCGCCCCCCCCCCCCCCAGACTAAGGGACAGGAGGATTTAACCCACTCCTGGGTGAATCTCATACCTCTAGTTGATGACATACATCCTAGAGAGACCATCAGCATTTTGGTGGTGACATCCTGACCTGTGTTCAATGGTGAAATCAAACCCATGCAGGCAGATCGACCATCTCAATAGTTTTGGGTTTTCCCCTTTCATTTGCATTAACCATCTCAAGGGTTAGTGGTCAGTCTGAATGACGAAAGTACAACCATACAAGTATGGCCTAAACTTCTTCAGAGCCCACATGATAGCAAAGCGCTCTCTTTCGATTGTTGCCCACCTTGTTTCAGGATCCTTCAGCTAGCGGCTGATGAAGCAAACGGGGTGCTCCCTACCTTTCTCATCCAGTTGACTGAGTACGGCACCTATGCCTACATTTGAAGCATCTGTCTGCACAATGAAGTGTTGGCGGTAATCAGGAGCTCTGAGTACTGGGGCTTCGCAAAGAGCCTTTTTCAGGTTTTTAAAAGCCTGATTGCACTCCTCCATTTAACCTTTTTAGGAAATTTGGGCGAGGAGATGACATTCACTGGAGAAGCTATGGTCCCATAGTTCTCTATGAAATTCCTGTAATACCCAGTGAGTCCTAGGAAGGCTCTCACTTGGGTTTGAGTAGTAGGAGTTGTCCAATTTTGCACAGCTTCAATCTTACTGAGCAAAGGCCTTATTTCTCCACCTCCTACCTCATGTCCAAGGTAGACTACCTTACTCTGTCCAATTTGGCATTTACTCGCCTTTATGGTCAGATTGGCTCGTCCCAGAGCCGGCAAAACATCTCTCAGGTGGGTTACATGTTCTTCCCAGGAATTGCTGAACACTGCGATGTCATCCAACTATGCCATGCAGAAGTCCTCCATCCCATTCAGAACCTGGTTTACTCTCCGTTGAAACGTAGCAGGTGCATTCTTTAATCCGAAAGGCATTACCTTAAACTGGTATAAGCCAACAGGGGTAGAAAATGCAGTTTTCTCCTTGGCATGGTCTGTCAGGGCTATTTGCCAATAGCCTGACGTCAAGTCAAATGTGCTGAGGAACTTGGCGGCGCCAAGTTTATCCACCAACTCATCTGTTCTTGGCAAAGGGTGGGCATCAGTCTTGGTGACTGCATTAAGAGCTCTATAATCCACGCAGAATCTAAGCTCTTTAGATCCGGCCTTTGGTACTAACACAACTGGGCTAGACCATGGACTTGTAGAGGGCTCTATTACCCCGAGATCAAGCATCTTGCTGACCTCACCTTTGATGTGGGTTTGTACGTTTTCTGACATTCTGTATCCTCTGCTTTTGACTGGCAGACAGTCACCAGTGAGTATGTCGTGCTGGCCCCAAGGGGTCAAGCCTGGGGAAAGCGAGAACAGAGAGGCAAACTGATTCAACATGGATTTGCACTCTTCTTGTTGCTCGGGTGTCAGATTGGAGGAGAGATTTACTCCTTCAATTTTTTCGTCTAAAGGTAAGCCTCTGAGGAGATCCGGAAGAGCTTCACTCTCTTCTTCTTCCTCGGATGATGCTAGAAGCAACGCTCCTACATCGGGTCTTGAGACATACACTTTGAGTCGGTTGGTGTGAAAGACTGTCGGAGCCTCCCTGGGATTGCCCAAGTCCACCAGATAGTTCACCTCTCCGAGTTTACCCACAACTCTGAAGGGTCCCATCCACTTATCTTGCAAGGCCCTCTGCCTTGTTGGGATCATAACGAGAACAAGCTGGTCTTGAGCAAACTCAACCATGTTAGCCTTTTGATCGTGCCAGTGCTTAACCAATGCTTGTCCAGCTTTCAAGTTATCTTTTGCTTCCGTCATCATGTGCGACATTCTCCTCCGGAGGCCTATCACGTAGTCAGTCACTCTGACTGGTTTGGGGGAAGGAGCACTCTCCAACCCCTCCTTAATCAGGGCCAATGGACCTCTGACGGGATGACCATAGAGTAGTTGGAAGGGAGAGTAACCTACTCCCTCCTGAGGGACTTCTCTATAAGCAAAGAGAAGGCATGGCAGTAGAAGGTCCCACTTACTCTTAAGGGGTTCTTCTAAAGCACCTATCATGCTCTTCATGGTTCGGTTGAACCGTTCTACCAACCCATTGGTTTGTGGGTGGTAAGCTGTTGAGAACTTGTAAGTAACTCCACAGGTTTTCCACATGGCTTTCATGTAGTGGGACATAAAGTTTGACCCCCTGTCAGAGATTACTTCCTTAGGAAACCCGACCCTAGTAAAAATACCAAGGAGGGCCTTAGCCACAGCCAGAGCGGTAACAGTCCTCATAGGAATTGCCTCAGGATACCTAGTAGCATGGTCTACTACAACAAGTATAAACCTGTTGCCTGAGGAGGTTGGAGGAACAAGGGGACCAACAATGTCAATCCCTGCTCTCTCAAACGGGACTCCTACAACAGGGAGAGGCACTAAAGTTGCCACATTCTTGGAGCCAACCTTACCAGAGGTCTGGCAGGTGTGGCAGCTCCTGCAGTGTTTTTCTACTTCGGCCCCCATCTTCGGCCAATAGAAGTAGAGAGAGAGCCTTTCCTTACTCTTCTTGAAACTCAAGTGACCAGCCAAAGGAATCTTGTGGGCTAACTGCAAGAACTGTGGTCTGTTCTCTTGGGGTACTACAAGTCGTTTGTAGTCTCCAGGTGCCGACTCGGTCGGTTCACTGTAGAAGAGGCCATCTTCCCAGTGCAACCTGTATTTCCCAGGCTCTTGCCCTTCAGCCTGAGCTTCTGCCTGGTGGCGAAGACCTTCCAGAGTTGGACATTCTCTCTGTCCCTTACTGAAGTCTGCCCTGCTGGGTCCACCTTCTGCCATTAAAGACTGCAGCTCAGGATGGTCAACAGGATCCAGATCTCCAATGAGTTCTTGGCCTTCCATTAGCTCTTCCTCAGAATTTAATTCTACCACACAGGGTTGTACCTCCCTCACAGCCTCAGCTGGAGGTGGAGTTACGGGTGTAACTTTGGACAACCGCGGGGAAGTCCGTGTTGGCTGTACTGAAATGCGGGCTGCTGGTTTCGGGATAGAAGTCTTAGGTTTCCCTTTCGCTTCTGATTTCTTGGAGACAGCTGCCGACAATTCCAGTGGAGCAGGAGTGATCTCTTTCTTCATCATCTCCTGGAGAGTACCGCGCATGGTCCTCTCTCTTGCGGGTCTGGTTAGCTCCTGTAACCGTTTACTAGGAGGTCTGGGAGTATGTGATACAACTCCGAGAGTTTTCAAATCGTTACCCAACAGTACGCATCCTGGTACCTCACTCTGTATGCTGACAGGTATCTTCACAGTCATGTCGTTACACTGGATGAGAACTGGTAATTGGGGAAGCATCTGCACAGGCCCTCCAGCTAACCTGGTGCGGTGTTTGGGTGCCTTAGCAACATCCTCAGCCTGAAAAAAAGATTTATCCACCACATTTATGCTGGCTCCAGTGTCCCTAATGGCAGGAGTCTCCTGACCATTCACCTGGACACTGTCCTTATAATACTCTTTAGTATTATCGGGAATAGAATTATAGACATCTAAATTCTGTTGTTCCCACAACCCCAGAGATACTAAAGAAACGCTGGCTGAGACTCCAATGGGTTTGTCAGCTAGCAGTAGAAAGTTTCCACTTGCCATTTGGACTTTCTCGTCTGGAGCGAAGGCTAAGGAGACAAGCTGGACCCCTGAAGGTTTACCCTTACATCTGGGATCTCCTTTCACGTGGTCAGTCGAGCCACAAACAAAGCATTTACCGAATGCTTTTTGGAATGGTGGCTTGTTCTGACCTCCTTCCGGTTTGGCACCAGAAGACACACTATGCTGCTGTGGTTTTCCCGGTGGCTTACCCTTCTGGTTTTGTTTGGGGCCCTCTTTGGAATTTGAGTTATTCGAATTCTCTTTTGAGTCTTTTTTAGGCTGTTTTCCCTCATCCTTTTTCTGAGTTGCCCCAGAATCCTTATGAGTAGCCCTGTTGGCAACCCACAAGTCAGCAGTCTTAGGTAGCTTCCGGGAATCCAGTTCCTTTGAATCAGCCAAGTGCTGTCTGAGCTCAGGAGAACAGGCATCATGAATCGACTCCAACATAAAAAGATTCCTCGTACCCTCATAAGTGTTCACTTTGTAACCCTTAATCCATCCCTCTAAGTTTTTCAACCCTTCACTCACCCAGGTAGCCCAAGGGGTACCATCATGCTTTTTGACCCCTAACCTCTTAAGATGCTGGGAAGGGGTCTTCCCAAATCTAGCTATCAAAGCTAGTTTCACACTTTCGTAATCCGTCTTATCCACCTCCCCCAACTCCATTACCACATCAGTCGCAACAGGAGGGAGCCTAGAGAACAACCAGGGAAGTAAATCATTCCCGGTGATGTCCTGGAGCCCATGAATGTATTCAAACAGTTTTAACCAATCCAACACATCCAATCTCGGTTCATACATACTCACTAATTCCTTCGGCAACCGGGGTCTTTTGGGACTGGAGCTCCTAGAGGAACCAGAGGAGAGAGAAGCATTTTCTATAGACAACTTTTTCAACTCTAACTCATGATTAAATTCTATTTCCGAGTCTTAACTCAGCTTGCTTCTGCTCAGCCTGGGCATTCATCCGTCTGAACTCGAGCTCTTGGTTTCGTTCAGATTGAGCCAAGAACCGTTTGTATACTAATTCGAGCTTCATTTTTTCAAGTTCAAAATAAGCAGGGTTACATGTGGGACCTCATATGGGCCCCGTAGGCACAGCTGGTAAGGCAGGTAGAGGAGCAGGGGAGACAGTTTTGTTAGCCTCTCCGTCCTCGTCAGCCTCTTCATCGCTATCATCAGAATTACAATTTAGATCAACACCATCACTGTTATCTACAGTTGCTGGAGAACTTGGTTCCTCTGAACCAGTACCCAGACTTTGGTTCGCCAGCAATCTCTCTATTAGTTCTAACTTCTTGCCTCTTACAGAAAGATTCTCTTGCCTACAGAGAGCTCGCAAACTCTCAGTATTTTCACCTGACAAGGATTCTTGACTGTAAGTTTCCATCGTAGACATGTTTTTGAAAGTTGCTTTTTAGTGCTAAGCTTCGTGGTTAGTTATCCTAAAGTGTCGAAAAGCACTCTAAACTGTATACTCGATACAAATCCCACCGCTGTACACCAGTGTTAGGCGGAAACCTGTGCAGTTCCCTCTGGGACCACTGCAAAAGATTTAGGACTACAGGTGTTTGGCAGTGAACCCACTTGGTAGCAGTCTGTACCACACAGATTCACTTGGTAGCTGTGGCTGAGCAGTCAGACTTCCCTCAAGAAGAGTTAAGCAGTATGTGGAGTATACAATATAGGGCAATTCATCACCGTAAGACAAGCAAACACACAACGAGGCTCAGTGTAAAGATATTAAGGTATTTATTTATAACAGAACATCTATGGAAAACACTATGGCACCATCACGGCAAACACTTCAATCACAATTACTCTACGAAGAAGTAACAATCAATCCCCCTAACAATATTTCGACAAGTCTAGGTTCTACCAGCATCACTTATTTACAGACAGAAGTGTATGCCTCAACCTAGATGGCACTCTAATATTAGTTAGGACGGGAGAGAAAAAGAAGCAGGTTACGCAATCAACACAGTTCAATACTTCACGGGAAAATGCAAGGCAAGAAGGCAAGAACCACAATAGATCATAAAGTTCAGAGGCCAGGCCCACTCGGAGAGAGGCAAGGCGATATGTCCCAAAAAGTCTCTTAGTGGAAATGCGTTTGAGTCTTTGTAGCAAATTGTTATCGGCAGATTGAAGCAGTTCAGAACAATACGTGAGAAAGCTTGGAGGCGACCCAACGGAAAGAAGAGGATTAAGACACTTCCCTCAAACCGATCGAAAGGGAAGCCAGGCGGACACGGTACCTTGTTTGTGGAGAGACATCTCCGCCGGGGGCAGTTGTTCCTGGTGGTGGATGCACGTCGGGTCTTTGCCAAGAGTAGAGATGATCTTGTCGTCGAAGAAAAGTGAAGTCTGGTGCACCACCAGGGAAGAGACCAGCCGCGGAGTGCTCCGCCAAAAGTCACCACCTTTTGGTCACGGTACAGGGGTAGTGGCTATCCGGTTGTCGAGGTGCTCTGCACGGGAAATTCGACCACTGCGTCCTGAGGCGAAGAAAAAGCAAAGGGGACTGGTTGTTCCCACTAGTCAGGGGAAGAGAATCTCCGGCAGGGAGATCTCCTCTGTCGTCGTGAAGTGGTGAGTCGGTTCCGCAGGGCTCCACCGGAGGTGTCCTCGTGCATGTCGGCTCAGCGTTACCCTCGTCGGATTCTTAGGTCCTGTGGCGACTTCTGAAGATCCAGTCCCAAAAGCCCTGCATTTATGCAGAAAACCCCCATTCATTCAGCCTAGCTGTCAATCAACACACGCTAAGTGGTGAGCGGGGAGGCTCACCACTTGGGCCAATCACACCAGAGTGCGACCAGAGTTGGCATGGCAACTCGGTCCAGGGTGCCTAAACCCCCTCCCACACCTCTGTGGTAACCCAGACAGAATGGCACCACTTTGGAGGGTCTCTGTACATAGGCCCGCCAAAAGTGGAACAAAGGGCTCAACCTTTGGTTTAGGAGTCACAGAGACGAACACAGACGCCATTTTAAAAACCGAGTACTGGCAGAAAATACCATCCAATAAACTTATTTAGGATAAGTAGACCGGTGGTACGTTAGAGATTAACGAGAAACAGTATCAATCTCCAACAATGGGAAGAATCCCATAGGGTTATATTCGGGGTCGAACATAACAAGTAGTTTCCACTGCCACCAGCCAAAACTCGACGAGGGGGGACGGGACAGTGCCCCCTCGAATAACAGATTCAGGAGTAATCGAATTACCCCTACTAGTACGTCCACAATAGGATGGTTTGTACTAGCTCTGTTAGTAAATTTAGGTCTAGTAAAGCCAATGGTGACTTTACATGCCCGGGGAGACAGTAGTCAGTCCCCGGGTATGGAGTCTATGACGGAGGTCCGCTAGGACGCCCCGGTGTTACGGCACGTAGGGTGCGGTGTAACACACATAGAAAAACATATGAGACCCTATGGAGTAAAAGACCCCATAGCCCATAGAACACATTGACATTCAAAGGAATTACACACATACATGTCCAAGAGTGGGAGAAAAAGAGTCTCACTCTTGGCAGGATGGAAAAAACAAACTCCAGAAATCCAGCAAAGCTGCTGGGGGACTCACGAGGTTAGGAAATTCAGCCTAAACAGAGTAGCATAACAATCGATCATTTTTTATCATTTTTGAGATTGATTTAGCTATTTTCATAGAAAAAAGATCTAAATTTAGCATATTACCTGTATCATGGGTAACCAGATTGGAGTGTTCTGTTACAATGCCCATAGATTGATGCACATTACTAGATACAATAAAATTACCTGATTGGCTGGCTTCATTCTGATCCTTTTAGTATTTTTAATAGAGGCAAACAAATTATTTCTAGCCATGTCACAATCAGGTAAATATTTCTCATACACTCTTCTGCTGTTCTCCGTCCACAAGCAAGGAATATATCCCTGAGGATTCCTTCCTGATGTTTCCTGGGTCACAAATGGGACAATTTTAATTTGATTATTTCTTTCTCGGCATATCATGATTTTTGGAAAGGCTGATCCCAATGCGTGTGTTGTTACAGTGACTGACATGTTCTTCTTATTACCTGGGGTAAGCTTTTTAGAAGTTAAATGATTTTGCTTGTGTGTTCATTTTCTCTGAACAATGATTGGTTTTGCATTATTACCTGTAACAGAAGACCCTTGAGGATTTAAATTGCCAGTGGGAGCAAAGACATGCCCTAAGCCTATTTGGTCTACATTTACACAGCCTTCACCCATTCCTTGTGCAGGTTTTGGGGAAGCTGAGTATCTTGAATTACTATAATCAGTTAATTTAAAGCTTCCTCAATTCAATGTTCCTGTACCGGAGGATCCTACATAATAATAGTCATGTCAACCAGTCTAATAATTTCTTGTTTCATAAATTGTTGATCTTTATATAGATTATTACATAACGAGAAAGTGATTTATGTATGGTCAGTAACTCCGGTTCCGCTCGTGAGGCATCCATACATGATGAATCTGAAGAGCAAAAACTTGAATTGCATCTTGAAGAGGAAGCATATGCCATCATTGCGATTTGCGTTAGTTCTGGTGTTTTATCTAAATTAATCAAAGGAATAGGATTATGTGTTGCTATGGTATGTTGTTCTCCTAAATGTCTAATAGTTTTATTAGCATTTGACTATACCTGTAGGCTTCAACATACATCTAAAAGAGAGTAATTTTCAGTTTGGTTATCCAATGATATATTGCATAAGTGCTAATTTTGTTAATAGATTCTTCAGAGGTATTAGAGGAAAGTGGCTCAACAATAATAGGCCTTGTGGATGGCTTTTGAAAAGCTGTTATCTAGCCTTGTTCTTTCTCTGCAATATCATTCATGTCACAGATAGAGCTTGTAATTACAATCACTACCAGCTCAGATTGTTTGTTCAATTTCTTACAGTTTCTCTTTTTCAGATTGAAGTTTGCTGTAAGAACGCGAGAACAATGATCACTGGCATAGTTCTGTATATTATGGCAAGTTACCAAAACAGTGTCACATTAAATATAATACAGCTGCACGTACTTAAAATACTGGTATTTCAACACTTACCTAGTCAGATGTTAGAGCGTAAGGACGTACGTGTGAGCACCCTCAGCCCCAAGGAATTGCAAGAAACGACTTGCCTCGCCACTTCCTGTGCTGCACTGTGTGCCGTGAATGGTGCTTTAAGGGTACTGCTGAGTGCCCAGGCAAAAAGAGCTCTGGCTCCTACCAATAGAGGCTGTCAAAAGACTGCTGTATTCTGTGCAAAAAATCACTTGCCTCGCCACTTCCCACGCTGTGCTCCGCACAGTGAATGGTGTTTTAAGGCAACTACTGAGTGTCCAGGAACAATGGGCTCTGCCTCCTACCAATAGATGCCATAGAAAGGCTGATGTATTCCATGCAAGAAACCACTTGCTTCAACACTTCCCGCACTGCGCTCTGCATGGTGAATGGAGTTTTAAGCCACATTATGAATGTCTAGGCAAAAAGAGCTTCTCCTCCTACCAATAGAGGCTGTGTGGGCTACATTGACCCACTGAAGAGAATGTCGCCAAAACCAAGCTGCATTTGCGTAGAAACAGCAACATGGTTGTGCTGGTTCCTGTGAGCACCATGGCCTTAAAACTGCGTTTTGCAGCAGCAAAAAGATGCCTGCACCTTCTTGCCAAGCATACATTGGGCAGGATGGTACAAGGGGACACACTGAGGGAGCGTGGCAGTGTGTGCTGACATTTACCTTTGGAATAAAGTGAAAAGGCAGCACTGCTTTGCTGCAATCCCAAAATCTTCATTATAAAGGAATTTTTTTCACCTTTAAAAAATGCTGCTCTGACGCTATTTCCATCTGTTCTGCCTTAAACCACTTTGATTAATAAGACCCTGCCATTCCCAGTATATCTCATTGTGCTTCAGCAAAAACCAGGCATGATTTCTGAATGACAGGCCCTGTCAAATCTACTCTGAGGAAAATCAACAAAGAGCTTCACTTTTCCCGCACGGGAAAACGCGTTCATTTTCTTTACAATGTATCAAAGCTCAGTAGTTCAATGAAACTCCAGCTATCTGAGACATGTCAATTTCAATACATCTGTGCTTCAAACAAAACTCCTGCATACAAGGAAACAACTATAGCTGCAAGACAGTGTGGGAATCCAGAGGGAGATGCAAAATCGAATTTAAAATGAAATGCCATCTTTTAACCACACATGTAAAATGGGCTTTGCAAACTCCAGGAGAAAGGCCTGTTTTAAAAGTAAACTGTAGAAAGAAAGCCTGCCATTATCTAGCAATGTGAAGGGGTTTGTTGCTGGGGAAAAAACACACATGGGTTATTTTATTCAACGGGCTTGTTTAATTCAGGACCAAATATAAGAAAGTAAAACTGTTAAACCATATTGGCTGTTTTTTTCAAGATCCAAAAGAAAAATAGGTTTCTGCTTGGGGGATGCTACACACAGAAGGGCCTCTCTCAGCAGATATTAACACCATAGTGATAATTATTAAGTTGGACAGAATCTAGTCTAGGCTGAACCCACTGACAATGGGACCTCCAGGAACAAGGAAGTGTGAAGTGGGGTAGGGAAGTATACCTTCAATCCAGATGGGAAACTCCCACCTTGCTCTGGAGGAAATGGAAATGACAGTTGGTGGCAGCTGAAGAAAGAAAAAAATGGCCCAGTGACAGACAATGGACTGCCATTTGCTTCTAAAGACTATTTATGAATAAAAATGTAAAGACCTTTATCTCTGCAGCAAGACTTTGTAAAAATGTAAAATGTTTGCAGTTTATAAGTGATTTTTTTGGGCTTTCATTTAAGTCATGGTAAAATTAATTGACGCTTTTTGAATCGAAATGGCAAAGAATCGGGGTTTACAAGGAAAGTATCCATGATGCCAATGCAATTTTTTATACTTACATCCCTTATGTTAATCGACAAATGTGTATAATGTTTTGGAATTTTAAGTCGAAGCATTCATACTCAAAATTACAAAAAAGTCTTAGTAGGGTGAAACAATGTCTCACAGATTGCAGAGTTGGAGTGCTATGTTCTACACAACATATGTAACCTGTATATATAATTTGCTAAGAGATTTCAAATGTATAAATATACCATTTGCGGCCAAATCGGATTTTGGCTAAAATAACTGTGCAAGGTTTTTTTGAACATTGTAAGTAAACTCACACCATAAATCTGCACTCCTGCTTTAAAATCAAACCAGTTGAGAGTGAGGCAGAGATTAGCACCCCTGTCCAATCCCATCAGATAGAGGTGTGCTTAGCTAAGCTGGCCCAGCCATATACTTGGATGATGTCACTGTGCACTATAAATAAGAGTCCCTGACACACACACAGACACAGACTCAACCTGATTTTCCTGGACTGGCGTTCCGTTCCTGTTTCATTCATCCTGTTGAGTGCAGATTCCAACTACAAGCCCAAAGCATTGCTGATCCTACTCCAGGGCCCACTGCAAAACCCAAGCAGTGATGATCTTATTCCCAGGAAGGCCATTGAGCCAGAGTAAACCCACAAAATTCCCATTAAAAAGGGGAAAGCTGTGGTATTCTTTGAGAAGCAACCTGAACCAGCCTGGCTTGCTGCCCACTAACTGCTTGCCTACTAACTGCATCCAGAGGTACCTGTGCCATCCTGTGACCAGAATTACCATCCGGTGACCCGACCTGCACAGCTGTCCTTTACCAGGCGTGCTGCCGTGTAGTGACCAGAACCATTGACGGTCCAAAATCCCAAATAAAAGGGGGCTGTAAGTATAATCCCTACCACATAGAAATCCATAGTCTACTTTGTCTTGCATTTGTCCTTATCCCAATCTCTAAGCCAACCGATCCTTATCCTGGTAACTTGTTAAAACTGTCAGAATTCTCTGTGTTCTTGCCCTTGATCTGCAAGCATTAGCGCCACTTTTCTCTTAATTCCTGTTTTGCGCAGATCATAAATCATTAGCAATATTTGGATTCAATAAATTAATTTCCCCTCAAGAAAAGGGGTACACTGCGTGAAGGGTTACAACTGCAGTGTAACTTTGATATTCACGGGTGGCGTTCCTCATTTCTTAGCCATTAAATCTAGTTTAAGTAAAATTTGACTTTCACTTTTAAAAAACAATTAATTTTTTTCACTGTTCTATTTTCCTAAAAACGAACCTCACTCTAACTTCCAAATCTCTCTCAATTCACCAGCTAGAGACCTATTAACACCTTTATGTTATATATACCTATTCCCCAAGCCAGAAACCGCACTCCAAATCAGATTATTTCACCCATTTTTATTCAAAGACGTTTTAATAAATTTACACAGAAATTGAAAGGAAATGCAACTTTTACACGTGTCATTTTGCTGCCATCCCTTTTAAACTTTCCACTATGTTTTCAATTGTATTCTCTCTTGGTAATCCATTGCTGGGGATTGTTAGTGTCTATGCATTGTAGCTTTAGTGAGAAATTGTTTTTTACCTTAAAGTTTGAACCGCACCTTAATTAATTATTTGTCCATTTCCGAATGTCATTTCATAACATTGCAAGGGGTTTAAAATATGTTTTCCACTCTTATTTGGTGAGAGAAGGTTGGATCTGATTCTTTTTTCTGCATCTTATTCCTTATTACCTGGTGTGTCTTTCTATCCATTCAGAATTCAATTATTTGTGAGTTGAGGGAATATTGCAGGGGGAAATCCTAACTTTGGTGCTATCTTTCCTAAATCAAAAAGTGCTTCTATTCCCTGGTGTTTTGTATAGGTTCCACTAGAAGGTTAAACCAAGTGCATTGCTTACATCCTCAAAATAATTTTCACCCCATTGATGATTGCTGCCCCATATTAAAAATTGTATGATTTCTTTTGAATGTTAAAATAAATAAATAAATATTGCATTTTACCAAGCAGCCTGGTTCATGGTCCATTGTGACCTGGGTATTTAAAAAGGGGGTGTGATACGAGTTGTGTACCATCTCAAATTGAATTGCATAAAATAAGGAGGAAAGCATCTCAGTTGTGCGCTACATACTAGGCCGAGACCAAGGTGTGTGTCGCCTGATTGAAATCCTTAACAGCTGTATAAAGACCGCTGTATTCTGTGCAAGTAACCACTTGCCTCGTCACTTCCCACCAAATAGTATGTCTTCATATGTTGATCTGGTTATAAATCTCACTCACATTGCAGGCAGCCAGTATGTATATGTTTTCTTACAGTGGTATGTCATACCATATTTCTACTGGCAATATGGTCAAAGCAAACAGGAGCATGCTCTTACATGTGAATAGTGGGTTATATTGGAATAATCAGCATGCATATGCATTCTTATAGTATCATTACTGGCATCAGGAGCAAAGCAAAATTAGTATGTTTTTTATGTGGGAATACTGGCACATATTGTGGCAGCCAGCATGGACATAATAGGAGACAGCCAGCATAAACATTTGTATTTTACACTGTCAAAATACTGACATATATAGGCCGATTCATGGAATTAATGTGCGCTGAAATTTTTGGCGCAAGCGTGCGAATCGCAGCGCAAGTGCAAAAATCGGATTGAAACCCACGCACAGCGATTCATGGAAGTCTGTGCGTGTGTAAATCCCAGGATGTGCGCCAAAACTCTGCGTGGCGCACGCTGGCGCACGCGTCTGCAAACAGCATGCGCTACACACACAGCAAAATCACACATAACGCGGCGCACACAGCAAAAGTAGGAACAGGGGGCGTGACATGCGGAATGGGGAACAACGCGTGAAAATGTGGGCTTCACAGGGGAAGTACAGGAGGCAAATGCACGGAACGCCCACACGCACGTTCAAAACACGTATTCATGGAATCGAACGGGGCTAACGCGTGCACCAAAGAAGACGCACTAATCCGGAAACACGTACGCCAGCAGAAAGCAGGCGTACGTGGACCCGCGCAGCATAAAAGTGCGCGCAAATAACAAACAAGCTCAGACGCCAGGATGAATATACCGTTCCTAGCAGCAGTGGTCGTGGGATACCGCAGGAGGAGGAGAAGGATAGTCAGGCCCAGAATATTTACACCCAGAACCGGCCTTTTTGGGATGCCTGATGACCAGGTGTATGGGAGGTACAGGTTTCCACCTCAGATAATACTCGACCTGGTCAGTTAGTGGGAGGATGACCTCACATCACCCACCCTGTGCTCCCAAGTGCTCAGCCCCCTGGAGAAGGTCCTCAATGTACTGCACTTCTTGCCCACTGGATCATTTCAGCGGACAACTGCTATAGTGGGGGGGTGTCACAGGCCACGCAGTCACACTGCCTACACTAGGTTTGGCCATCATGACTGCACGCCCATCAGTCCGCAGGCACATATACCTGCCCAGAACACCTGCAGAAAGGCAGGCTGCCATCCAGGATTTTTACGGGGTGGCACAATTCCCCAAAGTGCTAGGTGCCATTGATTGCACCCATGTGGCTCTACGTCCAGGGCATCTGAGCACATCTACAGAAACCGCAAGCACTGGAATTCCATCAACGTCCAGGTAGTATGTGATGTCATCACCTCAGTATATGCCAACTATCCAGGGTCCACCCACGACAGTTTCATTTACAGAATGTCAACCCTAAACCGGGACCTAGAAGCAAGGCAGCATGGCGATACATGGCTGCTTGGTGAGTATAAATGCCTCTGCACATGTATGCATGTCACATACTGAGTAATGTCACAACCCCACTAATGATACCCATCATCACCTCCCCAGGGGACAGTGCCTACCCTCTGAGCACCCACATGATGACGCCAATTCGGAACCCCACCACGCCACCCGGGGTAAGATACAACACAGCCCATATTGCAACCCGGGGCATAGTGGAGCGCACATTTGGAGTACTCAAGTCACGCTTTCGCTCCCTTGACCGTTCTGGTGGGCAGCTACTATACGCTCCCCCAGTAGTGTGCAGGATCATTGTGGCAGCATGTGTCCTGCACAACGTTGCAACCTGCCGTGGACATGGTGGTTCCCCCACATCCCCAACCACATGCACGCCCGCTGCGCATGGGAGGGGAAAGGCGCACGTGGTGAGGCAGCCCGTACGCAGCTGGTGGCTAATTACTTCACCTAAAATCACACCCCTGCGGAGTGCACACAGCCCTGGCACATACCAGCTGACAATCAATGATGATGACATAAGGGACAGTCAACTGTCACTACCATATCAGCCTGAGAATGGTCATCTGGAAGTGCTACATTGTGTGCATCCCAACCTACCTAAAGACAACCAATGATGTGTGATAAAAAGACACACATATTCATGCTGCATGAATGACTACCCCCTTGCAAAATACAACATGGAACTAGTGCCATGTCACCCAACACCTCCCCATCTCAGCTACCCAACACACCATGGCATGTCATGCAATGTGAAAGCAACCAAATGAATGCACAACACATGACACAAGTGTCACAAAGTGCACTGTCTGAAATGGAAACATGCCACAGACAATATGCTCCCAGTAATCAATAAGAAACAGCACACATGAACAAATACTTACCAGCAACACAATACAGAAACAAAGGATGAAACAGTGGCAAAATATGACAGTACAAAATCAAAGTAGTGCAAGTCTTACAACCTGAATATGCCAGCACATCGACCCCTTCCAACTGTACAATGTTACTGCCACGCAAATGTCTCAGTGTACTGCATACAACATGAACTCCATCTGCAAAGTAAACGGCCTTGTGAAGACATGAGGAAGGAACCTGCAAATTACGAGGAAGACATGGATGCACAAGCACATATCAATACACCATTCAGTGTACAAAACAACAACAATATCCACTAGGAATGTCTACACAGTATTGACTACAGACTGCCCACACAGCTCATGGGAGCCCAACGTCACTGTGTAATTCACTGTCACTTGGTCACACCCTTTGCAAGCCCATGGAAACGGGAAGCAGGAGGGGTGTGTGTCTCACGAACCCAAGCATCTAACCCAAACTCAGGACAAGCCTGCATGTGCCCACCCGGAATACAGTGGATGCCCACCGGAGCCACACAAGGCAACACACTGTAAAAAAATAAAAATAAAAAATAAAAAATGGCCATGTGGGGGCCACCCAGGAGGTTTGAGGACAGGGTGTACACCAACACCCACCTGCGTGGATGTTGCGGAAAAAAAATACCTCCTTGGGCTCATTGCCTGCTCGGCTATGCCATTGTGGGAGAACTGCTGTCGCTCTCCTCACCCTCTACCGCTGCATCAGGAGGTGGTGACACTATGGGAGGCAGCCCACGCCAAGCCCTGGTATGGTCCTCCATGGCAGCAAGCATGCAGGTCTGGAAGGTCTCATTTTGGAGGATTAATGTGCAGAGATCCCCATGCAGCACCTCACGGGTTGCCTGCATTTCTGCACGCGTGGCCTCGCGTGATGCTCGGATCTCCTAACGTGTTGCCTGCATCTCAAGGTCAACCAGAGTCTGCCTGAGTGTATGTAGTTCTTCCCTGAGGGCTTCCCTGTGGGCCTGGGACTCTATTGATATCGATTGGCACAGAGTCTCCAGTGCCGCCCGTCGGTCCCTGTCTGACGCCAACATGTCTTCCCTGTGTGATTGGCAAATGGAATCTGTTGCCTGCTGTTGTTGCTCCATCTGCCTTTCAGGGGGCAGAATGGAAGTGGCCACCCTCTCTATTGCCTGAGCCATCATTTCCACTGATGCTGCCTGTTGGGTTGCAATACCGTACATGGAGTTTTCCCATACAGTATTGCCTGGTGGCGCACGGCCTTCGCGTCGACGGTCACCACACCTGTTTGGGGCAAGGCAATCTGCACCTTGCTGTGTTGGCACTGCCTGAGACTGCAGTACTGCATTCCCCCTCTGATCTGCTGGCCCAGGAACAGGATCAGATGCTGTGGAGTGTGACCCTGCATCCGTAACTGCCAAAGGCGCACCTACCAACACTGCCATCCCCATAGAGGGTTCTCCCCCTGGTGCAGGTGGGTTGGACAGAACAGAATCCCTGCCAGAAACACTTACCTGCGACGGCACATAAGTCTCATCATCTGATTAAGCACCTGAATAAAGGTCTGGGGAGGTGCACCCAGAGACACCCCTGGAGAGTATGGCTGCAGTAACATTGGGTTCTCATCCACCACCACACCACGTCCCCCAATGGTGCCTGGTCGTGCCAGAGATTCCTCCTGGGTCTGCACCATCTCCTCAACCTCAACAACATCAAGTGCATCATCACCTGCAAAAACATGAAAGACAACAAATGGAAACAGGCATTAGCACCATACCACACACATAGGCTGTGACAAGCCACAGATCCAGTACATGATCAACACATGTCCCACATGACTATAACCCTGCCATGCATGCACTGTCAAAGAGTTGGAAGTGGATTCAAAAAGGCAGTCACTGGGGAGAGCAAGATGAAAAAGCAACACATTTGTAGCATGTTGGGTAGCACTGCCATCACACGTCAGGCTGTGAGTGGCATGTCCAATACACATACATGACACATGGCAGCACACAGATGTCATGTAGCATAGCCACGGTAAAGTACTAAACTACAGCAATATGTCAGTGATTGAGTACTGTCACTCATCCATGTGACATCGACATGATAAGAAGATTAATGCGGAATATTGTTTCAAAATATGCGTGTGCCACACACTGAAACACATCCTGTGTCCAAAAATACAGTCATTGTGGGCTGATCAATGGTTGGTCACTTTGACATCACATGAAACATCTGTCATGTTCCACATGCAAACAGCCCCTTATAATACTTTTTATGCAGGCCAATACTCCATCAGCCTGAATGGTTTAATCATTAACATAACCAGGTAATAATAGTGCCCCAGTGTGGCCTGTAAACAATGACCAAAGCATATCACATATGTCGCAATAGGGCATAAAATTGTCTAGCAAAAAGGGGAGAGTGCAAACAATCAGCATGATTGAACACTTACTGAATCAGACCAACGTAGTTGCAAGACAACAGTTCAAGGTAAAGTGCACAAATGTGGGCTTAATAGGCAACTGTGGCAAGAAGGGATACATTCATACCCAAATCCAAGGCACATGAATGTATGGGAGGATGCGCATGGGTGACCCATACCACTCAGGTGCACACACCCGCACCTGGCGCTCAATCTGAACATGACACCCAAACAACATACACATGGATTACACACACATGCATGGGCATTCACCGGACAATGAATCGTAATCAGGTAGTTCTCCCACGCCTTAGATCTGTTCCTCTGTGACGAAGGCCCCAGCAACAGACTCATGTTCAGTGTGTTTGTTATCCTCTGGCGGAGACCCACCGCCAGTCACCAGAGTAGCGGCATGATTTGAGGCCAGCTTGTTCTTTGCTCTGCGTTTCAGGTCATTCCACCGCTTGTAACAATCCTCAGCTGTGCACCTCAAAAATCCAAGGGCACTTATGTGGTCGGCGATGATCTACCAGTGTGCCTTACTTTGACCAGTTGTGGTCTTGGACCCTGCAGTCACCAGCATTTCGTGGCTATGTGCCGACACATAGGACACAAGTGCATCAAGTTCCGGTCATTAAAGCAAGGCTTCCTTGACATGCCAGAGTGTGTAGCCATGGCTGTGGTCTCAGCCTGTCGTGCCAGAGCACCCTTTTTCCTCTTCTTTAAAGGTGGAGTGGAGCCAGAGTGGCTTATGCTGCTCTGGTCAGTAGGGGCAGAAGCACCGGTGGCCTGGGTAGTACAAGTGTGGGAATGCACAATGACCATAGGTCTTGGCGCAGGCATTGGTTGCAGGGTAATGTTGGCAGGGGGAACGTCAGTTTGATGGACCTGGACCGACACTGCCCTGGCTGGGAGAGTCAGAGCTGGGGCGGAGGGAGCTGCATCTGCCCCTGAAGCCTCCCCATCCTGCATACTTGGGGCAGCAGATGACATAGCTGCCCCAGATCAACGTGGCTTGGTGACAACAACTTGCACCGCCACACGTGGCCTAGACTTGCTGACCTGGAAGTCAGCCTGGGAGTCATCCTGTGCCAGGTCAGGTGCCACAATGGGCTGGTCCAACAGGGGCTGAGCTGGGATGGTGTCAGCCACGTTTCCCTCGACCATGGGGGGGGGCAGGGGTTTCCCTGATTGGTCCTCCACACATGGGGGTATACGGGCACCCTGCAAATCCCGGCCACGTACCCTACCGCGCCCTCCACGGCCACCTCTTGAATGTCAGCCACCTTTGCCTCCCTTACCGCTTGGTCGCCTCCCAACCATGGCACTGATGTTGTTGTGCGTATGGGAGTTGCAGTAAATTATTGTCCTGGGCAATTGGGGGTCAAAGGGGTAGAGTACTAGATGGAATTCGTACCCTAGTGCTCTAATAAGGCTGTCTGTGACCCCTGGGGGAAGATGATGGGTCACGCAATGCACAGGCAGCCCAAAATCAAAAAATAACGTGCACGCAAACCCTCGTAGACCACGTGCGTGAAATAATGAACCCGAGCTATGCTGTGGCACCCAGAAACACAAAAATAAGCATACGCGTAATACACGCAGCCTACAATGACCTCTGAAGGGGTACGCGACACACGGGGCAAACACAGTTGTTAAATACGTGCGCGACTCACCATCTGCCTGGAAAAAGAACGTGAAAAATACGCACGTGTGCGCATTGGCAACACCCCCGACAAAAGAAGAATTGTACGCTGTCTGAGGAGACAGGACAAAAGAAGAAGTGAATGCTGTTTGAGGAAACAGGACCAACAAAAAATCAGAAAAGAGCTGTCAGAGGAAACAGGTAGTACGAACTAGAAACGCTGTGAAGTAATCGCGTGTGAACCGACAAGAAGTACAGATTTCACCCACTCGCTCTCCACAAAAAGCACGTACAAGGAAATGGTGTCCTACTTGTAGCTTTTAAACCGGCCCACATGTACATGTCACATACGCATGTACGCGGGCCCTTTCCTCCAATTACAGGCGATAACACTCGGACGTGCAGTTTTTCCATGTGTGCTCTGTCATCACGTGCTATGAGGGAAACGCCCGCGTGCGTAACGTCACTTACGCGCTTACGCGCTAAGGGACTTTGGTCCAATGAAAACGCGTACGTGTGCTGACACGCTTACGCGCTAAGGGCCTTTCCTCCAATTACACGCCGACGTGCAATTTTTTCACATGCCAAATCACTCCGTATCAAGCTGGCCATGCGAAAACACACAGAAGACACGCTCCTGCCCAGAAGGCTGAATTACTGCCCCCGAGAGCCCTGAGCACACTCTCACCTGCCATCTGCTGCTGCCTGACTGCCTGCTGCCCACGTGCCCTGATATTTGTGCCTGCACGTCAGCCAGGGGTGCAGTTGCTGTGACCACCCCTGCTGGAACCGAAGACTCCGACTGGGATTCCATCGCTCCACAGCCCAGCCCCAGGACCCAGTTGCCCACCCACTCCTGCCTTTGGGGTTGGCATGTCGGGCACAACATCATCTGGCACCACTGGCAACCCCCAGCCAGAGAGGTAGAGGGCCACCAGCTTCAGTGTCAGGGAAGTTGGTGTCCTGGTGGAGCAAGTCTTGGGGCAGTATGATGCCCTCTTTGGAAGTTTGCACGCCGAATATGAAGGCCAGACCAGGATCTGGATGGACATTGTGACTGCCATCAACGTGGAGGGGGTGGCAGTCCGCGACTTGCATCATGTCAAGAAGCGCTGGGAGGACTTCAGGTCCAGGACCTGTAAGCGATATTCAATCAACACTACAGCTAAGTCAATGCCTAGTCTGGGATGCTGAGGAAAACCCTTATTGATGTATTTTTATGTCCAGTTCAGTACTCTGGATGACAACCCTTGTATAACACCCCCCTCTTAGAATCCCACTGACCCCACTGAGCCAAGAAGTAGGTTTGTTTTGCAAATTAAAAGGTTTATTTGAAAATTTGAACAATATACATATATATATATATATATATATATATCACACTTCTATAAATAAATTGATAATGGATATTACACTTGTGAATATGAGCAGTAATCAGCAAGAGGTAACTTATGAATAGGAACAGAAGAATAAGGTGGGAAAGAATGCTTTATATGGTTCAAGGAAACGCAATGATGAATGCAATGCAGTACAGAAAATAACTTGATATGGCTTCAACAAAAGACAATGTAATCACTTTTCCTTGACAATTCACTCCCCCCCCCTATGCAATGTAAGAAATGGAAGGAGAGCACACAGTCTTCAAGAATCCCAACAAAATGCAATACGAAATGCAGTTCCCCCCCAGCAAGCTTAGAGAAAACAGGTATGAGTTTTTAACACAGGCGAATTACTTTGAAATGTGGTGGCAATGAAGTGAAAAGATGCTAAAATTGATTTTAATTCCCTGCAGGAGGTTCATGGTGAGGGAGAGAGACGTTATATTAGTTCAGGCTCAATCTCGTTCCTAGCACAAACGGTTCCGGAGATACGGACGATTTTGTGAAAGTAGTTTTCCGGATTTTTAATTTTAAAGCTCAGAATGACAGATGACAGTTTTCAGTTTTAAAGATGACAGAATGACACGATTCTAGGAGGCAGTTCTAATAGGCTAAAATTGTTTGGATTAGATTATTTTAAACTAAGAGATTGGTTTTGCACAGTGAGTACTCACACTATATTTTTGAAATAAGCCGTCAAGGTCTGGTCAGGTTGGACGGGACTTCCGGCGGGTGGTTCTGAAGTCCCGGCTATCTGGGTCAGCTCTGCTCTCTGGGTCTGTCAAGCACCGGTTCTGCTCACAACGGTCTGGTTTGTGGTTCTCTCTGGTTCCGGATACAGCACTGCTTTCTGGATACTGCTACAGGTTCTTGCAAATGTTCTTGACAAAAATTGAAACAGCTCGCCTGGCTGTTGAATAATTTGGTTGGTTTTGACGCCTGCTGAAGAGGATTCAGCTTGTGGATTCAGGCCTCTCTGCTACAAATTCTGGAGTTAATTTCTGCTACAGGTTCTGGAGATTGATGGATTTGAAGTCTGGATCTCTGGATGTGAAGTCTGAAGTCTCCCGGCAAAGTGTCCCGCAAGAAAGTGGAAAGTGAATCCCTCTACCTGTCCCAGCAGTCTCTTTTTATGTGTTTTGGAAGTGGGTGTGTGTGCGTGGCATAACTGAGCTTGCCCCTCTCTACTTGTCATTGGCCCAATTCTCCCCTCTCCCATGATTAGGGGAAGGAAATGGATTGTCATAATGATGAGGTCTGTTTATGGGTCAGAGGATCCTCCCCTGGTCAATTTGCCCACAAATCTATATTTGATTCAAATATATATTTCCCAGATACACAATTTATTGAAATTACATGTACACATTATATATTCCTTATGGTCCATGCTTGTCCGCCTCAGATCTTCCTAGGGGCTTGCATTCAAAAATGACAACATTTTGCGCTTTTTGACTTGTTTACCAATATCGGACGTTTACCAAAAATTACACACATGTGCGCAAGGAATATGGACATTAATTGATGAAGTGTCAGATTTTTAACATGCAGACATTTGAAGTGAGACCCTATTTTCCACTAGCAACCCCCAGAATACACCACAGGGTCCTAACGCCTCTTAAAACGTGCACAGAAAAATCACAAGAATAATGATATTACTTATATAATTTTGACCAGTCCGCACTATGAGTTATCTATCTTTTTAACTTAAGCCCTGGTCAAAAAGGGGTGTGGCTTCCCACATCACATGGTGGAAGAACTGGTTTATCCACTTCCAGTTTAAATCAAACTTACAATTTTTACCTATACATTAAATAATTACTTCCTTCAAGTCATTTCAGAATATAGTTTTACATTGTATCCACCTCTTAGCAAGTCTTTCCTTGGTCTGGTTTGGGTTCCTCTGTTCAGTTTTACACAAACGTCTGGTGGTTTTAAAATGCCGGCTTTCTGATAGTGGTGAGTACCGGTATTGCAACCATTTTTGGGATTAAGAAAATGAATTCCCCACAGTTCTGAGTTGCTTTTTGGCAATTAGCATTTCCATTCCCAATGGTTTCAGGCTACTGTGTGTGTAGCCCAATGGTGGTTTTAGGCAGTGCCTTCCTGTGCTCACAACATAGGCAAAAATGGGTGGCAGCCTATTCTTCATGTTTTCCCTGTGCACTCTCTGGGGAGTTCTGGCCATCATGATGTTTTCCATGCCAGTACTGCGCAGTTTTATGGTAGGGCTTGGATGCATGGGTAAAAACATCCCACAAGCACCCCCTCTGACGATGGCCATTCTGTCCTTTCACTGATGGAACTTGCAAGATCTGGGATGTTTGCCTCCTCTTCTTCCAATTCCATAGATGGCACAGTTCAGCATCTTTTCCTCCCTCCAGTCGATCAGTCAGTTCTCCTTGCTGGTCCTGATGGGAGGATTGGGCGGTACCCCGGGCCCCTCGGATCTTCGCTCCCGGTCCCCAGGTCGCCTTCCGTGGTCAGTCTCCATGTTTTCTTTCTCCTAGGACGACAAAGGAAAGCGGCAATACCTATTCATAGACATTTCTCCCCCACTATTGATATAGTGGGGCAACATATACATTTTATACTTTAATAGACATAGCATTCCAATTTTTAAAAACAAGATATAATTCAGAGACAGTGGCTTATAAGCGTCATAACATTTTAGAGACTATATATGGGATATTTTAGGGTTGGAACTGAATTACTCTGGAGTGGTCCCCTCTAGTATTGCAGAGGACTCCTCCAGTTGCTGCAGGGTGTGCCTGGGATGGCAAACCCTTTAGCTGATTTATATGTACCCACTTGTCTTCCCCTTCCGCCAGACTACCTTTGGGGATGCGGAACTTGGACGCTACAGGGGAGATCTTGTCTATAATTTCAAACGATCCCTTCCATGTAGGCAAACATTTTCGCTGTTTGGCCTGGTTCCTTTGGAAATTGTATAGATAGACCCGGTCCCCCACAGTATATTCCTTCCTGGTGGTCTTCAGGTCGTAGTGGGTTTTCATGCTATCAGCTGATCTTTCTAGATTCAGCTGAGAATAGGCAAAATCATGCTGAAGGTGTTTCCTTAAATTCTCCACATACTCATGAGTTGTGGAGGCATTTATCAGTGTCTGCTCTTGGGTCCTGTAGAGCAGATGCTGGGGAAGCACCATCTTGCGTCCGGTCATCAACTCAAATGGTGACATTTTAGTTGCAGATGAAGGGGTAGATCTGATGGCCATTAGGACCAGAGGTAATCGGATATCCCAACTTGGCCCAGAATCTGCCACAAACTTTTTTAACATGCTCACAATGGTTTGGTTGTATCTCTCTACTGCTCCAGAAGAAGCTGGCCTGTAAGCAATATGTAGCTTCCTTTTGACCCCCAGTATCTCCCACATCTTTGTCATTACTTCACTGGTGAAGTGGCTACCCATGTCTGACTCAATCCTTTGAGGTAGACCAAAACGGGAAAAGATGTGGTTAATCATCAGGGCAGCTGCTGTTTCTGCCTTGCAGTTTGGGGCCGGGAGACATTCCATCCACTTGGTAAACAAGCATGTAACGGTCAACATGTACTTGTTTCCTCTAGACGAGCGAATTACAGGGCCTACAAAGTCGATTTGCAAATCTGACCATGGCAGTGTCATCCCCCTCTTTTGGAGAGGTGCACAGTGCATGAGGGATGATGGCTGAAATTGTGCACACACAAGACACCCTTTCAAGTATTGGTTGAGGTCCTGCCCCATGTGTGGCCAGTATGCAACCTCTCTAAAGATTCCAGTGTTGTGTGAAACCCCCTATGACCGGCGGTGGCCGCATCATGGGCGTGACTTAACATCAGACTTCGGAATGAGGTAGGAACCACCCACTGATCGTGGCCAGCTTTGGATTTCCTTACCAGCAAACCGTCTTGGATTCGGAACATTTTTAGACATTTCATCACCACTCTTAGGTCTTCTTTCCCAATGTAATCGGTATCCGTCAGGGGAAAGTTCTCAGGGTCCTCAATGTGTTGGTAAAACTTACCAATTATTGTATCCCCCTTCTGAGCTGTAATCGAATCAGCATCAGGGGTCTCCTTACTCCATTGTGCAGTTGAAAGATCATTGTGAGCATTGGTCTGGGACCTAGTGATGGCATGACCTGGATTTCCCCCAACAGGGACTCTATTTCTATTAGATCCCCGTGGATGGCCCCGGTTTTGGACAGCTGATCAGCTAAGTCATTTCCAGTTTTGTCTGGTCCCTCTACTTTGGAATGACCCTTGATCTTTTTCCAGTAGATGGTCATCCCATTCAAGGTGACCAGATCATCAATATTTTGGATTAACTTCCCATGTTTCAGGGGTTTGTTATTAGCACATAACATGCCTCTGGTTTTCCAATTAACCAGGTGCTCCACGAACCCGTTCCGTACATAATCAGAATCTGTGATTATGACCAGTTTGTGGAGTTGATGTTGGACAGCAGTGAGGATGGCCTGATGCACAGCCATCAATTCTGCCACCTGACTACTTCGGGGACCAATTTTGTATCCAGCGGAGGGTTCTGGGGACTCATTCACCCATGCGTTCCCTACGACGGCCACCAGTTCTTTTTCCCCGTTGTTGTCAACATGGTAAGAGCATCCATCCACATAGACAGTGGGCATTCCCTCACACTTGTCTTCTTCAAAGACTTTGTGTGGGGAATTGAGGTATGCCTCCATGTTGTCCTTGATTTTTAGACTTTCGTCCTCGAGACAGTTTTCTCTGGCACAATCATGCAAGTCAGCCAGACCTTGCGCGAGGGTACTCTTCTTGTTTTGGCCATATCTGACCTCTACAGGAAAGCCTTGTATTGACAGAATCCAGGAAGTAATTTGGGAATTACTCACATTTCCGGCCCGGATTCTGTCACTTTGGAGATATTGCGGTGTGGAGTCTCCACTATGATGTGTTCCCCCTGGATAAACGGGCGGTAATTCTTAAATGCCCACACCGGTGCCAGGAGTGCCTTCTCACAATCGTTGAATTTTTCCTCCACAGGGGATAAAGTTTTGCTCGCATAGGAGATTACTTTATTGACCTTGTCATGCTTTTGGTACAATACTGCCGTCAAGCACGTATTAGAGAACCCTGTCCCCAGGAAGAACTCCTTGTTTCTGACAGGGTAAGCTAGGCAAGGCGCTTGTGAGAGGCTTCTCTTGAGTTGTCTTACTGCCTCGGATTGTTCTGGACCCCATTCCCACTCGACCCCCCCCCTTTAAGAGATGAATCAGGGGTCTGGTGATCTCTGCGTAGCCCTCAATGAACTTTCTGCTGTAATTAGTCAGTCCAAGGAGGCTCCTTAGTTCCCGCAGAGTGGTGGGGTATTTCAGTTTCTGAAGTGCTTCCGCTTTCTTTTCTTGGGGACAGAGACCCTGAGGAGTAATCTCATGCCCCAAGAAATTAACACGGGTTCTACACCACTGTGCCTTCTGAAAGGAAAGTTTTGCTCCGGCGGCCCTCAACTGTGTCAGAACATAACGGATCTTCGCAACATAACGGATCTCCGCTATGTATTCCTCCACAGATGAACTTTTGATGAGGACATCATCTACATAAGCCAGGTTACCCCTCGCACCCAGGTCGGGCATGGCCTTATGTAGGAAAATTTTGAATTCATTGCCGGAGTTGAGGTATCCGAATGGAGTCCGGGTCCATGTGTACTGCTGGCCCCCAAAGGTAAAAGCCAGTTTGTATTGGTCCTCCCTACTGACAGGCACGGTCCAGTATCCATTGGTCAGGTCTATTGCTGTGAATACCTGTGACCCTTGAATCTGGGCCAGCCATTGGTCAATGTAGGGCAGAGGCCATCGGGAAGTATGGACCCGTTTGTTGAGCTCCCTAAGGTCGGCGCAGAGTGTCCACTGGCCGTTTGGCTTCAATATTCCCAGCACCGGATTATTGAAGGTGCTGTGTACTGGACGTATTATTCCCCGGGACTCAAGGTTCGTAATTATTTCAGTAAGGGACTCCATGGATGCGAGAGGCAAACGATATTGCTTCACAAACACTGGAGTCATTCCAGGGTCCGTGGGAATTGTTGTTGTGTGGATGTCGGTGCGACCACAGTCATATGAGTCTACCGCAAAAAGATCAAGGAAATCCAAGAAAACTTGTTTCAACTTTTGCTTCTGTTCCAGAGTCACGCAGGCATTAGCTAGGTTGACTCTATCTTCCACCATCTGCCTGAAGCCTGGAAAGACTTCTGGTTTGGCTATCTCTGCGGCCTCCTCCAGCTGGGTGAAGAAGTCCCTGGTCAGAGTGCTGATTTGGACTGGAGGCTTCAGGTGGGAAAGGCAGGCCTCATGGACCTGGAAAATCACCTCATCCCTCCTGAAGTCACAAGTCACATCTTCCTTACCATAAGGGCAAGAAGTGTACACTAGGAAGTTCCCCCCATGCTGGGTGAAAATCCTGTCTGGTGTTGTATTGTCCTCACTGTCACTGTCAAAACAGTCCTTCGGGATTGGTCCTAACAGTTCATTTCCTAAATCAATGGAGAAATGTCGGTCATCAACCGCCATTCCAATAATGGTGCCTGCGGCTAGAGTAATACTCTTTAAGTCACTGTTATCCACCTCTATTGGAATGGTGTCATGTTCTATGTTGACTAATGGAGTTAGGTTTACCCCCAACCCTTGCTGTTGGAGAGAAGCATTTAGATGTATATAAGAATAAGGGTTTTTCAATTTTTGTCCTCTTTTAACTTTCACTTCCAGGGAGAATTGTCGTGTCCTTTCTGGGATGGTGACTTCCTCTTTAATCTGAATTTCAACTGCATAAGGTAGCAATTGTGCTGACCTAAATGCTTTTTCTGAATCATCAAGGCCCATGGGATTATCCGCTAATCGGGACCAAGCTTTGAAGTTTATTAGGTCCAAACTAATGGCGAAGCGATTGAGAATGTCACTGCCTAAGTAAAAGCGGCAGTGACGTCTTGCACGACCCAACAATAATGAACTTAATAATAATAATGAATTAATAATGAACTCTCTTGTTGCCAATGGAGATTTTGAGCATACACCTGCTTGGCAGGAGATGTTTCGAATTGGGTGCTTCCAGGTCCATTTCCCATTTGTCTATCAGTTTGAATGTGGGAATGGCTGGATCTTTTGGGAGGTGGCAGAAAATGGCTTCGCTGATGAAGCTCTTACCGTTGTTCACACACACTCGGGCGAGAACAGAGTCCTTCCCATCATTTAACTGAACAGGGATGAACAACTGCTCTCCAATTTGCTGAATATCAGCCAGGCTCTGAGCTGATTTCACCTCTTTCTGGACTATAGGAGTGGGAGTGTCTGATTGTGGATTGATAAAGCATTTCAGAGTGTTTCATTCCAGTGTGGAATACCACCTTAAACTGGAAGGAAGGTTGATTCTCAGAAATAGAGAGGACCCCCAATCACCAGTCTGTTGTCCTACTGCTATTACTGTCACATCTGGAATTTGGTTGTTCTGGAAGTGAAATTCTACTTGGTCAGATTTTTGTTCAACCATGTGGCAGGTACCATTTAAACTAACATGGTTGACACTCTGTTTTTATTTTATTGGTCGGCTAGTCTGGGTCCAGAGGACCTTGTTTACACAATCTATTAGGGATGACAACCTTCTCAGGAGGTCATTCCCTAGTAAACAAGGGGTGCTCTCTGGAGTCACTACTATGACCGGGTGTTTCACCTTGTGTCGCCCAATTTTGATGTCCAAATCTGCAGTCCCCTCGACAGGAATTTCCTTCCCGTCAAAGTTCTGCAGTTGTCCAGGAAAAGAGGTGAGAGGAATACGGTAATTCTCCCCACTTCTTGCATTTAGTTCATAAAAAGGCCCTTTTGGACAGAAGGGTAGCTTGGGATGCAGTGTCCACCAGTGCCGAAATTGTACCCTGCCCCTGTACTTGTACCGGGGTATAATATCCTCCCTCCTTCTCCTCAAGGGGGCACAGATAATGCACATTTTTGGACAACTGGGGGGCTAACTTTCTGGTTTTGGACATGGCGAGAGAAGAGATTTGGGCAGAATTCTGTGGAGCGTCTTGGGAATCTGAAACAAAAAGTTGGCAACTGGAAATGGTTTCGGGTTCTGGGCCGCCCCCCCTTTTTGGAGGCAGTCATCAGGATGCGTTTGAACCATGGGATTTTGGTATTGTCGGTTCTGGGATGAGATGATGGGTGGCGGTAGCTCAGTCTCCACATCTCCCCAGTCTGAATTGGCATCCCTTGGGACCCATTTTTCCTTGGGAGGAGTTCCCCCATCTCTGAAGGAGAAGATCCTTTTCCCAGGATCTTCTGAGGATCCCTCTCCCTCAAATTGGAAGACCTGTACCTCCTCCACAAAGTGGGCCTGTTTGGGTCCTTTGTTTCTCCTACCCCCCCTCTGCTCCTTGGGAGGCAGGCTTTCAGGGGCAGGAGATTTTGTTTCCAGTTCCTGGTTTTCCAGGGGCTGTCTACAAGTTGGGAAGGAAGCTTCTTCCAAGGCTTTACACCCCCCCTTTCCCTTGTGCCTCCTCCCTGGGAACTGGTGGGTTATCGGGGTGCTGCCCCTGTCATTGTTCTGGAGCACCAGGTCCAGAGTTTGGGGCATTCTGCGGTGGCATGCTCATCTGAGGGTTCTGTTGAGCCCTCAGTATGTGACCCAGATCCCGTGCCATATTTTGGACCTGGCGCTCAAGTTGTGAAACCCGCTCAGGCTGATACGGGGCTCTATTTTCTCCCCTGGGCTGATCCCGGGAAGGGTAGCTTTCCCTTCTCTGGTAGTACCCCTGGTTGGGAAGATTTTGGTACCCCTCCACCCTTGGCCTCCCCTCTCCCGGATTAGGTTGTCTGGGCTCAGGGAATTGGGGAAAGAAGGATGGATGATTTTGGGGCTGGAAATTGGGTGGATACCTGGGGAAAAAGTTCTGCCCAGGATTTGGTGAATTTCTGCCCTCCTGGGGGACGTTGGGAGGGAAATTCCCTGGGTTAGGTGCTTGGCCGGATCCCCCCCTTGGGCTGGAGGAGTCCACACTTAACCCAGGATGGGTCGGTTTCCCTTGTAGCGGGGACTTACATAATCAGGGGAGCGAGGGACCCCATTTGTGGGACTACCTCCCTGACTCCCTGTCTGTGACTGGCCCGAGGGCCTTCTGGGCTTGGCATTATTAGGTGCAGGTAGGTTTTTAGGCCCCCCCATCTCCAAATCCAAAACGGGGGTGACATTTACCTCTGCCACCTTGGCAGCAGCAGGGGTGCTGTTGGTTTGGGGTTTTTCTGCGCATTATTTTTATTTTCGATGGGCTTCTGCACCTCATAGATCCGGGTAGCCTGTTCAATGACCCAGTCTAAAGATCTTTTCTCATAAAAATCTCTCACGAGCTGGGTCATTATGTATTTGGGTAAGGCATGGAAAAACATATTGATACATTCTCTGCTATCCGTGCGCACCCTTCTGGTGGTCTGCGCAAAAGCACGCTTTAATTCTTGCACAAACTCTTGTGGGTCCTGATCCTCCCCACATTGCACATTCTAGGCTGCCTTGCGAGCCTCTTGAGGTTTTCTGTGCACAGAAAAATGTTTCAAGATGGCCGCCCTGTATGTGGACCACCTTGAATGGTTTTGATTCTCCAGACTTGCAAAGAAACTGGAGTATTCTTGTGAGAAGGTCCATTTGACGTACTGGATGCAGCTACTGCTGTCCTTCAAATGGAAAGTCTCCATCATTTGCTCATAGAGCTCCAAGTGTTCCCAAACAGAATACTTGGCATTCTTATAAGGCGTGATGACACTCCTAATTGCCTTTATTTGTTTCAATGGGTCCTTAAGCAAGGCCCTTTTTGCCTTATTGGCCTTTTTGGTTCGGGTAACCCTGGTCCATTCATCCTCTGACTCAGAAGCACTGCTCCCAGAGGTGCCCGTCTGATCTTCCAGGTTTTCCCGGATTCTGCGAGCCTGGGAATGGCTGGCAGAATGTGGGGACCTGGTCTCCTGTGTCCTGTAATGCTCAGAGGAGTCTTCAGATCCCTCCTTGTTGCCAGGATTTGATGGGTACCCCCCCCCCACTGACATAACTGGGCAGAGGTTTTCAGGATGCCCTTAATGGGCCTACTCTCCTGGGGTTCCCCACTAAATTGCACTGTGCTTGGCTGCCTATACCCGGATGCCCGCCCATCCATTCCTGGGAGGTACTGGCCTATGAGCCCCATACTTCTAGCTGGATAGTAATCTGCCATCCCCGTGGCCCTGGGCTCATGTGCGCGAGGGGACATGGGGGTGGCAGAGTCCAGGGACTGGGAGAGATGAACGCCTCTGGTACTAGGGCTCCTGAGGTTATGCTCAGGAGTTTCTCTTTCCCAGCGAACCTCATCTCTATTCGCCCCTGCTTCCTGTTGCAATGCAAGAGCCTGCACTTTCAGTTCCTCAGTTAAGGCCTTACTAGACTCTATCAGTCTCTCCTGCATGGCTACCTGTTGTTGGAGCCTATCTTTGTGCTGGCAGATAGCCTCATTCTCTCTCTGTGCCTCCTGATTGGTCCTGGAGTACTGGGGCAGTCTTTGCTGCAGGAGGGTTACCTCCTGAGCTGTGTCCCTATTGGCCTGCTCCTTTCTTGCCAGAGCATCCTCCACCCTCCTGGTGTGCTCTAACACATTCTGGTGTTCTTTTTGGCGGTCACCCAGTCCCTGGAGGGCCAGGTGATGTTCTTCCATTTTCCTTTTTAAGTGGCAGACTTCCTGACGTAAGGTATCCCTTTCCTGACTAAGAGCCTGCATCTGTGCAGCCAGGTCGTCCCTTTGCCTTTGGAAGGCACCAGCCTTCTGGCGCTCCTGGTCAAACTCTGCCTGGGTATCCAGGTCTTTCAAAATCAGTTTATTGCTCTCTGCCTTCTCCCTATCTAGGTGGCTTTGCAGGGTGACTACCTGCTCAGCACATGCCCTATTGAAGTCTAACTGTTGTTCCAGCTTTTTCTGGCTCTGCAGTAGGGAGTCCAAACCTTCTTGGTACTCCTTCTGCAAGGCCAGAAATCTGTTATCCTGGTCCGTCTTTTCCTGTTGCAGCACATCCATATCCTCCTTTATTTTAGTGATGTCCTGTCTGCTGTCCTTTTCTGACTCCTGGCTCCTGAGCAGCCTCTGCTCAGAAGAGTCCAGATCAGATTGGGCCTTCTCTAACGTCATCTGTTGCCTATTTGCCAGATCTTGGCCTTCAGCACATTTGTCCTGCATGGCTCCCATATATAGATACAAATATGCCGCTATCCTAACCATCTTGTCGTGTTCATCTTTAGCTTTAGGAGCCATATATAATTCACTCAGGGCCACATGTAATGGACCCTGATCTCTCCATTTATCTGACCCTGTTTCAATGACCTGTTGCGCGAATGCCTGCAACCAGACCGTTTGGTCCTGATGAGTCCCCTCACCTCTCACAAATAGCTTATGTAAGAAGTGCTCTCTGGCTATTTTGATGTCTACCAGTGTCGTCATTCTGGAATTTGAGTTCCTTCCTGACTTACAGAGGTTTGTATTTTATTTTGCAAAACAGACCTTCTCCTTAGAGCGTTCCTTTGAGGAGTGCTTTACAGCGCAACACAGCGTGGTGATCCGACCGGATGTATGTCTCCTGTCAGTTAGCACACTGTATTAATCTGCACACGTGATAGATCTAACCCAGAATCTCCGGCTACGAGCACCCACTTTTGTAAGCGATATTCAATCAACACTACAGCTAAGTCAATACCTAGTATGGTATTGATGTATTTTTATGTCCAGTTCAGTACTCTGGATGACAACCCTTGTATAACACCCCCCTCTTAGAATCCCCCTGACCCCACTGAGCCAAGAAGTAGGTTTGTTTTGCAAATTAAAAGGTGTATTTTAAAATGTGAACAATAGATATATATATATATATATATATATATATATATATATATATATATATATATATTAAGACATGGAGGAAGGAAAAAACCGCACTCCAAGCATGAGGTCTACAGGTCCCAGTAAACAAAGTAGCAAACTCGAATCCAAGTGCCAGAAGAACGAGTTTTAATAGATGGTTAAGAATAGTAGGCAAAAGACACACAGCAAACAAAACAGAACGCCAGGGCAGTGTCCTTAACAACGCGTTTCGCGCTTCTCCGAGCGCTTGATCACGTTAGGGAGACATGAAAACAATGAGAGTAAATATTAACAATGGGTCCTATATATATATATATCACACTTCTATAAATAGATTTATAATGGATATTACACTTGTGAATATGAGCAGTAATCAGCAAGAGGTAACTTATGAATAGGAACAGAAGAATAAGGTGGGAAAGAATGCTTTATATGGTTCAAGGAAACGCAATGATGAATGAAATGCAGTACAGAAAATAACTTGATATGGCTTCAACAAAAGACAATGTAATCACTTTTCCTTGACAATTCACTCCCCCCCTATGCAATGTAAGAAATGGAAGGAGAGCACACAGTCTTCAAGAATCCCAACAAAATGCAATACGAAATGCAGTTCCCCCCCAGCAAGCTTAGAGAAAACAGGTATGAGTTTTAAACACAGGCAAATTACTTTGAAATCTGGTGGCAATGAAGTGAAAAGATGCTAAAATTGATTTTAATTCCCTGCAGGAGGTTCAGGGTGAGGGAGAGATATGTTATATTAGTTCAGGCTCACTTTAGCAATGCTCTATGAATGATTAGCAGATTGCAAAGGAATTTTAGCAAAGAGAAGCAAAAAGTTGCTGATTTTTACACGTGGCTGAAATTGTGGAAAATGTCAAATCGCAGCAAATTTACTCGCGCCCGTCGAGCGTAATTACGGAGGCACTATAAGGAGTAGGAAGTCGTTTCTAGGTTCGCTGGAAAGCCTAGAATCTTAGCTTTAAGATGAAAGTTAAATCTCGTTCCTAGCACAAACGGTTCTGGAGATTTTGTGAAAGTAGTTTTTCGGATTTGAAATTTTAAAGTTCAGAATGACAGAAGACAGTTTTCAGTTTTAAAGATGACAGAATGACACGATTCTAGGAGGCAGTTCTAATAGGCTAAAATAGTTTGGATTAGATTATTTTAAACTAAGAGATTGGTTTTGCACAGTGAGTACTCACACTATATTTTTGAAATAAGCCGTCAAGGTCTGGTCAGGTTGGATGGGACTTCCGGCGGGTGGTTCTGAAGTCCCGGCTATCTGGGTCAGCTCTGCTCTCTGGGTCTGTCAAGCACTGGTTCTGCTCACAACGGTCTGGTTTGTGGTTCTCTCTGGTTCCGGATACAGCACTGCTTTCTGGATACTGCTACAGGTTCTTGCAAATGTTCTTGACACAAATTCAAACAGCTTGCCCGGCTGTTGAATAGTTTGGTTGGTTTTGAGGCCTGCTGAAGAGGATTCAGCTTGTGGATTCAGGCCTCTCTGCTACAAATTCTGGAGTTAATTTCTGCTACAGGTTCTGGAGATTGATGGATTTGAAGTCTGGATCTCTGGATGTGAAGTCTGAAGTCTCCCGGCAAAGCGTCCCGCAAGAAAGTGGAAAGTGAATCCCTCTACCTGTCCCAGCAGTCTCTTTTTATGTGTTTTGGAAGTGGGTGTGTGCGTGGCATAACTGAGCCTGCCCCTCTCTACTTGTCATTGGCCCAATTCTCCCCACTCCCATGATTGGGGGAAGGACATGGATTGTCATCATAATGAGGTCTGTTTATGGGTCAGAGGATCCTCCCCTGGTCAATTTGCCCACAAATCTATATTTGATTCAAATATATATTTCCCAGATACACAATTTGTTGAAATTACATGTACACATTATATATTCCTTATGGTCCATGCTTGTCCGCCTCAGATCTTCCTGGGGGCTTGCATTCAAAAATGACAACATTTTGCGCTTTTTGACTGGTTTACCAATATCGGACATTTACCAAAAATTACACACATGTGCGCAAGGAGTATGGACATTAATTGATGAAGTGTCAGATTTTTAACATGCAGACATTTGAAGTGAGACCCTATTTTCTGCTAGCAACCCCCCAGAATACACCACAGGGTCCGAAAGCCTTTTAAAACGTGCACAGAAAAATCACAAGAATAATGATATTACTTATATAATTTTGACCAGTCCGCACTATGAGTTATCTATCTTTTTAACTTATGCCTTGGTCAAAAAGGGGTGTGGCTTCCCACATCACATGGTGGAAGAACTGGTTTATCCACTTCCCCCAAGATCAGCTGGCTCTCACAGGCACTTCTCCTCCCGCTTCTCCCAAGAGGAAGCCACTTTACGGCCCCCCCAATATAACATTTGCCTGAGTCCATTGTTCAGTTTCCTGCAGTTGTCCCTCCCCTAATCTAATCAGAGAGGTGTCAACTCCTTTTGGTGGCGAAGCAGGATGCAGCTAGGCCTGGGAAGAGTGGCTGAGCAGGTTTCTCCTTTCAGGGGTAGTTGTCAGGCCGAATTCAGCTAAATGTCACTTTAGTTCCCAGTTTAAATCAAACTTACAATTTTTACCTATACATTAAATAATGACTTCCTTCAAGTCATTTCAGAATATAGTTTTACATTGTATCCACCTCTTAGCAAGTCTTTCCTTGGTCTGGTTTGGGTTCCTCTGTTCAGTTTTATACAAAAGTCTGGTGGTTTTAAAACGCCGGCTTTCTGATAGTGGTGAGTACCGGTATTGCAACCATTTTTGGGATTAAGAAAATGAATTCCCCACAGTTCTGAGTTGCTTTTTAGCAATCAGCATTTCCATTCCCAATGGTTTCAGGCTACTGTGTGTGTAGCCCAATGGTGGTTTTAGGCAGTGCTCTCCTGTGCTCACAACATAGGCAAAAATGGGTGGCAGCATATTCTTCATGTTTTCCCTGTGCACTCTCTGGGGAGTTCTGGCCATCATGATGTTTTCCATGCCAGTACTGCACAGTTTTATGGTAGGGCTTGGATGCATGGGTAAAAACATCCCACAGACCCTCAACAAGGCCCGGCGCCTCTCGAAGGCAGTGGATGCCAAGGGGCGCCGGGGCCAGCTGACGGACCACCAAATTAGGGTCCTGGAACGCACATGTCCAGCGCTCTATGTCCAGATCCTTGAGAGCAGACCCGTCTGGAGTCGAGCGGTAAGTGTACATGCATGCTGATTGCACGCTGTGCGTGTCGTGGTGTGCCAGTAGTGTGCAGGTTGCACATGTGTTTTTGTCGGGCCATGTAGGGATGTGTATGAACATGGGCATGAGGCTGCCACATGTGAGTCCTCTCAGGTGTGAAACACATTGATGGTGTATGTGTTGGTAAGCATGCTGGGAAAATGCAGGTGTGGGAGCACACATGTTTGAATTTCTGTATATGTACATTGGCATGGTTGTGGCATGGATGGTGGTTCATAATGCATGTATCTGCACTGTGTACAGGTGCATGTATGTGTATTTGACTAGTGTGCAACTGTGATGCAACATGGATGCACGTGGCACTGATATGTAGAAGGCTGAATGTCAGATGTGACATGTACGGCGATCTCATCACTGCGACAGTTGGAGGAGATGTAGACATGCATGTAAGTGTGGTGGCGTGTGTGCATGTCTGTCTAATGCACTCCCAGTGTTCCATGTGATGTCAGGCTCACCTTTGGCTCTACATGCTATTGTATGTGTATGGATGGTGCTGCCTGGTGCAATATTGCTGTGGAAATGCTCATGTGTATGAGTAAAAATGACATGTGTGTCGTGGAGTGTGATGCCGTGTCTGAAGTTTGACAATGCCACTCATGTACAACTGTCATGTGTGTATCAGTCCAATGTACAGTGCCCTGATGCCTGTGTTCTATCTCTCCCTGTCTGCAGGGTCGACTGATGAAGAGGGCGGAGAGGGTGCTTTGGAGCACGGCGGCAGGGATCGCACCACCAGCCGGAGATGCAAGGTCCAGCTCCCCTCCCAGATTGTCATCTCGTTGGGGAGTGAGGAGTCTGATGCTGCGTCCCAGGCCGCAGCTGCCGAGGGTAGGTCCAAGAGGCAGAGGTTGGAGGTGGACTCCTCGGCAGCAGAAGGTGCAGCTGAGACCCCACAGGGTCCGACAGAGGAAGATGGCATGGAGTCATCCAGGTTGGTGGGGGGTTTGGTGGAGGAGGAGGCCGTGGAAGGGACACACACAGGGTCTGGAGGTGGGGATTCCACTGGTGCTAGTGGTGCAGTGCAGGACCAGGGAAAGGAGGCAGCACAGGCTGCCGCGGAGGTGCCTGTGTGCAATCCTGTCCCTGATCCTGTCACTGCATCATCTGGCACCAGTAGGTATGCCTACGTCCAGACCCGTTTTCAGGGAGGGGATGAGCGCACAACAACTGGCCTTCCTCTCCCTGCGGACGTGGCTATCCGGCACCGTGTTGAGCATGTCCTGGCCGGGATAGCGTTGTGTCAACGCGACATTCGAGTTGACGAGCGTTCTTTTCGTGAAGAGACTGCACATCATCTTGGGTGCCTCTTTGACCGCATTGACCTACTGGGATGGGTCACCAGTGCTGGATTCCTCCGTGTACTGGGCCTTCTTGCGACCCCTCTTCACCTGAAACCCCTACGCGCCAGTCGTCCTCCATGCCATCTTCCCACCTGGGTACCCTGTGGAGCTGCCTCTGACCCTGCGGCCAGGCTGGTGGAGGACACATCCCTGCCACACTCGGGAGTCAGACGTCCAGCCGGGGTGGCCACCTCAACAACTGCACCCCAGCCAGAGGAGGATGTGCAGGCAGCAAGAGCCAGTGCACAGGCAGAGGCACAGCAACAGCAGCAACAAGTTGGGAGCAATGATGGCTCGGGGTCTTCAAAATCGGAGGGGCAGGCATCGGCCAGAGGGCAGGAGGACCCAGGACTGGAAGTGTCTTCCGTGTGGCAGCGGTTAGGCCATGCTATAGATGCGGAGCAGCAGCGGGCAGAAGAGGCACAGCTCACAATGGTCAGGGCGGAGAACTCCATGCGTAGGGCTCTGGGCCAGCCGAGTGCCTCGTGGCAATTCGCAGGGAGTTGGAGGAGAACATGACGTCGTCCCTGCGAACCCTCGGGACCATGGAAGAGGACCGCCTCCAGGACATTGAGCAGGAGTTCGATGATGCCCTGGCCGGGACATCCAAAAGTGAGCCGTCGGACTAGCCCTCTGCCATTGTAAATAGTTTTTAGAGATAGGTTTCCTTTTCATTTTCCTTTTTTTGTGGTCAATGGACAATGCCACACACATTTGTAAATAGTTTTATTTTTAGGTAGTTTCTTAGGTAGGTTTCATTTGTTTGGTTGGACTCATGGACCCTTTACATCGTTGGACAATGGATTGATTTCTTTTTTGTAATTTTGCACATGGATTAAAGGATTTTTGTTTTGGACAATGGATTGTGTATAGTTAGATCATGGATTAATTTGGATTTTTTTTTTCATTATGGACATGGAGTAATGGATTTTTTTTTCAGGACAATGTATTGTAAATAGTTGGACTATGGATTGATTTCTCTTTTTTATTTTTCATTATGAACATGAAACAATGGATATCTTTTTTTTACCTTTCCTTTGGATTTGCGTTGGTGGAGGGAGAGTTTGGACAGTTTCTCTTTCAAATTTATTTGGATTGGTTATAATTTTCATTCACTCTTCTTTTTCACATTCTTTTCAATTCATGTTTGATATTTTTGTATGCTTTCATTTCATTTATTTATTTATGTACATAATACATTTTCATATTTTAGTTCCATGTGTGGGATTTGCTCATTGGGTTGATGCATGTGAAAATGTGGGTTTACACAAGCAATGCCAAACAGTGTATGTGTGTGATGGACATGTGTTGATGTACATAGTTGAGTTTTGGTTTGTGTCTTGAGATAGGCATGTCAGTGTGGGGTGGATTGGGAAATCATTGCGTCTCAAGAATGGGGTGGCGTGATGTGGTTTTTTGGTGTAGAAGTGGGCCATGATTGTGTATCTTTATTTCATGTAGGGGGGGCATGAGTGGGACATGAGTGGGGGCCTGCTGGCAGGTGCCCCTGACTGCTGGGGGGTGGGGGTGCAAGGGGACATGAGTGGGACATGAGTGGGGGCCTGCTGGCAGGTGCCCCTGACTGCTGGGGGTGGGGGTGCAAGGGGACATGAGTGGGACATGAGTGGGGGCCTGCTGGCAGGTGCCCCTGACTGGTGGGGGTGGAGATGCGGGGGGACATGAGTGGGGGCCTGCTGGAAGGTGCCCCTGACTGGTGGGGGGTGGGGTGCAAGGGGACATGAGTAGGACATGAGTGGGGGCCTGCTGGCAGGTGCCCCTGACTGCTGGGGGGTGGGGGTGCAAGGGGACATGAGTGGGACATGAGTGGGGGCCTGCTGGCAGGTGCCCCTGACTGCTAGGGGGTGGGGGTGCATGAGGACATGAGTGGGGCCCTGCTGGCAGGTGTCCCTGACTGGTGGGGGGTTGGGGTGCAAGGGGACATGAGTGGGACATGAGTGGGGGCCTGCTGGCAGGTGCCCCTGACTGCTGGGGGGTGGGGGTGCAAGTGGACATGAGTGGGGGCCTGCTGGAAGTTGCCCCTGACTGGTGGGGGGTGGGGGTGCAAGAGGACATGAATGGGACATGAGTGAGGTCCTGCTGATAGGTGTCCCTGACTGCTGGGGGGTGGGGGTTCAAGGGGACATGAGTGGGGGCCTGCTGGCAGGTGCCTCTGACTGCTGGGGGTGGGGGTGCAAAGGGACATGAGTGGGACATGAGTGGGGGCCTGCTGGCAGGTGCCCCTGACTGCTGGGGGGTGGGGGTGCAAGGGGACATGAGTGGGGGCCTGCTGGCAGGTGCCCCTGACTAGTGCGGGGTGGGCATGCTGGGGGACTTGAGTGGGGGCCTGCTGGAAGGTGCCCCTGACTCTGGGTGGTGGGGGTGCAAGGGGACATGAGTGGGACATGAGTGGAGGCCTGCTGGCAGGTGCCCCTGACTGCTGGGGGCTGGGGGTGCAGGGGGACATGAGTTGGTGATTGGTAGTGCAAGCTGACATGTGGCTTGGCTGGGGGGCATGACCATGGTGGATGGGCTGCCTGCAGGACATGACCAGGGGTGCAGGGTAGCCCCCTGTGGTGTGGGCTGCCTGCAGGGGCCATGGAGGGTGTAGAGGGAACACCTGGGAGGACCCACACGGCCAACTCACGTGTAGGACTTCCCGCGCACCCCCGAAATTCACGTACCCCGCTCTGACAGCAAAATCGCCTGTGAAACTTCATGCGCACCCCAGGAATACATGTACTCCACTCGCACAGGGCCAATCGCGTGTGAAACTTCCCACGCACCCCAGGAATACACGTACCCCACTCGCACAGGGCCAATCGCGCGTGAAACTTCTCGCACACCCCAGGAATACACATAACCCATTCGCACAGGGCCAATCGTGTGTGAAATTTCCCGCGCACCCCAGGAATACACGCACCCCACTCGCACAGGCCCTTTCGCTTTTGAAACTTCCTGCACACCCCAGGAATACAAGTACCCCACTCGCACAGGCCTTTTCGCGTGTGAAACTTCCCGCGCACCCCAGGAATACATGTACCCCACTCGCACAGGGCCAATCGCGTGTGATACTTCCCGCGCACCCCAGGAATACACATACCCCACTCGCACATGCCCTTTCATGTGTGAAACTTCCTGCGCACCCCAGGAATACACGTACCTCACTCGCACAGGGCCCTTTCGCGTGTAAAACTTCCTGCGAACCCCAGTAATACACGTTCCCCGCTTGCCGTGCGCTGTGTGGTGGCCCTTTATACTGGTCCAGGGTTATCACAGCTCTTTGCGCTGGATTGGGGATTTTGATGGCTTTTCCTTGCACAGGGGGCATTCTTGGGGGCGTAACTGGCACTGCTGCAGGGTCGCTGCGCCACTCTGCGCCATGGCTGGTTTTGGTAGCTGAAATCCATGAATACGCTGTGTGCGGAAATGGATTTTAGCGCACGCGGCTGGCGCAGACAATCGCACGCGCACACTGTGCGCCACTTGTGCGCTAAATTCTATGAATTACCCCCATAATGTGGGGGAAAGGCCTCATAATGAATGTGTTGGACCATGCCCCTATGCATGTAATACATGTTTTTCATGTCTTTTCATAACTGTATTTCACACTGTGTCACCTTTTATGGAATAGTTCAAAGAATGTGTGTTGTTAAATGGACCATTTTAACTTTTTTTATGTTCTTGGGGGGAAGCCCTTACATCCTACTTGGTTGGATGGGGCTTCCTCACTATGCTTGGCCACTCACAAACATTCAAGTGTAATTTTTAAGCA